>NC_092721.1:151306526-151642671 GCF_047496885.1 Scyliorhinus torazame | reverse complement strand
TTCTGTCTCTCAGGTATGTCTGTCTCTGTCTCTCTGATACATCTGTTTCTGTCTCTCAGATATGTCTATCTCTGTCTCTCAGATATGTCTGTCTCTGATATATCTGTCTCCCTCCCTTGGTTCCGCTTTTTATTTCCCTCTACTAGATCTTTCGGCCTCTGCCTCAATCTCTCTGTTTGCTCATGGTTTATCTGCTTGATCTTCTAACTGTTTCTGATATTGTTGATCCCTGTTCTCCGATTTCTCTTCCTTTGCATTGATTGCTCTTTCTTATCCACATAGCTGCTTATAGCTCTCTTAAGTCTCTTTCACTGATTTGTGTCACCCTTAATGTACTACCCTTATCTCTCAGCATCTTTAAAACAGTTCTCACCTATCCATTTAGGGGCACATATAACAAGAGCAGAAGATTTATCACAGAATCCAAAGTTCAACCCTCAGCTATCACATGTCATTTATCAATTTTTCACATTGATGTCTGTGTTCAAATTGGCCACTGTGTTTCCATACACTACAACAGTGATTGTACTTCAAAATGCTTCATGGGCTGAGAAGTGCTTCGAGACATCCTGAATACATGAATGTATGTCCCTCACTGTCCATCATATCTCTGATATCATTCTCTACACTCTATATATGTCTTTCTTTGTCTAAATGTCCTTCTGCCCCATCTCTGCGATGTCTTTCACAAATCTGTCTCTCCCATAATGCTTCTCATATATTACTGTCTATTTTTCCATCTTCCCTTCTGCATGTTGCTCCCCCATCCTCCGACATCCCAACCTTTCCTCCATCTGTCCCATGTTTCTCTTTCTCTGATCTCTCTCTTTGAAAATTTCTTGGGCGGGATTCTCCGAGCCCGCGCCAGTTTGGGGAATCGGCGGGGGGCGCGCGCGAATCCTGCCACGCCGCTCCGACGCTGGGCCGCCAATTCTCCGGTGACCGGAGAATTGGCGGCCATCGCGCCGGCGCGGTCGCCGCAGTGCTGGTTAGGGGCCGTTGAAAGCGCCCCCCCCCCCATGGCGATTCTCCATGCTCGACGGGCCGAGTGCCCGCCAAGTCCCGCCGGCGTTACTTGCGTATGGTCCTACCCGGCGTGACCTCGGCGTTCTGGCTGCGGGGGCCGTCCTGGTGGGGGGGCGGGGGGAGCCGACTCCGGGGGGGCCTCCATGGTGGCCAGGAGCCCCCGATCGCGGGTACGCTCATTCCGGGGGTGGCCGATGTTCCTCAGTGCTGGGCACCTGTAGGGCTCCGCCATGTTGCCCGGATGCCGGCGGGGAGACGTGCATGCGTAGCTGCGTGCCGGCCGTGGCGCGCACGCGCGGACATGCGCCGGCCGTGTAGGACTGGCTTTCGGCGCCGGAGCAGCGCACAGCACTCCAGCGCCGTTCTAGCCTCCGAGGAAGGGGAGAATGACTTTGCCTGGAGGCCAGTTGACGCCAGCATCGCTTGCGCCTGTTTTGACGCTGATGTCAACACTTGGCCGGGATTTCGGAGAACCCCGGCCTTTATCTTTTTATCCCTCCCCTGACCTCTCCCAAAATCTCACTAGCCTTGGTATCACTTCTTATTTCATCCCCAAATTTCCCTTCTAACTGCTCCTAAATTGTCTCTAATAAAAGCAAGTGCCTGGCTCCAGTGAAGGATTAGGTTCCTGAATGGGTGCTGGAGCAACATGTGGCAGAAGTCTTGGGTGCGATTTTCCCACCACGTTGCGCCGGTCACATGGCAGAGGCCCAAATCGGGCTCCATGCCAGGTGCAAAACCTCAGCAGGGCCGAAGGGGGGTCAATGTCCATTGGGGGGGTGGGAGAGATGCCGTGGTGGATGGAGGGGGTGTTTTGTGCTGCGATGGGGTTTCCTTTATTCTATTTTTATCTTTAAAAAGGGTGCCCTGACCTTTCAGGAACCAAAATAGTTTTTTTTAAATAAATTTAGAGTACTCAATTATTTTTTTTCCAATTAAGGGGCAATTTAGTGTGGCCAATCCACCTAACCTGCACACCCTTTGGGTTGAGGAAGTGAGACCCACACAGACATGGAGAGAATGTGCAAACTCCATACGGACAGTGACCTGGGGCCGGGTTCGAACCCGGGACCTCAGCACCGTGAGGCAGAGGTGTTTACCACTGCGCCACCGTGCCGCCCTGGAGCCAAAATCGTTGTGGGATGGTCTCATTCAAAGCCCGTGTTACCAGGGTGATGTTGTGCCAGCGTGACTAGGTATTAAAAAAAATGGCGGGAAAAGCTGGCAAGTTACATCCTTTATTTCCCACCTGAGCTGTCACTTGGTCGAAAAATGGCAAACTTCCACAATCCCCCCTCAGCGGGTTCGATCGGCGGCCGGGGCGGGGTGAGGGTGGGAGTGTGTGATAATTTGGCAGACAGCCCAAAACCTGGTTTTACATTGGCATGGATTTACAGCAGGATCTTCTGCTGGTGCCCACCATGACAGACCAGGAAACCAGCTGGAAGCCCCTGTGAAACTCATTTGCATCACGCTAATGAGATGCAGATAAAGGTCCGATCACCCGTCCGATTGTCCATGGCGTCAGCAGGAAAACATAGCACTGTGAAACATGTCTGGAAACAATGCAGATGTCGGAACAACGCCTGGGGCGGCCTCTGGAGATCGGGATGGAGGTTGATGTCAACCATGGATTTCGGAACCACAGCAGTGGGTGGGGTGAGCATCTACAGGTGGACCTTCCAGATTCGGTATCCTGAAGGGGGTTGATTTTTCAGTCTCTGAATGTTCCTAGAGATCTATCTTCATTTTCAGGGGGTCCACCTTCTTTCTTCAATAGTGGGCCAGTGATGTTGAGTGCCTTTTCAGTATGGCGCCCAGATATTATGGGTGACTATACACCATCAGGCGCACCCATCATGGAATACTGTGCAAAGTAGCAAAACATTTTAACAAATGGCTTAGAAGTGAAACCTTAACAAATTCTGCTAAATTAAGAAATTTCAACCAATTTTCCTGAAAACAAAATTGCACATGAACTTTAGTAACCTGTGAGATTGTCACTAGAGGTGGGGAAATGAATAACAGGCATTTTGGTAATTATTTAGAATGTTCAGAGAAAGCAATGGCTGGAATCTTTGTTTGGGAGACTAAGGCGATCAAGTCGTGCCTGGCATAGATTTGGGCACACCGGGCGAATCCTGGCAGAGCCCCAAATCGGGCTCCGCACTGGGCACCGGGCCGCTCCTAAGTCACCTGACTCGCTCCACCCTCGCTGGGCCAGGGTGGCACTGCTAGAGTGCCTGGAGCACTGCCAGTGGGCCAAGCTGGCAGTGCCAGGTTCCAGGTTGGCACTGCCAGGGGATCGGACCCGGGGTGGGCCTTGCCCATTTTAGTGGGGCTGCAGGGGCCTCAACAAGGTTTGGGGGGGGGGGTGAAGTGGGAGTCAATATAGTAGGGGGGGGCCTGAAAGGGGAAGGTGGAGATCAGAGCTGCCGTTCAGATTGGCACCCCGATCTATGAGGAGCCGTTTCTGCTGGCGAGCTCTGGCCAAAAAAACCCGCAAACTTTCGTTGAATAATGGAGTGATTCTTGGCTCTGCACCACCAAGAAACACCCTGCCAAACATGCCCCAAAGCGGATTTTAACATTTGTCCACCGAATCACGCCCTAAGTGTTGCTTCCAGGACTGAATATCGTGCAATTCGCACTTTCATTGGCGGTGCTATTTGGTAAGAAAGTCAGGACAGGCTAATGGGACAGCACTCTGCCGGCATGAATTCAGAACAATTTGTGGCCCAACGGGGTTCTAACCACTGGGGCGAGAATTCAAGTCTAAAAGCTTGACAGCTGGACCTGTTTTTAAGCGCACCAGTTACCACACACTCACCGTAACCATAAAGATGGCTCACAGAAGACCTTTCCCCCCACCCCCGGTTCAGGAGCCCGAGGTGGATGTCAGTGGATGTCAGCTCCATGTGAGTGCGGAGAGGAAGGACATCCTCTTCCCCAGGGTGGGACCAGAGCATGGCATTGGAATCAGTGACGGGTGCAAATCGCGATTTTCTGAAACGCCGTGATTCTCTGCACGTGATTCGTGTTCCGGCGTCGCAAAGTGGAGAATCCAAGCCATTATCTCTGAGGGTTAGTTAAAATAATGCACTTTAAGCACAATCTTATTAAATGTCACAAAAGCAAACTTATTCATGGCCACTGGTAATAGGTGTGAAAAATAGGAAGCTGTAACGATCTTTATATGTTAGTTAATCTGCAGTGCACATGGGAAGTGAAGGCACCTCAGCTGAAAGGTAGAGTTAGAGAAGTATCTAACTGGACATAATTCAGTCTCCACTTTTAAAGCATTAGATCTGGCATTTATGGTGCAATAAGAAAAATATCACTTTAGTTATTCTTATACATATCGCAAACCTTTTTGTAAATCACATGGCATTCAATTTTATCAATAGAAACGTTACAGAGATGGTAAAGATGAATTTGGTAATCAATTTGCAGACATGAAAACACCTTGTACTTCCAGAAAGTCTAGGAATCCTTGGGTTACCAAACTCTTAAATAATGTTCAGGAAAGCATGACCCATTCCCTGCAGTGTCTAGTTTGATGCATGTAACACTGAAATAATAGTGAGCAGTTCCTATTCTGTTAGCCTATTACTTTCGGTTTGGTTTACCAATACAGAAGTGTGACACAAGCATGTATTGACAGTTTTTCACATGGGGAATTCCAGATTTTTGCCAGGATATGGGAAGGAAGACTTAACAGTGATACAGCGCGCAATTTAACTAGACGGGAACAAAGTCCCAAAGCGAGTACATTTAGCCGCGAGTTTCACAGTGCTTACACCGCCGAGAAACACATGGCTACAAAATGCCACCTGCAATTAGATAAAAGGACTCAGCGGGAAACGCGTAGCCAAGGCCGCTCATAGCCCGCATAGCGCACCGAGAACACCACTCGGCATTTTAAAATGGCATCCCCATCTCCGAGGCGACCCCGACCTCCCCCCAAGCCCCAATGCACGATGGGAGGGCCCCGGTCGCCCCTGCACCGCCCCACACCTGTGCAGGGCACCTCCAGACCAATCACCAGCACACATAAAATGCCAGCTTGGCACATTGGCAATGCCAACCTGGCACACTGGCAGTGCCCCTGTCCACTGGCAGTGTCACCTGAGCACCTTATCAGTGCTAGGCTGGCACCCTGCTGGCACTGTCAGGGTACCAGACTGGCAGTGCCAGGTTGCCAGGATGGCACCAGCAGTGCCAGGGTACTACCATGCCTAAAAGACATGCGCCTGTGGGCCTCCAATTCCTTGGGAAATCCAGAGGCCTGCGAGAAGTCGGAGTCAGAATCGTGCCCCAAATGGGCGGGTCCGAATGACGCTCACGAACGTAGGTCGTAAACCTACTTATGATCTATTTGCCCAGCTTCTATCGGCCTCTTTCGATTCTCTGGCCTCCCTAGGGAGGCTGCAGTCGGGCACTGATCAGTGCTGGTCCACACAACTGTGGATCAGGCTGACCAGCACCTGGGGGGCACCTTGGCACTGCCCAGCTGGCACCTTGGCACTGCCACCCTGGAACTGCCAAGGTGCCCAAGTGGCACTGCCAAGCTGGCAGGAGCCACTGCCTGGGTGCCAGGGTCGCAGTGTAAGGGTGCCCATGTGTCATGTACATGAAACAAGGGTGGAAGAGGGGTTTGAAGGGTGGGGGAGTGGAAGGCAGGTAAGTAGGGCCTCCAGGAGATTGGAAGTGTGATGCGTGGGGTGCTAAAGGGAGGGGGTGCTGTAAGGGGGCTTGGGGGGGGGGCCTGAAGAGGGGGCCCCCAGAGCACGGTGCCCTCACTAGGGAAATGTGGGGTAGTGCCCATATGTGTGGGGGTGACATTGTCCATGGGTAGGGGTAGTGGGGGCACACAAGCTCACTTAGAAATTGGGTCACCCGACTTCCGGTGGCGGCTTTGAGGGAGTAGGTCGTACATTTGGTGGCTCCCGTTTCGGTTGGACTTTTGGACCTTTTCCCCTGACTTTTTTGAGCATTTGAGCGCAGAACTGGAAAGCAATAGTACTCAGGCGCTGGACCCATACAGAATTGTATGGACCTAAGAAACCAGAGGGACCGTAAACAGCAGAAGAAATGGTCGAGTAAGGGCACAGTGGAGGCTGAGAGAGAGACCAGCATGGCTGGTGTTCAGAGCAAGGAGCTGACAGCCCAGCCCACAATGGAGCAGCTGCTGCAGACTAAGCAGGAGGGCTTTTTGGCTTTGAAGTGTGACATCTTGGAGCCGCTTCAGAAGTCGATTGACCGGATGGGAAAAAGGCTGGATGATCAGGCTGAGAAGCTCCAGCAGTTGGAGAAGTCAGAGGAGGAGCAGGCTGACTTTCAAACGGTGGCGGATGTGGAAATTCAGAGGCTGAGGGACCAGCAAAAAGTGCTTCTGGAAAGGCTGGAGGACCTGGACAACAGATCTCGCCGGCAGAGCGTGAGAATCGTGGGCCTCCCAGAGGGGTCAGAGGGGCTAAACGCTGCCACATATGTAGAGGGTATATTTCAGACGTTGCTGGGGTACGAGGTGTTCCCGCGCCCACTGGTGGTGGACGGGGCACACAGAGTGCCGTTGAGGCAGCCGCGACAAGGGGGTCCCCCACGAGCGATGGGGGTCCGGTTCCATAGGTACCTGGACAAGGAACGGGTGCTGCAATGGCAAAGAGCACAGGAAGCTGTATTTGGGACAATACCACCCTCCGTGTGTACCAGGATTTGAGTGCTGAGGCGGCCAGGAGGAGGGGAGGCTACAGGCAGGTGAAGGAGATACTGTATAAAAACAAGGTGAAATTCGGGCTGCTTTTTCCGGCGCGACTGTGGGTTCCGTATAAGGGTCAGAACCACTATTTCGAGGAACGCGACGAGGCGATGGACTTCGTTAAGAAGCAAGGGCTGGCCCTGAGCTGAGGACGTTTGGACTCATGTTAGAGCTTTTAAGTATATGTGGTGTCTCTCCCGTTTTGGGATGTATCTTTTTTTTTTTTGTGGTTGTTTCTTGCGTGCTCTTTGCGTGGTTTACCTGAATGTTTCCTGTTTGGGCTCTTTGCTTAATTGGAGTTTGGCTGGGGGGGAATTAATAAAGAAAACGGTTAAAAGGGTTGGGTTAAAATGGATGCTTCAGGGGAACTTTGTGCAATTTTCTTTCTGTGTCTGTATTGGAAGGACTGAAGAATACCTGTTATTTCTTATCTTTTTTTTTCTTGTTTAACTTGAATTGTGCTATTGTGGGGGTTGTTTATGACTTGTACAGTGTGTTTGCTTAAGTAGGGCTGATCTGGGGAAGTGGTGTGGAGGGGTCGGGGGGAGGGGTGAATGGGAACAATTGGTGGGAGACGGGCTGGAGCCGAGGCTGGGAGCCCCAGGCTCGCTGAGTGCAGCTAGCCGAGGTGGGGGGTGTGCATATAGTTAGATTAGGGCAGGGGTTAGGTGATAGGATGGTGTTGCTGGGGGAGGGGGGGGGGGGCGGAGGGAGTTGTTCTGCTGACGGGGATGGGAACTGGGCATGGTAACAGTGAGCAGGTCATGGGTGGGGCCGGCCAGGAGGCGGGCCAGAGGAAGCGCGACACATGGCTGGGGGGCTGGCCAAGGGAAGGGGATGGCTGATCGGCAAATGGGGGGGGGGGCGAAGTGCCCCCCAACCAGGCTGATCACCTGGAACGTTAGAGGGTTAAACGGGCCAGTGAAGAGGGCGTGTGTGTTCACGCATTTGCGGGTTCTGAAGGTGGACATAGTCTTGTTGCAGGAGATGTACCTGAAAGTAGCAGACCAGGTTAGGTTAAGGAAGGGCTGGGTCAGTCAGGTCTTTCATTCGGGGCTTGATTCTAAGACGAGGGGGGTTGCGATCCTGATTAATGAAAGGGTACAATTTGAGGTGGAATGCACAGTCGTGGATGGGGGTGGCAGGTTCGTTATGGTGAGGGGTAAGCTCGAAGGGGTGAGAGTAGTCCTGGTCAGTGTGTATGCCCCTAATTGGGACGATGTGGATTTTATTAGGAGGATGCTAGGGGAGATCCCCGACTTGGACTCGTGTAAGTTGATCATGGGCAGGGACTTTAATACGGTCCTGGACCCGAGCCTGGACCGGGCATGCTCAAGAACGGGCAGGTTGCCAGCGATGGCAAAGGAACTGAGAGGGTTCATGGAGCAAATGGGGGGAGCAGATCCGTGGAGATTTAGCCGGCCGACGGCAAGGGAGTTCTCGTACTACTCCCACGTCCACAAGGTGTATTCCCGAATTGACTACTTTGTTGTGAGTAGGGACCTGCTGGCCAGAATGGTGGGGGCAGAATATTCGGCAATTGCCATATCGGACATGCTCCGCACTGGGTAGACCTGCAGTTTTGTAAGGACAGCTTTCAGCGCCCACCATGGAGGCTGGAAGTTGGACTACACGCGGACGAGGCGGTGTGCGAGAGGCTGAGGAAATGCATGCAGAATTACCTGCAGGTGAACGATACTGGAGAAGTCTCGGCAGCGGTGCTCTGGGAGGCACTGAAGGCAGTGGTGAGAGGGGAGCTGATTTCAATCCGGGTGTACAGGGACAGGACAGATAGGGCAGAGACGGACCAACTGATTAAGGAACTTCTACAGACGGACAGGAGTTACACGGAATCCCCGAAGCCAGAGTTACTCCGGAAACGACAGAGGCTGCAGGCCGAATTTGGGTTGCTAACTACAGGCAAGGCTGTAGAGCAGCTTAGAAAGGTAAAAGGCGCGATTTATGAGCATGGGGAGAAGGCCAGTAGAATGCTTGCGCAGCAACTGAGGAAGAGGGAAGCGGCTAAGGAAATAGGGAGGGTAGTGGATGGGGAAGGTAATCTAGTGGGTGATCCAGCAGGGCTGAACAAGGTCTTTCGGGACTTTTATAGGAAGCTGTACACTTCGGAACCACCCGGGGGACCGGGGGGGATGAGGTGATTCTTGGATGGACTGACCTTCCCAAGAGTGGGGAGGGGGCTGGTGGACAGACTGGGGGCCCTGGTCAGGATCGAAGAGGTGTTGGGGGGCCTGAAGGTCATGCAGTCGGGTAAAGCCCCAGGACCGGACGGGTATCCGGTGGAGTTTTACAAAAGATTTGCCGGGATAGTGGGGCCGATGCTGGTCAGGGTCTTTAACGAGGCAAGAGACAGAGGAAGTTTACCCACGATGATATCGCAGGCCACCATCTTGCTCATTCTGAAACGGGATAAGGCCCAGGAGGCCTGTGGGTCAAACAGGCCGATCTCTTTGATTAACGTAGACGCCAAGTTACTGGCCAAGATTTTGGCGACCAGAATTGAGGACTGTGTACCGGATGTAATTGGGGAGACCAAACCGGGTTTGTAAAGGGGAGGCAGCTGGTGGCCAACATGAGAAGGCTGCTCAACGTGATTATGATGCCCCCGGAGAGTAGGGAGGTAGAGATAGTGGTAACCATGGATGCTGAAAAGGCTTTTGACTGCGTCGAGTGGGATTATCTGTGGGAGGTACTAGGACGGTTCGGGTTCAGGGGGGAGGTTTCATCGACTGGGTTAGGCTATTTAATCAGGCCCCGGAGGAGAGTGTAAGGACGAACAGGACAACATCAGACTACTTTAGACTGCACCGTGGGACAAGACAGGGCTGCCCTCTCTCCCCACTGCTGTTTGCGATGGCCATAGAGTCGCTGGCAATTGCACTGAGAGCTTCTAGGGGCTGGAAAGGGCTGGTCCGGGGGGTAGTGGAACATGGAGTCTCGTTATACGCGGATGATCTGCTGTTATATGTATCGGACCCAATGGTGGGGATGGACGGTACTATGGCAACCCTGAGGGAATTTGGCCGGTTCTCCGGATACAAACTGAACATGGCTAAGAGCGAGTTGTTTGTAATTCAGGCGAGGGGGCAGGAGAGTAGGCTGAAGGGGTTGCCGTTCAGGCTAGTGGGGGAGAATTTCCGATATTTGGGGATCCAGGTGGTACGGGACTGGGGCAGGTTGCACAAGCTCAACCTGTCCCGACTGGTGGAACGAGTGAGGGAGGAGGTCCGGAGGTGGGATGCACTGTCATTGGCGGGGAGGGTGCAGACTGTTAAGATGACGATTCTCCCGCGGTTCTTGTTTGTTTTTCAGTGTCTCCCCATCTTTATCCCGCGGTCCTTCTTTAAGAGGCTGAATAAAATTATTCTGGGATTTGTATGGGCAGGGGAGTCCCCGTGGCTGAAGAGGGTGATGCTTGAAAGGAGCAGAGGAGAAGGGGGGTTGGCGTTGCCGAACTTCAGCAACTATTACTGGGCGGCCAACATAGCGATGATAAGGAAATGGATGGTGGGTGCGGGATCGGTTTGGGAGCGGATGGAGGCTGCTTCGTGCAGGGGCACTAGCTTAGCAGCTCTGGTCACGGCGCCTCTGCCGCTTTCACCGGCACGGTACTCCACCAGCCCGATTGTGATGGCGGCTCTTCGGATCTGGGGCCAGTGGAGGAGGCATGTAGGGGAGGTAAGAGCATCGGTGTGGACCCCAATCTGCGGCAACTACCGATTTGCCCCGGGCAACATGGACGGGGGGTATCGACTGTGGAGGAGGGCGGGGATTGTGAGGATGGGGGATCTGTTCCTGGAAGGGAGCTTTCCGAGCATGAGGGCGCTGGAGGAGAAGTTTAGGCTGACGAGAGGGAACGACTTTAGATACTTGCAGGTGAGGGATTTTGTACGCAGACTGGTGCCGTCCTTCCCACGTCTCCCGCCGAAGGGGAGGCAGGACAGGGTAGTTTGTAGGGGAGAGGTGGGAGAGGGTAGAGTTTCAGACATCTACAAGGAGCTAATGAGAGCTGAGGATACGCAGACCGAGGACCTGAAGCTTAAGTGGGAGGAGGAGCTCGGGGGGGGAGCTGGAGGACGGTATTTGGGCAGAAGCCCTGAGCAGAGTAAACACGACCGCAACATGCACCAGGCTCAGCCTGATCCAGTTTAAGGTCGTACACCGGGCACACATGACGGTAGCCCGGAGGAGTAAATTCTTCGGGCTGGAGGACAAGTGTGCTAGATGCGCCGGAGGGCCGGCTAACCATGTACACATGTTCTGGTCGTGTCCTAAACTCGGGGGGTATTGGCAGGGAATCGCAGATGTCATGTCCCGGATGTTGATAACTGGGGTGGTAATGAGCCCGGAGGTGGCAATCTTTGGGGTTTCGGAGGACCCGGGAGTCCAGGAAGAGAGGGAGGCCGATGTTCTGGCCTTTGCTTCCCTGGGAGAAAGTGAAGTTCGCCTTGAAAGGTTCGCTACTAGGGTTCGCCCGAAGGTGGCAGCCATTTATTGACTGCTTCGCAGAGGAGTAAGCATCAGCAGGGTGGGGGGGGGGGAGGGGTGGGTGTGCAGGGAGGGGGCTAGGGTAGAGTAGAGTAGTGTAGGGGATATCGAGGCAGGTCCGTGCGTGAACAGAGCCGTGGTTTGCATTATGTGTTATGTGGAATTTGTGTCTCGACTTTTTTTGTTTGTACTGTTCAATGTCATTTTTTCTATATGCCTAAAATACCTCAATAAAATTGTTTGTTAAAAAAAAAGAAATTGGGTCACCCTTTCAAATTGGCAGCCCGATCTCGGAATTCAGCTCCCCAGTGCTAAAAAACAATTCTAAGTTTGGGCTAAACCAGTGAGAAACTCTCCAGGGCCCAGAAAAGTGATGAAGTGTCATTGGATAGCAGTGGGGAACTCGCCAGCAGAGCCGGCAGGAAACTCCATGGAAAACCCGCCACAAATCAACTTAGAAAGTTTGGGGCAGAATTGCGCCCTCCATTTTGGGCGTGTTTAGTGGGGTGTTTCTCGACGACTGCAGCACTGGGAAACAACCCACTATTCAACGGCACTTTGCTGTTTTTTCTGGCCTCAGGGGTTTCTTCCTCGCCAGGGCCAAACTGAGAGTGATTTCCGCCAGGATGCCTGGGTGGCACTTCAGGGCGCTAGGCCAACAGCGCCAAGGTGACCAAGTGCCAGGGGGAGTGCTAGGGTGCTGTTTTCTGCCACCTGGGGGTCTCCAATGGCCTGCAAGATCCCCCAAGGTTCTGTGTGAACCAGTAGTAAACGGCACCCATGCGAGGTCTTGCAGGTGTGACTGTTCAGTCCAGGGTGCCGGGTGAATCCGGCGTTCGGGTTTTTAAATGAGCTGTTCAGCTCATTTAAACATGTAGATCTGGATCTCGCCCAGCGAGGATGAAATCCATCTCAATACGGGAGGAGTGAGTCAGGTGATCTGCAATCAGCCCGATCCCAGCGCAGAGCCCAATTTGGGACTCTCACGCAATTCACCCATTACGTCCTGATTCGGGCCGTGTGCAATGGGGTCGCCGAATCGCACCCTAGATAAAGTAAAACGCCCAGGTATCTGACCTTAGTTTCCCCTTCCAAAGTTTTCATGGTTGGCCTCTATTCTTAACAGACGTCACCATATTCAACACTCTACCATTTTTCATGATTATCATGCTTTTTGACGGTTCTCAAATCTTGAACCAAATCTCTCCTAAGTTTGCATCTCTCTGGGAGGTACAAGTCCACAGTGTCAAGTTCATTTTCATGGTTACCTTCTCAGTCCAAGATTCACCCTTGTTATCCTCTCAACTCTAAAGTTGTTTTATCAAAGTCTGATTTAGCCTTAATTAATTCTTTTTAAAAAAGTAATTCTCAAACGGGATCTTTCTGCCTTTTGGTGTTTATACAGCCTTTTTGACCTCTTAAACTCAACCTGAGGTACATCTTAACTTAGTTTACTGCTTCTTCCAGCTCTTTGTAAGTGGTACTTTGTAGCATCTTCCAAGTTAAATTAGAATAGGATATTAAATCTGGATTCTGTGGGCTATCTGATTTTTTGTTAGAGTTTCAGACTTTGCACATAGCTTACCTCCCTGGCAACATGCTGAAGTACTTACTGGGTAAACATGAGAATAACATTACGTATGTAATTTCAGATCACAAGCTTTGCTATTAATCCAGTGCATACTTCCGTTACAATAGTCCTTTAGCTTTTTCTGCTCTTTACATCACATTCTGATGTCCTAGGATTTGGTAAATACTCCATGTAACTTAACAGAAATGGTTATCTGATCCAAATCACTTCTGCTGGATTATCTGTTGCTTCTATAGGTAGAAAACAAGACTTGTAATTATGTAGTATAGTCTGTCACTCAGAAATGCTTCAAAGAATTTTGTTTACTATTGATTACATTGAAGTGCATTGACTGATACTACGTAGGAAAATGCAGCATCGATATTTCACACATGATCACATAAATAGTCACGTAATTAGTGACCAATGAATATTTTTGGAAGTGTTGACAAAGGGAGGAATGTTGGCCAAGATTACAAAAAGTTCCATTGTGATTACTTTCTTATGGTCTTGTTTTGCAATTTAGTGTCTAACACCTGAAATTCTTTCTGCACTACCTCGAAAATACTTGCTGCTGATTTCTCCATCGGCGGGATACTCCATTTTGCCGGCAGTACACCCACCCCGCGGGTTTCCCGACAGCATGGGATGGCCACAATGGGAAACTCCATTGGCTGGCTGCCGGAATGGAGAATCCCATTGGCTGGCTGCCGGAATGGAGGATCCCGCTGCCGGCAGGGAGATGCGGCGCCAGAAAGTGGGGATGGCGGGACAGTGAATCCCGCCCTCTATGTCAGTTTTAATCCATACCATTTCTTGGAGCTGCTCTTGTTCCAATAACAGAAGATATTCTATAATTTCTGTGTTGACCTTCATCTTTAATGCCAGGTAGGCATTAAGGACTCCCAATCACACTGCAAATATAACTGCCATTACCCTGACTGTAGAATTCCACCAACAACTTTTCCCCCCTCCCCCCAGCACTACTACCACAATTGTCCTCCCTTGTTCTATGGTGCAAGTTCATTATGCATGCTTGACTGAGAGGCCAAACAACGATTAGAGTACCAATACACCTGCTCCCCAGAGGAAACATTGTTTGATTGAGAACTTAGGCTCTGTGATTTCTTCTGTCAATTTCACAATGTTTACACCAGATAGGTGGTTGCAAGGGATTGTGGTTTTTGAAACTTTAAAGGGCCTTTTCAATTAGCTTGTACTGCAGACTTTTTTAACATAGGAGAAAATAATCAATTACATTTCCCAAAGCTTCCTTTCACACATACCACTATACACCATGAAGTTCATTGGTCCTAGAAAGTGTACAGTGAATTAATGGGCATGGAAGTGCCATACCTTGACAAAGGGGGCATGAGAGGAATTGAGGGCTTTTAAAAGGTCCCCTCATGTAGACTAAGGATCACAACTCCTCTGAGAGGCCACAATTTTCATTGAGTCGGGCCAGGTTTTCAAAGAGATGTGGCTCATGTCCCCTCAGGAGTTGTCAACTACAACTCTAAAAATCTGGCTCGATTACATGAAAATTGTGGAAATGCTGCCTATCCTCGCAATGGAGTCAGTCAGGTTGAGAGTGTCGAATGCAGACTTCCGGGTGCGGCTATGCAGAGCTAGGTCGCATATTCGGCAGCTCCTGCTTGGAACGGACTTTTGGGCTCTTTTACAGGGCCCCCACGGCATTTGTTTGACATTTCCCGGTGTGGGAAGAAGGCTGCAACATTCCCCCGACAGTGTCCCCCAGGAAGGGTATGTCTCTGCGTTGCCAGACACGTCAGAAACAGTAAAAGATTTGGCTGCAACTGCAGGATAAACAGGGCCTCTTCCAGCATGCAGGCGGGGGAAGGGCAAGCTTAAAGCTGCAAGCTGACCTGAGGGCCTGTATCAAAGGTGAATTCTAGCAGCAGAGGGAACAACTGTGAAAAGACCTCATCAATACCACTGAAGGGACTTCCGGTTGCGGTGAGGATGAGCTAGCCGCACGCTTCGGCGGCTCCAGCTCCGACGGACCTTCGGGCTCTTTTAAGAGCCCCAACGGAGAATTTTTCGACGACGCAACCCGGTGTGGGGTGTGTGAGAAGGGAGTCCCCCCCCCCCCCAACGAAGGAGGAAAAAACCGGCCGCGGCGGCTGCAGCGCGAGGAATCGTCGACCAAAGGGTCAGAAAGAGAGAAGTACAAGATGGCGGCGGAGAAAGCGCAGGCGACATGGGGGCCTGAGCAGGATGAAATTGTGAGAAGGTGCGTGGAGCTGCTGAAGAAGGAGGTGCTGACCCCGTTGCTACAGGCAATTGAGGGGCTCAAGGAGACATTAAAGATCCAGGAGTCAGAGCTCCGTGTGGTGGAGCAGAAGGTGACAGATATTGAGGACGAGATCCTGGGCCTGGCGGTTAAGACCCAGACGCACGAGGCACTTCATAAAAAGTGTACTGAAAGGATCGAAGCCCTAGAAAATGGAGCGCGAAGGAAGAACCTTCGGATACTGGGTCTCCCTGAGGGTGTGGAAGGAGTGGACTGTGGAGCGTACGCAAGTACGATGCTGAGCTCACTGATGGGTGCTGAGGCCCCTACGGACCCCTTGGAGGTGGAGTGGGCAAATCGGATTCCGGCGAGAAGACCAAAAGCGGGAGAACCACCCAGGGCGATAATCGTGCGATTTTACCGTCTTAAGGAGAGAGAAGAGGTCCTGAGATGGGCTAAAAAGGTGCGGAGTAGCAGATGGGAGAATGCAGTGGTACGGGTATACCAGGATTGGAGTGCGGAGGTGGCGAGAAGGAGGGCGAGCTTCAACCGAGCCAAAGAGGTGTTGCATAAAAGGAAGGTGAAGTTCGGGATGCTGCAGCCGGCAAGGCTATGGGTCACGTATCAGGAGAGACACCATTATTTCGAGACGGCGGAGGAAGCATGGACCTTCATCAAAGAAGAGAAATTGGATCGGAACTGAGGGACTGATGCTGCAGGAAATGTTATTGTTAATGTTATGGTTGAAGTTAATTGAGAAGTAAATTGGGAAGGGGGGAGACATTGGGGAAATGTGGGCGCCGGTGAGGGGGGAAAGACGGGACATAGTTGGAGAATGGGGAAGGGGAGGGGGAGGGGAAAGGGAACTGCGCCAGAAGAGGCGGGTCAGGTAAAGGGATGTTCCCGCGCCAGAAAGAATAAGGCGGGAAGACAGGCGCAAGGCAGGTGGGAGTTCCCCACACGGGGGGGGGGGGCGTCGAGGAGTGAGCAGGAGTAGCCGGGGTCAGTTGAAGTCAGCTGACTTACGGAAGTAATATGGGGGGAGCAATCATGCTAGAAAGAGATCTAGCGGGGAGGGGGGGAGGGAGGGGGAGGGGGTGGGGGGACAACTGGGTTGCTGCTGCGGAAATCCAAAAGGAAATGGCTAAAGACTGGGTGGGCGGGGATGGTGTGCGACGCTGGGAGAGCGAGCGGGAGCGCGGAGGCGGGATAATGGACTGGCCTAGAGAAGGTAATGGCTAGTCGACACGGGAGGGGGGCAGGTAGCCCCCTAGTGAGGCTGATCACGTGGAACGTGAGAGGCCTGAACGGACCGATAAAAAGGGCCCGAGTCCTCGCGCATTTGAAAGGACTAAGGGCAGACGTGGTTATGCTCCAAGAGACGCACCTAAAGGTGGCGGACCAAGTTAGGCTAAGGAAAGGATGGGTGGGACAGGTGTTCCACTCAGGACTGGACGCAAAGAATAGAGGGGTGGCCATTTTGGTGGGGAAACGGGTAGGATTTGAAGCAAAGAACATCGTAGCAGATAGCGGGGGTAGATATGTAATGGTGAGTGGCAGGCTGGAGGGAATGGAGGTCGTGTTGGTTAATGTGTATGCCCCAAACTGGGACGATACGGGATTTATGAGACGGATGCTGGGGCGTATACCGGACCTGGAGGTAGGAAACTTGATTTTAGGAGGGGACTTTAATACGGTGCTGGACCCGGGGCTAGATAGATCCAGCTCAAGGACCGGAAGAAGGCCGGCAGCGGCCAAGGTACTTAAGGGGTTTATGGACCAAATGGGGGGAGTGGATCCATGGCGATTTCTTAGACCTAGGGCTAGGGAGTTTTCCTTCTTCTCCCATGTCCATAAAGTGTACTCCCGGATAGATTTTTTTGTTTTGGGAAGGTCGTTGATCTCTAGGGTGGAAGAAGCTGAGTACTCAGCCATAGCGGTTTCGGATCATGCCCCACATTGGGTGGACCTGGAATTAGGAGAGGAAAGGGAGCAGAGAACACTCTGGCGATGTGGGACTGATGGCGGATGAGGGAGTGTGTGCAAGAGTGCGGGGGTGTATTGAGAGATACCTGGAGGTCAATGACGACGGCGAGGTCCCTGTGGGAGTGGTATGGGAAGCACTAAAAGCGGTGGTCAGAGGAGAGCTGATCTCCATTGGGGCCCACAAAAGGAAAACAGAGGCCAAGGAAAGGGAAAGATTACTGGGGGAGATTTTAAGGGTGGATAGGGAATTTGCAGAGACCCCGGAGGAGGAATTGTACAGGGAGAGGAGGCGACTCCAGACGGAATTTGACCTTCTGACCACCAGAAAGGCGGAGGTACTGTGGAGGAAGGCACAGGGGAGGAGGTATGAATATGGGGAAAAGGCTAGTCGCCTGTTGGCTCATCAATTGCGAAAGAGGGCAGCAACGAGGGAGATAGAAGGAATTAGAGACGAAATGGGAGACATGGTGCGAAGGGCAGGAAAGATAAATGAGGTGTTCAAGACCTTCTATGAGGAACTGTATAGGTCTCAACCCCCAGAGGGAGAGGAGGGGATGCGGCAGTTCCTGGACCAATTGAGGTTCCCGAAAGTGGAGGAGCGGGGGGTGGTAGGCTTGGGGGCACTGATTGGGGTGGACGAGGTTATTAAGGGACTGGGAAGCATGCAAGCAGGGAAGGCCCCAGGACCAGACGGGTTCCCGGTGGAGTATTACAGAAAATATGTGGACTTGTTGGCTCCGTTGATGGTGAGGACGTTCAATGAGGCCAGGAAAGGGGGGACTCTACCCCCGACGATGTCGGAGGCGACGATATCGTTAATTTTGAAGAGGGATAAAGATCCGTTGCAGTGCGGGTCCTATAGACCCATTTCATTATTGAACGTGGACGCCAAATTGTTGGCAAAGGTACTGGCATCGAGGATAGAGGACTGTGTCCCGGGGGTGGTGCACGAAGACCAGACAGGGTTCGTAAAAGGGAGACAACTGAATGTTAACGTGCGACGACTATTAGGGGTGATAATGATGCCCCCAGTGGAGGGGGAGGCAGAGATAGTGGCGGCAATGGACGCAGAGAAGGCATTTGATAGGGTGGAGTGGGAGTATTTATGGGAAGTGTTAAGGAGGTTTGGGTTTGGGAACGGGTTTATTAGCTGGGTTAGACTTCTTTATGGGGCTCCAACGGCAAGCGTAGTTACAGGTCGACATAGATCGGAGAATTTCCGACTATATAGGGGAACAAGACAGGGATGCCCGCTGTCTCCATTGTTGTTCGCGTTGGCAATTGAACCTCTGGCCATGGCGTTGAGAGACTCCAGGAAATGGAGAGGGGTGATTAGAGGGGGAGAAGAACACCGAGTCTCGTTATACGCGGATGACCTATTGTTATACGTGTCGGACCCAGCGGGGGGGATGATAGAGGCTATGCGAATTTTGAGGGGGTTCGGGGATTTCTCGGGGTATAGGCTAAACATGGGGAAGAGTGAATTATTTGTGATACATCCAGGGGACCAGAGTAGAGAGATAGAAGGCTTGCCTCTAAGGAAAGTGGAAAGAAACTTCCGATACCTGGGGATTCAGATCGCTAGGAGCTGGGGAACCTTGCACAGACTTAATCTGACACGGTTGGTAGAACAAATGGAGGAGGACTTCAAGAGGTGGGACATGCAGCCTCTATCGCTGGCGGGCAGGGTGCAAGCAATTAAGATGATGGTCCTCCCGAGGTTCTTATTTGTATTTCAATGTCTCCCTATACTAATCACCAAGACCTTTTTTAATAAAATAGACAGGAGCATCACGAGCTTCGTGTGGGCAGGGAAAGTTCCGAGAGTAAGGAGGGGGTTCCTTCAGCGTAGTAGGGACAGAGGAGGATTGGCACTACCGAACTTGGGCGATTACTATTGGGCTGCCAATGTGGCAATGATACGTAAATGGATGATGGAGGGTGAGGGAGCGGCATGGAAAAGACTGGAGAGAAAGTCCTGTAAAGGGACGAGTTTAGAGGCGCTGGTGACGGCGCCGCTACCGATCTCACCTAAAAAGTTTACCACAAACCCGGTGGTGGCGGCAACATTGAATATCTGGGGACAGTGGAGGCGACAGAGAGGGGTGCGGGGAGCCCTGGTGGGGTCCCCAATCAGGAACAACCATAGGTTCGCCCCAGGAAGAATGGATGGAGGATTTCAGAGCTGGTACCAGTTGGGAATTAGGAGGGTGGGAGATGTATTTATAGATGGGACTTTTGCGAGCTTGGGAGCATTGGAGGAAAAGTATAAGTTGCCCCGGGGAAATTTCTTGAGATATATGCAGGTGAGGGCGTTTACTAGACAACAGGTGAGGGAATTTCCGCTGCTCCCGACACAGGGGATTCAGGACAGGGTGCTTTCAGGGGTGTGGGTCGGAGAGGGCAAGGTGTCAGAGATTTACCGAGAGATGAGGGAAGAGGGGGAGGAGTCGGTGGGCGAACTAAAAGGAAAGTGGGAAGAAGAACTAGGGGAGGAGATAGAGGAGGGTATGTGGGCTGATGCCCTAAGCAGGGTAAATTCCTCTTCCTCATGCGCCAGGCTTAGCCTGATTCAATTTAAGGTACTACATAGAGCACACATAACGGGAGCAAGATTGAGCAGGTTCTTTGGAGTGGAGGACAAATGTGGGAGGTGTGGCGGGAGCCCGGCAAACCACGCACATATGTTTTGGGCGTGTCCGGCACTGGAAGGGTATTGGAAGGGAGTGACGGGAGTGATTTCGCGGGTGGTGAAGGCCCGGGTCAAACCAGGCTGGGGGTTAGCTCTATTTGGAGTTGCGGAAGAGCCGGGAGTACAGGAGGCAAAAGAGGCCGATGTCGTGGCCTTTGCGTCCCTAGTAGCCCGGCGCAGGATCCTACTCATGTGGAAGGAGGCGAAACCCCCCGGACTGGAGGCCTGGGTAAATGATATGGCGGGGTTCATTAAAATGGAGCAGATAAAGTTTGCCCTGAGAGGATCGGCTCAAGGGTTCACCAGGCGGTGGCAGCCATTTCTCGACTACCTAGGGGAACGTTAGAGGGAAGGCAGATGACCAGCAGCAGCAACCCAGGGGGAAGCGGGGGGGGGGGGGGGGGGGGAGGGGGGAGGGGGGGGGTTTAGTTTAGTTTAGGTCAAAGATAAAGGGGTTTTGTTACTTGTGTATTGTTAAAAATTTCTGTATTATTGTTGCGTTTGCTTTGTAAGAGGGGAAAAATTGTTGTTTGGGAAAAAAGTTTCAATAAAACATATTTTAAAAAAAAAGAGAGTGTCGAATGCGTACTTTTAACAGGAACCAGCCCGCAACCTTTCAAGGCACTCTTGAAAATCAGAAAGGCCAGGAATGGATACCCAAGTCATCCTTCCACAGTGAAAATCCAGGGTATTGACTTTGGCAAGCTTCCCATTTGCTGCCACAAAATAAAATCATTATAGTGCCTATCATTATACTGAGAAGACATTATTGAGGATAGTCTATACATAAGTAAAACATTTTAATTATTAACTTTTGTTCCCAATAAAATTTAGGCACGATTGCCTGTCAAGTGGATGGCACCTGAAAGCTTGTTTGAAGGCAGTTACACAATTCGTAGTGATGTCTGGTCATATGGAATCTTATTATGGGAAATATTTTCACTTGGTAATGGTTAATTTTTCATGATAATTTCAGTATTGCCCCATTAATTCTACTCTGTTGCAATGCCTAATGTCATATTTTCAATATCGGCTTAGGTGTCAATCCATATCCTGGAATTCAAGTAGATACAAACTTCTACAAGCTAATTCGGAGTGGATTTAAGATGGATCAGCCATTTTATGCTACTGAAGAAATGTAAGTTTCCTGACCTTCAATTTGACATCAGAATTTAAGATGAAGGGGAAAGAAAAGAAAGGTGAGGTTGAACCCTTGAGCCAGTTTTACTCTGTTGATACACTTTGCACCTGCTCTTGGACTTACCTTCTGAAGAAAATAACCAAACCAAAACAGGGATGGTGCAGGAGGGAGGGTTTCAGATTTCTGGATAAGTGGGGCTCATTCTGGGGTTGGTGGGACCTCTACTAACGGGATGGTCTACACCTGGACCAAAGGGGTACCAATATCCTGGGGGGGGAAATTTGCTAATGCTCTTCGGGAGGGTTGAAACAAGTTCAGCAGGGGCTTGGGAACCTGAATTGTAGCCCCAGTATACAGGAGGTTGAGAGTAGTGAGGTCATGAGTAAGGTTTCAAAGTTGCAGGAGTGTACCGGCAGGCAGGAAGGTGATTTAAAGTGTATCTTCTTCAATGCCAGGAGCATCCGGAATAAGGTGGGTGAACTTGCGGCATGAATTGGTACCTGGGACTTCGATGTTGTGGCCATTTCGGAGACATGGATAGAGCAGGGACAGGAATGGTTGTTGCAGGTGCCGGGGTTTAGATATTTCAGTAAGCTCAGGGAAGGTGGTAAAAGAGGGGGAGGGGTGGCATTGTTAGTCAAGGACAGTATTATGGTGGCAGAAAGGATGTTTGATGAGGACTTGTCTATTGAGGTAGTATGGGCTGAGGTTAGAAACAGGAAAGGAGAGGTCATCCTGTTAGGGGTTTTCCAAAGGCCTCTGAAAAGTTCCAGAGATGTAGAGGAAAGGATTGCAAAGATGATTCTGGATAGGAGCGAAAGCAACAGGGTAGTTGTTATGGGGGACTTTAACTTTCCAAATATTGACTGGAAACGCTATAGTTCGAGTACTTTAGATGGGTCCGTTTTTGTCCAATGTGTGCAGGAGGGTTTCCTGACACAGTATGTAGATAGACCAACGAGAGGCGAGGCCATATTGGATTTGGTACTGGGTAATGAACCAGGACAGGTGTTAGATTTGGAGGTAGGTGAGCACTTTGGTGATAGTGACCACAATTCGATTACGTTTACTTTAGTGATGGAAAGGGATAGGTATATACCGCAGGGCAAGAGTTATATCTGGGGGAAAGGCAATTAGGATGCAATGAGGCAAGACTTAGGATGCATCGGATGGAGAGGAAAACTGCAGGGGATGGGCACAATGGAAATGTGGAGCTTGTTCAAGGAACAGCTACTGCGTGTCCTTGATAAGTATGTACCTGTCAGGCAGGGAGGAAGTGGGCAAGCAAGGGAACTGTGGTTTACTAAAGCAGTCGAAACACTTGCCAAGAGGAAGAAGGAGGCTTATGTAAAGATGAGACATGAAGGTTCAGTTAGGGCGCTCAAGAGTTACAAGTTAGCTAGGAAGGACCTAAAGAGAGAACTAAGAAGAGCCAAGAGGGGACATGAGAAGTCTTTGGCAGGTAGGATCAAGGATAACCCTAAAGCTTTTTATGGATATGTCAGAAATAAACTAATGACTAGGGTAAGAGTAGGGCCAGTCAAGGACAGTAGTGGGAAGTTGTGCTTGGAGTCCGAGGAGATAGGAGAGGTGCTAAATGAATATTTTTTGTTAGTATTCACACAGGAAAAAGACAATGTTGTCGAGGAGAATACTGAGATTCAGGCTACTAGACTAGAAGGGCTTGAGGTTCATAAGGAGGAGGTGTTAGCAATTCTGCAAAGTGTGAAAATAGATAAGTCTCGTGGGCTGGATGGGATTTATCCTAGGATTCTCTGGGAAGCTAGGGAGGAGATTGCTGAACCTTTGACTTTGATCTTTAAGTCATCTTTGTCTACAGGAATAGTGCCAGAAGACTGGAGGATAGCAAATGTTGTCCCCTTGTTCAAGAAGGGGAGTAGAGACAACCCCGGTAACTATAGACCAGTGAGCCTTACTTCTGTTGTGGGCAAAATCTTGGAAAGGTTTATAAGAGATAGGATGTATAATCATCTGGAAAGGAATAATTTGATTAAAGATAGTCAACACGGTTTTGTGAAGGGTACGTCGTGCTTCACAAACCTTATTGAGTTCTTTGAGAAGGTGACCAAACAGGTGGATGAGGGTAAAGCAGTTGATGCGGTGTATATGGATTTCAGTAAAGCGTTTGATAAGGTTCCCCATGGTAGGCTACTACAGAAAATACGGAGGCATGGGATTCAGGGTGATTTAGCAGTTTGGATCAGAAATTGGCTAGCTGGAAGAAGACAAAGGGTGGTGGTTGATGGGAAATGTTCAGACTGGAGTCCAGTTACTAGTGGTGTACCACAAGGATCTGTTTTGGGGCCACTGCTGTTTGTCATTTTTATAAATGACCTGGAGGAGGGCGTAGAAGGATGGGTGAGTAAATTTGCAGATGACACTAAAGTCGGTGGAGTTGTGGACAGTGTGGAAGGATGTTACAAGTTACAGAGGGACATAGATAAGCTGCAGCACTGGGCTGAGAGGTGGCAAATGGAGTTTAATGCAGAAAAGTGTGAGGTGATTAATTTTGGAAGGAATAACAGGAAGACAGAAAACTGGGCTCATGGTAAGATTTTTGGCAGTTTGGATGAGCAGAGAGATCTCGGTGTCCATGTACATAGATCCCTGAAAGTTGCCACCCAGGTTGAGAGGGTTGTTAAGAAGGTGTGTTAGCTTTTATTGGTAGAGGGATTGAGTTTCGGAGCCATGAGGTCATGTTGCAGCTGTACAAAACTCTGGTGCAGCCGCATTTGGAGTATTGCGTGCAATTCTGGTCGCCGCATTATAGGAAGGATGTGGAAGCATTGGAAAGGGTGCAGAGGAGATTTACCAGAATGTTGCCTGGTATGGAGGGAAGATCTTATGAGGAAAGGCTGAGGGACTTGAGGCTGTTTTCATTCGAGAGAAGAAGGTTAAGAGGTGACTTAATTGAGGCATACAAGATGATCAGAGGATTAGATAGGGAGGACAGTGAGAGCCTTTTTCCTCGGATGGTGATGCCTAGCACGAGGGGACATAGCTTTAAATTGAGGGGAGATAGATATAAGACAGATGTCAGAGGTAGGTTCTTTACTCAGAGAGTAGTAAGGGCGTGGAATGCCCTGCCTGCAACAGTAGTGGACTCGCCAACACTAAGGGCATTCAAATGGTCATTGGATAGACATGTGGATGATAAGGGAATAGTGTAGATGGGCTTTAGAATGGTTTCACAGGTCGGCGCAACATCGAGGGCCGAAGGGCCTGTACTGCGCTGTAATGTTCTATATCTATATAAAATTGAATAAAGTCACCTATATATGATGTCCCACGGTCTGCTAGGAGGACATGGATTCATACGATGTTTCTGGCAAGTTGTCAGTCAGCACGATAGCACAGTAGTTAGTACAATTGCTTCACAGCTCCAGGGTCCCAGGTTCGATTCCAGGCATGGTTCCCTGTCTGTGCGGAGTCTACACGTTCTCCCCGTGTCTGCGTGGGTTTCCTCCGGGTGCTCTGGTTTCCTCCCACAGTCCAAAGATGTGCAGGTTAGGTGGACTGGCCATGCTAAATTGCTTTTAGTGTCCAAAAAAGGTTAGGTGGGGTTACTGGGTTATGGGGATAGGGTGGAGGTGTGGGTTTAGGTAGGGTGCTCTTTACAAGGGCTGTTGCAGACTCGATGGGCCAAATGGCCTCCTTCTGCACTGTAAATTCTATGATTCTATGGGTTGGTGCAAAATGGAAGCTGGTATTCTTTGGAGGAGGAGATTTCAGAGGTTGAGCTGTCCAAGTGAGTCTCGTATCTGATTAACAGCTGCAGTGGCAGAAGTCTATGACCTGACTGTCAGCGAGATCTGGTGTATGCTGCAGGAATCACCTATGAAATGTAAAAAAAAATACTTTGAAATGAAGAAATGTGTTTGATGTTAACACTTTAGATTCTATGTGCCCATCAATTCGCTCTTCCTTAGTCATCATTCACAGGCAACAATGTACAATCATTTTCAAAGCATCTGGAACTTTTGAATATATTGTTAAAAACATTCATTGCAATTCTGTTATTGCTGTGTATTACTGTTCTTACTTCCTCATGTACATTTCTATATTTTCACAGATACAATGTGATACAGTCCTGCTGGGCTCTCGATCCAGGAAAAAGACTCGTATTTTCAGACCTGGTCTCTATTTTTGAAAAGCAGCTTGCAGATGCTGAAGTAGCTGTAAGTGAACATAGTCTTACTGGAAGAACTGATAACATAATTACTGTGCTTGGTATAAAGGTTTTTGCCTAGAAATGGAAGAATGCATCTCTTACAGCATTCTTTATATCTTTGAGACATCTGAAAGCACTTCACGACCAATGAGTGTCTTTTTGAGTAGAGTCTCTAGTGTTATGTAGCCAAACAGGGCAACCAATTTGTGCACAGCAAGGTCGCACGTGAAGTAAATAAGATAAGTCATCAGTTAACCTGTTTTTCGCTATATTGGATAAATATTAAGCAGGGAACCAGGAGAACTCACTTGCCAATTTTTCAAATAGCGCTGTGGGATTTTTTATGTCCATTCGCACAGGCAGAAAGAGGAACCCTCCAACAACTCCCATAATCCTTTACTGAAGTGTCAGTCTAAATTAATCTGCTCAAACCCTGCTGTGACAATTGAACACACAACTTTCTGATTCAGGTGCAAAACTGACAATATTGCGTTCAGATGCAAGAACTTACTTTTTAAAAATTGCCACGATTATCTGACAAAAAGATTAATCATTACCTCGCTTGATTAATTCATTTTGGACTAGTCATTTCTGCAGCAGCCACTCTACGCACACGAAACTCCCACAAACGATGGGTAAATATTGGCCAGGGCACTGGGCATAATTCTTGTGCTTTAATTCATGCCATATAATTCTTTGTGTCCACCTGAGGAAGCAGATTTCACATCTCATCTGAAAGACGGCGAACAGCACTGTGCTTTCTCAGTGCTGCATGGGAGTATCAGCCTGGATTTTGGCCTCAAGTCTCTGGAGTGGAACCTCTAAATTACTGTCTCAGAGCAAGCAGGCTACCAACCAAGCCACTGCTATCACTTCATGGCTAATACCTCACCCTGTTACTATTTGTCCTGTTTTACACTCCTGCAAGAGCAACATTTTAGTTTTCATTTACAAGCTGTGATATATTATAATCATATAGTTTTATAAAAATCCTTACTCTGAGATTCATTCCGACATATGACAGATCACTAATTTGTTGTTTTATTCTGTTTTTACTTAGCTTTATCATAACTTTAAGGTGTGCAAATACAATTCAAACTATAAAAACCTACGTATTCGATCTTAGGAGCGTAGCAGCATCCATTCTGCCGCATCATCACTGGAGGAAAGTATTCTAAAGAATGAAGATGTGCAAATGTAATTTTTCTGCTGTATTGGCCATCAAGGCAGTGGTCTCATTGGACCCTGAATGTTTTCTTTTCACCACTAAGCTAATCAATGACTGTCTAAGCTGCTAACATAAAAAAAGGGTTGCAATTAATTGAAAAAGTTTGATTTTTCTTCTATTGTAGTTCAGTCATTGCTGAAAGACTGGGCTGTCGCAAATTTACATTTTCCCCTTTGTATTATACAGAGTATTCAAAAGTGGTAGATTAAAAACCGTACAGAAATTAAGCCATTTGCTTCACTATGAGAGTTAACAGCTCAAAAGTGTTGCAAATTATAATAAAAAAGGGAGAGCCTGTTTTCTAAAATGGATGATGCAAATGTAAACAGCATATTTAATTTACATTTTGAGTCTAGAGTTAGTGGGCTCAAGCAACAATTGAGAATAGGCGGATTCTTCCACTTGTCGTACAGAGAATAATGGTTATGTGAGTACTGGATTGCCATAAAACAAACTTGTCTGGCTCACTAATGTTCTTCAAGGAAGGAAATCTGTTTTCCTTCCCTGGTGTGGTCTCTATGTGCCTCCAAACCCACAGCAATGTGTTTGACTGTCAACTGCCCTCTGAAATGGCCTAGCAAACCACTCAGCCATCAAGAAGATGGTTCACCATCACTTTCTCAAGGGCAGTCAGTGGTGGATAATAAATGCTGGCATTGCCAATGATGCCCAGATCCCATGAATGAATACAACAAAAGTGAAATAGGCCCCATCTAAAGCAGGTAACATCTGAAAAATAAGAACTGGATGCATATCTAGTTAGAGAGGGGTTTAGAGATGTTTAGATACAGATAAGAGATAATCAGATTCTGTGTGAAACATCATGGCTCCTAAATCACTGAGGCAATGAAATGTCATTATAATAATGTGCACATTACAAAGAAATGTCATTACTGTTCTTAAGATATAGAATGTAGGATTTAAGGTTAGTATTAGGAGCTTTTGCTTGAATTATTGTTGCAACAACTTACATTTAATACCCCCTTAGTGTAGTAAGAATTCTCATGGTGCTTCATGAGACTGTGGGCAATTCACGGCAGTGGGATTCTCTGGACCCGGTGCAGTGAATGTGAGATTTGGGTGAGCACCAAATTCTCTGTCCTTGTTAGCAGTGGTCACTGGCCAGATTCGCAATGAAGAATCTGGCCCTATAGTGTGACAAAAAACTTACAGAAAGCCAAAGGAGGCATTAGGATAGGCGACTACAAATCTGCTGAAAGGGGTATGTTTAAGGAACGTTTTGAAAGAGGTGAGAGAGGCAGAAAGATGAAGAGGTTTAGAACAAAACCTAACCCTTTGAAAGAGCACCCTATCTAGGCCCAAATCCCACACTATCCCCATAACGCCACCTAGAGCCAATTTAGCATAGCCAGTCGACCTAATCTGCACATCTTTGGACTGTGGGAGGAAACCAGAGCACCCGGAGAAACCCACACAGATACAGGGAGAAAGTGCTAACTCCACACAGACAACCCAAGTCGGAATCGAACCCATGTCCCTTGCGTTGTGAGGCAGCAGTGCTAACCACTGTGCCAGCGTGCCACCAATAATGTTCTTATGTTATTACCTCACGGCAAAGTATCCATTTTTATAAATGTTAATATTTGTCTAATATGAAGAAAGTATGGAATGTGAAGTCTAGCTGTCTCACAGGTTTTTGTATCTGCTCAATTTAAGAAATTGTTTTCTCCAACTGCATAGAGGATGACAAATTTCAGTCACTCACAGAGTCATCTGAGCCAACCCCTGGGGTGTGTCAATGTGTAGCTCTGGGAGACTATCGGCGGGATTCTCCATCCGTTCACGGCAGCAAGATTCTCCGGTCCCACTGCAGTGAATGAGAGATTTGGCTGAGCGCCAGATTCTCTGTCTTCGCTAGCAGCAATAGCGGGACGGACTCGCAACGGAAAATCCCAGAATGGGTCTACAAATTTCCCCTCTCCACACCGTAAAAAGGATCCGCACCTGCTTGTCTTTTACTTTTGATGGCATGACTGAAAATGGGAAAAACTGGCAAATGGATTTCAGTGTAGACACACGTGAGGTCATCCACTGTGAACATAAAAGGTATAGAATAGGATATTTTCTCGATCGGAGATTTCAGAAACAGTGGAGCTCCAAAGAGCCCTGGGGTCCAGATACATAGATCGTCAAAATGCTACAAACAGTTGAAATGAAAAATGAAAATCGCTTATTGTCACAAGTAGGCTTCAAATGAGGTTACTGTGAAAAGTCCCTAGTCGCCACATTCCGGCGTCTGTTCGGGGAGAAAATAATGAAAAAGAATAATGGCATGCTGACCTTTATATCGAGAGGACTTGAACACAGGAGTAAGAGTCATGCTTCAGCTCTGGCTAGATCATCTGGAATACTGTGAGCAGTTCTGGGCACCACACATTTGGAAGGTTATAATTACCTTGGTAAGAGTGCAATGTAGGCTTACCAGATTGATACTCTGATCTCCAAGATTTAAATTACAAGAACAAATTACGCAAACAGCAGTTGAGTTCCCTGGAATTTAGCAGATTAAGATTGGTTTGATCCATTCTTTAAAGATATTAAGAAAAACATATAGGTTAGATAGAAACATGTCCAAAAATCTAGGATCATGGAGCATAAAAATGAAAGCTTTCAGGAGTGAAATTAGATAACACTTCTACATGCAAAGGGTGGTCGAAGTTTGGAAATTTCTTTCACAAATTGCAATTGATACTAGATCAATAAAAAAATTTCAATATGAGGTTGGTAGATTTTAAGTTATCCAAAGATGTGCAGATTAGGTGAATTGGCCATGGTCAATGGGATTACGGGCAGGGGAGTGAGCCTAGGTAGGGTGCCCTTTCGGAGGGTCAGTGCAGACTCTATGGGCTGAATGGCTCCTTCTGCACTGTTAGGATTCTATAGATTATTTAGGGATTCTAATGGACATGGGGTGCAGGTGTGTAAATGGAGTTGTCGCAGATTAGCCATGATGTCATTAAATGAGGGAACAGGCTTAAGGGCATTACATTATCTACCCTTGTCCCTATATTCTTATAAGCTTAAAAGTTCACTTGACAGGGTGAGCGCAGTGGTAGCACTGCAGTCTCACGGCGCCGAGGTCCCAGGATCAATCCCGGCTCTGGGTCACTGTCCGTGTGGAGTTTGCACATTCTCCCCGTGTTTGCGTGGGTTTCGCCCCCACAACCCAAAGATGTGCAGGGTAGGTCGATTGGCCACGCTAAATTGCCCCTTAATTGGAAAAAATGAATTGGGTACTCTAAATTTATTTTTTTAAAGTTCCCTTGACGTATACATATGGACATGTTGAAGTACTCATCACCAGTCTATTTGTAAAAAGCAACACTCAGACAAGAACAGTTTGGCTGCTGAACTGTGGGGGCAACCGGTTCATTCAGGTGATTACATTCAGAGTTGGTGTAATGCAACTCTCTATAATGTGTGATCCTGGGAAAAATGCTGCTTATTTGGCAAGCTTTCTGAGATTATACTACAGTGATGGGAAAGACACAATTCAGATGTTTCAAGCCTTTGATAAATCAAGATAAAATATATTGATCAATTACGTTTGATGGCTACTTCCTTAAAATGTAAACTCTTTTCACCTTTTTACTCCTTCTGACACTATTTACCATTGATGAGCTAACAGGGCAGGCAGGTGACCAGGCCTCTGCTATTATGTGAGTTTGAGAGGTAGAGGAGTCCCAGAGTTATTTTCCTGCTAGTTACCCATTTTTCTTGTAAGGAATACTTCAGTCAGCACCTTTATCTAATAATGCAACTATTTTCAGAATTGCACTGTGCGGAGAATCAAGTGGGTGAAACAGCAATCTGTCATTCCAGGACATCAATGCACATAATCACCATGCTGCTCTTCCAAAAGCTACTTTCAGTTCTGTTGTGTGATTTGGGGAAAAGCTATTTATATCTTCAAATGAGCATTGTATCAGTGCATCTACTCCAGCATATAGTATTTCTCAGAAGTGCGCCTATTACATGCTTGGTTACAAATATTTCATTGCTGCAACAAATATTGCTATATTTATCAATATTCCTAATTTTTGGATTTATGCTTCCACATTTTTGTATTGGTTAAGATTGTATTTATATTACTGGTTTGATGATAACGTCAATGTAAGGGTTTAGCCAGTCCAGTCATGTATGTAGCATATATCACGAGTGTCAATCAGCATGCGCAATTACACGGTGAGAGTGTGGCACAGAAATAAGTGCAGACAGAATTAAAACATTATTGGGTTGAATGTGAAATGGCCCAGCCAGAAATGAGTTGGGGGTCATGTGAGTCATCTGTACAGCCCAATATTTTACTAATTTATTAATTCTGAAGAATTTAGAAAACGGAAATGGTAAACGATAACAGATCAAGTGTCCCTCTGCAGTTGGGTTACAGCGTATTGCCGAGCAACATGGCAGTGCTGGGCAGATGGACACAGGTTTATACATCTGACTCCCTTACATTAAAAATATCAAAGATACAAAGAGCAAAAGACCATCAAGTTCAAAATGTTTTCCCTTTTTGATAGATCTAAACTCTACCCTCTCTCACCATATACTTCAAACCCCTTTCCAGAATTGTGTTGTCGCTCCATGTGCAAAATGTATTTCAATTAACTTCCCTGATAGCCTAGATCCACTAATCCTTCATCCTGATTAGCAAAGCATTCTACCTGGTTTCCCTCATTTTTACTTCCTCATTTTTAATTTGGTGAACTACATGGCAAGTTCATGGGGAATAATGCCATGTGTAAAACAAGTACTCTTCTGTGGAAAGGGGAAGGAAAGAGGGAGACCAAACCTATGCTGCTTCCGTGCACTTTCTCGCAGCAGGTTAGTGTGTGGCTGTGAAGAGGAAGCTCAGATGCCCTTTTAGCTGTGAATGATGCACGATATAGGGCGGACACTGAGATAGAAGGATTGCATTGTTGGAATTACAGGGAGTGATATTAACATTGCAGTTAATCTGTGCCACACTTTTAAGGGAATATGTAATGCTGTTGTCACTGAGTGCGCAGAGGGGCAATAATTAATCAATTGTTCCTTAGCTGATAGGTAAAAAGCATACTTATTTACAAATTATAGCTGCAAGAATTATTAGAATGCTGCAACATGATGTGTTTACTGCTATTACATCATAGAAGTAACTTTTTATGACTTTGTATTTTTCACCTTCCTACACTGTTCTGGATAATATTTATACTAATGAGATGACACCGAAAGCTGCAATCTTTGCTAGTGTACTTCCTTTTTTATTGAAAGTGAATAAAATTTGAAGTTAAATGTCTTGCCCCTGTTGTAAAATGCATTTGTTTTATTTATAATTTTCAGAGAAAGTAAATGCCTTTTAAAGAACCATTAATGAGCACTTATTGAAATACACCTTTTTTCAGCTTATTTTTGTCAGTGCAATTTTGTATGAAAAATACAATGGCAACCTGTGATGCGATTTAATGACTGAATGCATCTGTATTAGGCATTTATCCGTGTGAAGCATTTTAAGTGCGCTATGTAAGTAATGATTCAATTGCTGAGGCAAAGCTACCATTGTGAACAAAATACTAAGGCACAGAAACATAGAAAATAGGAGCATTCGGCCCTCTGAGCCTGCTCCAACATTCACTATGATCTTGGCTGATCCTCCATCTCAATGCCGTGCTCCCATGCTCCCCCCACACCCTTTGACACCTTTAGTGTCTAGAAATATATCTATTTCCCTCTTAAATATATGCAGTGTCTTAGCCTCTACAATCTTCTGTGATAGAGAATTCCACCGCCCTCTGAGTGAAGAGGTTTCTCCTCATCTCAGTCCTAAATGGCCTACCCCGTATCCTGAGACTGTGACCCCTTGTCTTTGACCCCCAACCAGAGGAAACAACAACCCTGTATCCAGACTGTCAGCCCTGTCAGAATTTTATACATTTCAATGAGATCCCCTCTCTTCCTTCTAAACACCAGTGAATACAGGCGTAGTCAACCCACTCTCTCCTCATAGGACAATCCTGCCATCAAGATACTGAATATAAATTAAGAGTCATTTTTCTTCATCCTGCCCTTCACATATTTTTGTTTGCAGTAATTCCCGCTCGCTACCACACTTGGAAATTTTTCCAGAGAATTGCGCCAAATGTTTCAGTAGAAGACAGTGGAACATCTTTAGCATTTTTAACAAGCTTAATGCATTTATTCAGTTATTCTCCACTGAAAGATTGGTGTTACCTAGAGAAAAATGTTGTAAATGGTTAAAACCCATCTTTACTGATCTTCCATCGTATTTATAGAGGGAGATTGGGGGTGTTGATTCCCAAATTTCTTTCTCCGTCAGTCTGGCCTCAATAAAAGTCGAGATGGATTCGCACGTAAAAAGAAGTTATTTATTTAGCTTGCAAGCTTAATTCATCTTACAGAAACATAAGAGACATCCAGTCTCCTACACTCCAGAAAGCGAATGAACAAAGAGACAAAGGGACCTCTGCAAAATCAATTCAAATGGTATCAAGTTTCACATACTCGACACCCATAGGTCAGCCTATGTCCCTCCTGACCTGTTTGATCTATTCTGATTGGCTCACTTCCAATCCCTTTCTCTGGCCCCTATCAATGCAGCATCACTCTCATAGACACATCTCTTCCTGCTTTTTCCATGCGGTCTCAAATCCCTTTGTCTCTATCTGCCAGAATCAAAGTGGCTTATTTCTACATTACATTAACTAGTATCTCTAAAGTAACTATATTATATCACATTCGTCATTCCCTCCTTTTATCATTCCATGATAACCGAACTATCCAATCCATAGCTACGGTTCCTCATCTAAAAAGATCCGTCGCTGCATTTCCAATTCCTGTCTTAGCCCCCCTTCATCTGCCTCACCCTCATGGATTTTAACAGTTAAATTTTTTTTTTCGATGATTGGGGCGGTGATCTGATCCAGTGCACCCCGCATTCTACCCATCACACATTTAAGGATGGCCAGGCCCACAAAGATGCAGCCGATAGCTACCACTAGATACATGGCCATATTTATCAACCAGTCCTTCCATCCTCCAAATCCCCAGTTACCCCAAGAGCCAGGATCCTGCATCCCGTCCAAGTGATCCCGTATGCGATCCATAAATTTAGTGATGTTAGCGGTCAAGTCCTGAACTCCCATGATACACTTGCCCTGTACTATGGCGCATACCCCACCCTCACGGGCCAGAAGATAGTCAAGAGCATACCGGTTCTGCATTGCAAACAACCGTAGCTGAGACAACTCCTTAGTTATTGCCCCGAGGGCTCCCAAGGTTTCATTTCCCAAGATGGTAAGGCCGCAAATAAAATAATTCCGATCACTGACAGCCAAGGAACCCCCCACACCTTCCAGTGTCAATACGCTCAGAATGCCCCACCCGGCTGAGTGGCCCCGGTTGGGTGCAAGAACCTGAGGTTTTTTCCAGTTCTCGCAAAATTCAGCAGAGACTGCCCGGCGTGCTAACTGATTATGCAGGTTCCACGCCGAAGGGCAGGGGACTGTGGTAGGGACTAGAGTCCCTATAGCAATTCGGCGGGGAAATGGGGGTGACAAAACGTTGGTCGCTGTACCATTAAATAAAAAGTAGTATCCTTGTTCCGTGTGGAGGCTAGCATCACAATCAGCATATCGGTTGCGTAAGGACCTCCCAGGAGCCCAGTTTATCCAACTTTGAAATGCCCATTCGGGCCGCCCAGCAACGCGGAAAGCCCTAGTCCCAACAGTGATATGAGAGACATTCGCCCAGCCACAGAGGAGCTGGAGGCCGGCATTCAATGGAACACAAGTGGTGTTGTAACAAACGCATTGGCCAGACGCCTGGGTGATATGGCACCTCCTGTCCGTACTGGTGGGGAACAGACATGTTATATTCGTTTCCACCTCTACCAGCAAACAGCCGTATCCTTCACTGCTGAAACAATTTTCATACGACCGGGAATCCCTATTGGGAGTGAAGTGGCTAGGTATGTACGCCCTCCACCGTCGCAGCCTATCGTACTGTGAATGGGAATTATCCCGAGGAAGGGGAAGGCAAATAGCCGGTGGTGCTGAACCCGGATCGTAAGGAAGAGTGACCTGATCGGGCAGTGATTCGGAATGCTGACAATGAACCACCGTTTGGGGAGTGCCCCAAAGCGGTGAAACAGAAAATAACCTAGACACCGCTGCGGGGTTTGGGTAGCAGACAACCCGTCCCTGGCCATACAGACGGTGGTAAATCTGGTAGAAGAGATTCATACTACCCGGGTTTTCCTCAGTTTGGCCTTTAATTAACTTAAGTGTATCTCCCGGTAACCTACGTTCTAGCTGTACTTCCCTTCTCATACGCCCCGTCCTCTCTCTAGTCCCTTTCTCTTTCTCATAGCCTCTTCCTACACTCTTCTGACAGCCTGATTTTACCTTTATTGTACCACTCTTAACACATCCAAAATCAAATTTACATGTATTCCAAAAACAAGGCAATGTCCATATAATGTTCACTTCCCATCGCCGGGACCGGCGCAACTGCTTCATGACTCCTGCATTCTCCTTAACTTTGATGACCTTCCATGAGTCGATACCATGTCCTCGTATATGGGGGCAGCGAAGAACATCACCTTTGCATAGGTGATGTCTCCTTGTAGATTGGTTGGGGCTACACAGATACATAATATTCCCCTTTTCCATGTCCATCGCCAATAACACGCCAAGCGAAGTGAGGCCAAATATCAGACAGACGATGCGTAGCCACTCCATCATGCTCCACACCTGTAAAATAGCACTGGAGAAGGGAGGCAGGTTAGTATCCGACCTTTTACAGTAGTCGAGATGGACTCAATTTACAGTGATGTAGGTGGACCCAAGCACTTCGCCCCTCCACTTTAACTGCTGTGGGGGTGGTAAGGAGAACTTGGAAGGGCCCGTCCCATCGCGGCTCCGACCCCTTCCTAGTCCAATTTTTGACCATGACATAACTACCGGGCTGGACTGAAAGTGAGCTAGGTACTGGGGGCAATGGCTGGTGAGCCGCGCGGACTTGGCCATGGAGTTCCTTGAGCACTTGCGTAAGGGCTAGAACATAGGTGGTCATTTCTTCAGTCATCTGATGAAACTGAACCCGTCTGGGAACCTGCAGGCTCCAAGGAGTTCTAAGAGGCCTGCCATCAAGAATCTCGGCGGGAGAGAGCCGGGCCGGTCCCGCAGGTGTAACCCGCAGCTGGAAGAGAGCAACGGGGAGCAACTTAAGCCATGTCAGTCCCGTGTCTGCTCTTAATTTAGCCAATTTAGTTTTGAGGGTCTGATTGTGTCTCTCAACCAACCCGGCCGCCTGCGGTCTGTAAGCACAGTGTAACTGCTGGCGTATGCCCAACTGGGAGCAAAACTCCTTGTTAATTTGTCCAATAAAATGAGGCCCATTATCAGAACTTAACTGAGCTGGTATACCGTACCGGGGAATGATTTCCCTCATCAAGACTTTAACCACAGTAGCAGCTTTATTATCGATAGTCGGATACGCCTCGACCCATCTGCTGAACACATCCACAGTGACCAAAACATATTTGTAACATTGACACCTTTCCAACTCAATGTAATCCATTTGGAGCGTCTCAAAGGGACCACTGGGCAACGGGGTTTGCCCCTTCCCACAAGGGATACCTTTTCCGGTGTTATATTGCTGACAAATCAAACACCGATTAATGATACTTTGGGCCAACCCCTGCATTTTAGGGTGCCACCAAGTGTCCAGCAACAAATCACTAGTCCCTCGAGCCCCACAATGAGTTGCAAAGTGTACACATTCAATGACCCATAAAGCCAGCACATCAGACATACAAGTCTGATGTGCAGGCGTGGTCCATAAAGAGGAAACAGAATCATATGTACAACCTAACCGTTTCCACGTTTGTTTATCACTCTCAGGAGCGTCCTCCTGTAACCTTATGACGTCTTGGATGGTTGGCATTGACTTGTCAGAAGCAGACATATTTATAGTAGATCGTTTAGTCTGACTTAACATTTTAGGCACCATCACTTGCTGAATTTGTGCGGCTGTTCGCGCTGCACGATCTGCTCGTTCATTACCAACGTCAACTGGGGTTGTACCATTCGTGTGGGCAGCGCATTTAATAACGGAAATCTGCGCTGGCATAAGGAGGGCCTGCAGTAGGTCATTAACTAAACCCCGGTTGGATGTTTCTGTGCCTGCCGAGGTAAGGAATCCCCTATTCTTCCAGAGTTGTCCGAAGTCATGAACTACCCCAAAAGCATATCGGGAGTCAGTGTAGATATTTACCCGGCGATCTCCCCTAAGTATACATGCACGGGTGAGGGCAAAAAGTTTGGCTTATTGTGCTGAGTAAGGGGTCTGGAAAGCTGCCGCTTCTAAAATCAGACCATCCTGATCTATGATTGCATAACCGGACAGTCTCCGGCCAGTGGGGCTTACTAATGCACTGCCATCAACATACATAATCATGTCAGGTTGTTCTAACGGAATATCACTCAGATCGTCCCTTATTTTGTAGTTTCCTGAATCAAGGCTAAACAGTCGTGACCAGGCGCGTCCTCATGGACAGGGGGACCGCTAAGAAAACAGGCTGGATTGATAGTGGTACAATATTTAAATGTCAGACGTGGATTGTTCGAAAGGTATATCTCATACCTATTCTGACGAGCTGCGGTAAGATGCTGAGTCTGCAGTTGCCCCAATAGTGCGATTACTGAGTGGGAGCTATACACCGTAATATCCTGTTGGAGAGTGATGTTGGCAGCAGCCTGCAAACTATTGTATATCGCTGCCAAGATCTGGGTGCAAACAGGGTGGCCCAATGCCACTGGGTCGAGTTTGGAAGAGTAATATGCTACGGGCCGGTGCTTGTCCCCATGTTGCTGGGTGAGTACCACTGTTGAACATCCTTCCAGAACAGTACAGTATATCTGGAATGGTCGGTCGTATAGGGGCCTACCAAGGGCCGGTGCTTGTAGCAAGGCCTGCTCAGGCAACGGAAGGCCTCGAGTGCCTCGGTGGTGAGAATAAAGTTTCCCTCTTTACTCATGTAAGGCGTCAGCAGCTTTGTATAGACAGCGATGTTTGATATCCACTGCCGACAATAATTCACCATACCCAGCCAATGACGAACCTCCTTGGCTATTGTAGTGGCGGGGAATTGGCATATTGGTTCAATCCTACTGGGTTCGAGACTTCTTTCTGTGGCTGTAAGTAAAACTCCTAAGAACTTAACTTTTCTCTGAGCCACCAAGACCTTTGCTTGTGAAACAACATAACCCAACGAGGATAGGTGGTTCAATAATTGGATCACATCATCCCTATTACTGGGCTCGTCAGGACTTGCCACCAATATGTCATCTACATAATGCACCAGAGTGGAACCATGCTGCAATGTCAAGGCCTGGAGTTGGGTCTGCAGACATCTGGAGAAGAGTGTAGGTGAATTGACGAACCCCTGTGGCAGTCGGGTCCAGGTATACTGCTGTCCATTGTAAGAGAAGGCAAACAAATATTGACTTTCAGTCGCAAGTGGGAGGGCAAAGAAAGCGTGCTGAAGGTCAATTACGGCGAAGACCCGGGCTTGAGCTGGAATTTGAGCCAGTATGTGGGCAGGGTTAGGGACGAGAGCATGTAACGGCTGTGCGATGGCATTAATTGAACGTAAATCCTGTACTAATCGGTACTGGTCTGGTTTGGCTGGTTTAGGCACAGCAAGTATTGGGGTGTTACATTCTGATTGGCAAGGGACCAAAATACCCTGTTTCAACAGCTCTTGAATTAATTTGTCTATAGACGGAGCAGCTTGAGATTTCAGGGGGTATTGCCGAATGGAAGGTAGCTTTACATGATCCTTAATCATTACCTTGATAGGTGTAACATTTGTCTTTCCCACTTGTGATGGGTATTCCGCCCAGACCTGTGGATTGACATATTCCAACACATCATGTCCCCTGTGATGCTGCAGTCGAGTGTTAATCATTTCAGGGACCTCAAAATATTTTATGGTAGTGCCGTCCGGCATGACTTGAAGTGCGTAGTCTGTTGGATCTGAATGATCCACTGCCCTCCTGACCATTCGCCCCATATCCCTGGCATGGTACTGGTCATGGACCTGACGTGTAATATGAGGGCTTACCGAAGCTGACTGTGGCCATAAATGTGGTGATATTGTAGCAAAATCGACTGTACCTTCTTTTCCCGTGACTGTGGATGTAACCTTGACTGGCCATTCGGTCTCAAGTAATGGCCGGTATTTGTCCTCCAACTCCCTGTTTCGTCCAGTTCTGTCATAGGCCAGGGTAACGTGATGCAGTGACTGTTCAACGTCTAACGTCCACCACTGGGGGGTGATAGAAATATAGCACTGTTGTCTCATCCTCCATGATGTAACCGTTACCCCCTCATCTCCGCATTCTAGCTGTAGCTGGAAGATACACAGTAAATCTCGGGCCAACAAGTTACAGTCCAATCCAGTAGTCACTACAAACTGATGCTCTGCAGACGTATTCTCGTAAGTGACTGTCACAGGTTCAGAAATAGGATACTCACACACCTGTCCTTGGAACTCTGACAATTGCTGCGTGTGGTCGGATATTGGTAATTTAAGTGTTGATTGCACAGAAGACATAGCTGCCCCTGTGTCGATTACAAATGAGTGATGTTGATCTCCTATCTGCAGAGAGATAATAGGTTCCCTGTCCGATTGGAGAGTCCTTATGGCTAAATTAGCTAGTCAATCCTGTGTTGGGAAAGGGTTTTCCTGGGAGAAGTCAGTGTATCTCATCTGTCCTCCCCTTGGTGGGTACCCTCTCCTTTGGGTCGAATAATCTCCTTCTACTGCCTGTCTTTTAAAGGGGCATTCCTGTTGCCAGTGATCTACACGGCCGCAATTAAAACATGCATTGCTCCCTCTATTTCTGCCCCGTCCTCTTCTTCCAGTAGACCAATGGCCCCTCAGAGGGGGCTGCGGTTGTAGAGCTGTTGATTCTTTCAGTGGGCCATAAAAATGGGGTGAGGGTCCCTTTGGGTGGGTTTGGTATCCTCCTCTTCGCTGATCCACCCACCCAAAGTCACTATATTGGGGCTCCTGCTGGTAAACTACCATTTCTGCCGCTTGTTGGGGTCGCAGATCATCCTTTTTCATTACATACTCAGTCTTAACCTTTGTAACTGAGCCTCCTTCTTGGCCTACACCCTCCTTCCAGTAAAATCTGACTGCCCTTGCCATCTGGGAAGGGTCGTTCTCTGTCCAATTCATGTTATTACATTTCACAGCAGTAACCACAGAAGGTGGTAGGCAATGCATTAACATAGCACAGTATTGAGGGGAATTCTGACCATTTTGATACAGCAAATCGCCTGACTGCCCCCGGTAGATTTCATTAAAAGGCTCCAGAAATTCCTCTGGCTCTTCAGTCTTCTTAGGTTTTAGGTCTAAGATAACAGAAAGATTTATGGGCCTTTGAAATGTGCTATTCAACACATTCAAGATCTGTGTCCTTCTATCGTCGTCTAACGCATAGGCCTGCTGGAGTGCGGCATGACTAGCATAATTCAGGTCGTTAAGATAATTGCGGTACTCTGCTGGGGTTAAAATCTGCTGGACTAGGGCCCAGAGGTCCCTTGAATCAGCTTGATAAATTGAGATGGTAGTTCTCAAGGAATCCACGAAGGCAGCAGGAGATTTTTTTCTATCTGGGATTGTAGCCATAATAGCCATCATCTCACTGGGTGTCCATGGGAAGTAAACGTCTATCGTGGGGTTCGCTCCCGCAGTCCCAGGGTCGGGGTTTCGCATCTTCCTAATCGGTAACTGACTCCGAATGTCACCAGGGGGCACTCTAGCTATTTCCCCTGGTTGTTCCAAGACTACAACGTCTCTCCCTGTCACTAGGGGGAGTTCTTTCTCTTCAAACGAAGTTGTTTCAGCTTTCTTTGTTCCCAAATCTTGTGATTTCTCCTTAGTTTGGGGAGACTTAGGTGATATGCTTAATTGTTTCTGGTGAGCGTCAAGCCCCTCTCTCGCTGTCCGAGATCTTGTCCTAGAGCTAACTGGGCTTGTGGGACAGAGTTCCTTTTGCTCTTTCGGTTGTGAAGTTGGTAAATCAGGACCCACACTATCACCCAAAAGGGCTTGAATTTCTGGCATATTTGAAATCTGGGGAGCAATGGCTGGGTATATATTATTGTACTCTGGTGGTTCTGGAATGAGCGCAGACCATACTATGGGTGCAGACGGAACTTTTACTGACTTTTCCAAATTATTGAATTTTTCTTCTTCTGTCAATTCAAGGCCAGCCATTGAACTACGTAGCTCGTCTCTTGTGTGACCCGGGTCCTTCCTGTCTCTATTTGCTCTTTTTTTAAATGCACATTCCTTTTTCAAGATCTGTAATGTTTTTAGGTTACCCTGTTCACTAATTGAAATCCCCATTTTAAGGGCATTATCCTGCCAGCTGGACAACATAATCTTATCTTTTTCCTCTTGACAATATTGCCTCCATAATCCAATTAATTCTTTAGTTTTCATACCTTGATTTTTTTTCTCCATATTTGTCCCTGGATTTTCTTAACCATTTCTAGGTCTTTGGTTCCCCCTAGTGGCCATTCATCTCCCATTTTAGTTCTTAACTGTGCTGACAATTTTCTAAAATCCTTCGCTTTGTCCGGATACTTATCACATAATATTTGCAGTGGCATGCCTGGATCATTTGTGCTATCCAAGGAATTTCCCATAATCTCAACTAGTTCTCGGAGCTGCGTTTTTTCGCCACTACAGTCCAAAGAGAAAATTTTAGCTTAATCAACTATATTTTTAACACACAGACATATAGAGGTGAACCATTTTCAATTTCAAATGTTACATCTACCTCTCATAACGTAACCCAACCGAATTAACTCACAAATAAAGTTGAACCATTTATATTTTAAATGTTACATCAACAATACAGCCTACCCCAGCCGAATTAACTCACAAATGAAGTTGAACCATTTATATTTTAAATGTTACATCAACAATACGGCCTACCCCAGCCGAATTAACTCTATGAAATCCCATCAATTAAAATGCTAATCCCCAGACTGACCTGTGATTTCGTCGAGGCGGTCTTTCTGTGCCAACCGCGAGTGACCAGACTAATCAGACGATAAGAAGAGGGGAACAATCAATGCGCGGTCGTTTTCCAGTTCTACATTAAGGGCCCTTTGTTCCCCATCCTCCTGTTCATAATCAGTCTAATTCTGATTTCGCAGTTGGATCAGGATCGCCCTGATAAATCCCGGGTTTCGGCACCAAATGTTGATTCCCAAATTTCTTTCTCCGTCAGTCTGGCCTCAATAAAAGTCGAGATGGATTCGCACGTAAAAAGAAGTTATTTATTTAGCTTGCAAGCTTAATTCATCTTACAGAAACATAAGAGACATCCAGTCTCCTACACTCCAGAAAGCGAATGAACAAAGAGACAAAGGGACCTCTGCAAAATCAATTCAAATGGTATCAAGTTTCACATACTCGACACCCATAGGTCAGCCTATGTCCCTCCTGACCTGTTTGATCTATTCTGATTGGCTCACTTCCAATCCCTTTCTCTGGCCCCTATCAATGCAGCATCACTCTCATAGACACACCTCTTCCTGCTTTTTCCATGCGGTCTCAAATCCCTTTGTCTCTATCTGCCAGAATCAAAGTGGCTTATTTCTACATTACATTAACTAGTATCTCTAAAGTAACTATTTTATATCACATTCGTCAGGGGATTGTTACAGAACTTCTCCCTCAATGTTGATCATGCAGGACAAAGACATCCCCACTACCCACAACTCAGGATAAGCACACGTAGATAGATAAAGCAAATTAACATTTGACTTAAGGAGGAAAAATGGCACCAGCAGGAGGATAAATGTCTTAATGGGATGAATATAATGAAATACAAGATCGTTTTAAAAGAATGCAAGGTGGGGGTTGGGGTTAAAAAAGAAACCTGGGGAAAAAGCACTAAGTTAAGCACAGCCGTGAAAACAGTCCTTCAGTACTCCAAAGTAAGAATTCACGAATTTGGAAGAGGGAAACTGCAAAAGACGCAAATGGTCTTGAGATTGAAGATGAATATAAAATAGTAAATATTCTGAATGAAGACCTTGGCCAGTTATCCACAACAAATGAGTGATGTGTTCTCTCTGGACAAACATATATCAAGCAAAATTAATCACTTTGTACTAGTGAGCTGGAAGAATGAGACAAATGAATACGCTCAAAACCAATAAATCTAAATTGATACATTATATTTATCCCAATGTGAAATAGACTTGTAATGAGAGGGAGTCACTGAACAATAAGGAGGTACCAGTAGAATATAAATTTTATTGTGCTGTGGTTTTATGGGTGGTGCGGAGATCTCACTTCTCGCTGCACACCAGCCCTCGCCACAGCCAGAGCACACGGCAGGTGGGCTAAATTGGTGGAGAAGCTAAGAACAGGAGTAGACGGTTCGGTCCCTGGAGCCTACTCCCGCCATTCAATAGTTGTGGGACTTCCACTCCTCGCTGGAGAGGAATGCCTGCCCTCAGGAGTTGTTGGCTGATTTGATTGGTTGGCAACTCAAGCAGTGCCAAAAAGTTCATTAGTAGGTGCTGTGGGACTGCAACCAGTTCCGTGAAGAAGGCCCAAAGGATTCTGAAGTAATATAAGTCTGGGGGATTGGGTGGGGAGGGTCTGGCAAGCTTAGGGAAAGGGATGGGGGTTGAGTGCGATGTGTTTAATACCATAAGAAAGCATTAGAGCAGAATTAGGCCATTTAATCCATCGGATCTGCTCCATTTTCAATCATGGCTGATACATTTCTCATCCCCATTCTCCTGCCTTTTCCCCATAACCCCTGATCCTCTTATTAATCATGAGCCTATCTATCTCTGTATTGAAGACACTCAGTGATTTGGCCTCCACAGCCTTCTGCAGAAAAGAGTCCCAAGATTCACCACCATCTGGCTGAAGAAATTCCTCCTCATCTCAGTTTTAAAGGATCGTCCCCTTTAGTCTAAGGTTGTGCCCTTTGGTTCTAGTTTTTCCTACTTGTGGAAACATCCGGTCTTGATTAATAAGGGGATCAGGGGTTATGGGGAGAAGGCAGGAGAATGAGGATGAGAAAAATATCAGCCATGATTGAATGGGCCGAGTGGCATAATTCTGCTCCTATGTCTTATGGTCTATGTCTTATGGTCTTATGGTCTCATGTCTACCCTATCCAGGCCTCTCAGTATCCTGTACATCTCAATAAGATCCCCCCCTCATCCTTCTAAACTCCAACGAGTACAGATCCAGGGTTCTCAACTGTTCCTCATGCGACAAGCTGTTCATTCCAGGAATCATTCTTGTGAACCTCCTCTGGACCCTATCCAAGGCCAGTACATCATTCATAGAATCATCATAGAATTTACAGTGCAGAAGGAGACCATTTGGCCCATCGAGTCTGCACCAGCCCTTGGAAAGAGCACCCCACTTAAGCCTCCACCCTAACCCCGTAGCACAGTAACCCCACCCAACCTTTTTGGATACTAAGGGCAATTTAGCATGGCCAATCCACCTAACCTGCACATCTTTGGACTGAGGGAGGAAACCGGAGCACCTGAAGGAAACCCACGCAGACACAGGGAGAACGTGCAGACTCCGCACAGACAGTGACCCAAGCCGGGAATCGAACCTGGGACCCTGGAGCTGTGAAGCAACTGTGCGAACCACTGTGCTACCGTGCAGCCCTTATATTCCTTAGATATGGGGCCCAAAACTATTCACAATATTCCAAATGGGGTCTGACGGTAGCACAGTGGTTAGCACTGCTGCTTCACAGCGCCAGGGTCCCAGGTTTGATTACAGGTTTGGGTCTGTGTGGAGTCTGCACATTCTCTCAGTGTTTGCGTGGGTTTCCTCCGGTCGCTGCGGTTTCCTCCCACAAGTCCCGAAAGACGTGCTTGTTAGGTGAATTGGGCATTCTAAATTCTCCTTCAGTGTACCCGAACAGGCGCCGTGGTGTGGCGATGAGGGAATTTTCACATAATTTTATTGCAGTGTTAATGTAAGCCTATTGTGACAATAATAAAGATTATTATTAGAGTTCCCAGAGCCTTATGCAGCCTAAGAAGTACATCCCTGCTCTTGTATTCTAGCCCTTTCGACATGAATACGAACATTACTTTTGCCTTCCTAACTGCTGACTGAACCTGCACGTTAACCTTAAGAAAATCTTGAACGAGGACTCCTAAGTCCCTTTGTGCTTCTGATTTCATAAGCCTTTGCCCATTTAGAAACTAATCCATGCCCCTATTCTTCCTACTTTCAAACTTCACACTTTTCCATATTATATTCCATCTGCCACTTCCTTGCCCACTGTCCTAGCCTGACAAGCCCTTCTGCAGCCACCCTGCTTCCTCAATACTACCTGTCCATTTACAGATCTTTGTATCATCTGCAAACTTAGCAACAGTGCCCTCAGTTCCTTCTTCCAGATCATTAATGTATATTGTGAAAAGTTGTGGTCCCAGAACAGACCCCGAGACACTCCACTAGTCACCAGCTGCCATCCTGAAAAAAGACCCCTGTATCCTGCCTTCTGCCAGTCAGCCAATCCTCTATGCATGCCAGGATCTTATCATTAACACCATGGGCTCTTAACTTATTTAACAGTCTCCTATGCGGCACCTTGTCAAAGGCCTTCTGGAAATCTAAATAAATCACGTCCCCTGGTTCTCCTTTGTCTAACGTCCTTGTTACTTCCTCAAAGAACTCTAACAGATTTGTCAGACATGACCCTCCCTTGACGAAGCCATGCTGACTCAGTCATATTTTATCTTGCACTTCCAAATACTCTGCAATAATGGACTCTAAACTCTTACCAATGGCGGAGGTCAGGCTAACCGGCCTATAATTTCCCATTTCCTGCCTCCCTCCCTTCTTAAACAGGGGTGTTACATTAGCCATTTTCTAGTCCTCTGAGACCCTCCCTGCCTCCAGTGATTCCTAGAACGATCACCACCAATGCCTCCACAATCTCCTCAGCTATCTCCTTTAGAATCCTGGGTGTAGTCCATCCGGACCAGGTGATTTATCCACCATCAGACTTTTCAGTTTCCCCAGAACTTTCTCGTTAATGATGGCCAGTACACTAACCTCTGCCCCCTGATTCTCCTGATGTTCTCGTGTCCCACGGGTGTCTTCCACTGTGAAGACTAATGCAAAGTAACTATTCAGTTTGTCTGCCATTTCTTTGTTTCTCCAGCCACATTTTCCAGTGGTCCAATGTCTATTCGTGCTTCTCTCTTAACTTCTATATATTGAAAAAATCTCTTGCTATCTTCTTTTATATTACTAGCTAGCTTACACTCATATTTCACCTTCTCCCCTCTTACTGCTTTTTTAGTTGTCCTCTGTTCGCTTTTAAAGGCTTCCCAATCCTCTGGCTTCCCCCTAATCCTCACCATTTTGTACACTTTCTCTTTAGCTTTTATGCTGTCCTTGATTTCCCTCATCAGCCATGGATGCCTCGTCCTCCACTTAGCATGTTTCCTCTTCCTTGGGATGAATTCTGTTCTGCCTCCCAAATAATCCCCCAAAACTCCTGCCATTGCTGTTCCACTGTCTTCCCTGCTAGCATCCCCTTCCGATCAACTCTGGCCAGCTCCTCCCTCGTATCTTTGTTGTTACCTTTATTCAATTGTAATACCGTTACATCTGATTGCAGCTTTTCCCTCTCAAACTGCAGGGTAAATTCCATCATATTGTGGTCACTGCTCCCTAAGGGTTCCTTCACCTTAAGATCCTTAATCAAGTCTGCCTTTTGGAGAACAGATAGGTAGGAAGAATGAGGGGGGCTGCCCACTGTTGTGCAAAGGGCACTATTTAATACTAAATTGGACAGCTTGGGATTTCCTTGAATTGATGCATTAAGATGGGCTTTATTATCTTCCTCAACAGTAATTGTCATTATCAAATGAAGATTACAGTGTGGGTTGAGGAACATGAACACTGATATTTATCTGTGTTAATCAACATCTTGATAATGCTAGGTGTAGAAATCATATGCCTGGAGTTTAAAGCTGATGGAAAGATATTGATCATTTCCTGGCACTATTGAATGCACAATTCACATGTTTAAATAATGCACCTGAAAGAGGGATTGTGTAAAGTGCAATGGGGAATAAAATACAATGGGCTGGAAGCTGAGGGAACTATCAAAATGGTGGCAAATCGATGGGATGGGAGCCCAATATCTTCCCACCACCGATGCATATTACCAATCATAGGAACGTCCGCGCATGGCTATTCACCAGGCAGCAAATTGTGGCTGTTACATGGGCAACTGAGGGCCATCTCCTGCCCCAACTGGCATTTTACTGCCATCAAGAGAGGCTAATTCCATTTGAGGGAGACGGCCAGGTAGCATCCCAGCAGGTACCCATGTGGGGGCGGGTGAGGAATCCCTCATTTATGGCTGCTATATGCTACATGGAGGAGCCCCTGTGGAAATTGATACACCCATGGCTACGGCACATTTGCTCAAAGTTACGTTTCATGGAGTCTGCCTCCCTGGCCCCAGCATGACAAGGAAAATAACGTACCTTGTCTTTGGCTTGGTGGTGCCCTCCTTCTCCCTGCAACCTCAGCAATGGACACCTCTAACAGTGGCGCTGCCAAAGCTGCTGAGATGCCAGGTCTCTGATTGGAGGCTACTGTCCCCAAGTTCATGTCCCAAGGCCATACTTACTGTGTCTTTCATCATGCATGTTGTGTTGCACTATTTCACATATCTTCAAAACCTTTCAGTTTGGCACACACTAAACCACTTCACTTCTTACAGGACAAGCTGGTTCCAATATCACTGGAGATTTCAAGAATGGAGCAAGTTACATTCCAAACTTTGGAGGATGCAGCTATCAATATCATTGTAAGAAGTTTTACAACACCAGGTTAAAGTCCAACAGGTTTGTTTCAAATCATTAGCTTTCAGAGCACTGCTCCTTCCTCAGGTGAATGCAGGAAGGAGCAGTGCTCCAATAGCTAGTGATTTGAAACAAACCTGTTGGACTTTAACTTGGTATTGTAAAACTTCTTACTGTGCTCACACCACTCCTTCGCCGGCATCTACACGTCATCAATATCATTGGCATAGAAAGGGCATGCCGTATTAGATGTGGCCATGTTGGATGCCAAATTCAGGAGAACATTTATGCATTTTTGCTTTTTTTAATGCTTTGTACTTAACTCTCACACAAACACACACACACAATGGCAACCTGAAGCTGCACTGTGCTGCCAACCACTCAGCTGCTACTGCTTACTGTCACCATTGTGCGTTAATTCTTCTCTATGTGACCTTGTCTGGAGTCTTATCCTGCTGCATCATATGTTCATGGGGAAGTGATGAACATGCTTGATTTGAAATGGCATCATCCCATTGAAACAATGAACTACAGACTGACTGACATTACTGACTGCAGCCTGAAAGTTCAGATTGCAATATGTTTCACTACTACAGGCACTGCTGTGCTTGGCTAGCTGTTGGTTGCAGGTTACTGCAGAAGTTGGAAAACTCTGTGCCAACTTCCCTATACAAATGCAGCCTCCTTAAGCACTGCTCCTCGGAGAAATGCAGCCTCATAGCTCTGTTCACAGGGTAAGCATTCTTGCAAACATAACAGGCGCGATCTAACGGCCTTGTTATACCTGACTCGGGAAGTGATGAGGCCGTTAAATCTCATGAGATTTCCAACGCTTGTTACGCTTCGTGAGATCTAATGAGATCTCATGAGGTGTCAGGATCTGGATTGCGCCCTCACTGGGTGTGAACTAGTTTGGCATATTCAAGTGAGTAGATAGTAATCAAGCACCAGTGTTTTGTGCTTAAACAAAGGAGATTACAATGGGATGAGAGAAGAACTAGCTAAGGTAGACTGGGAGCAAAGACTTTATGGTGAAACAGTTGAGGAACAGTGGAGAACCTTCCAAGTGATTTTTCACAGTGCTCAGCAAAGGTTTATACCAACAAAAAGGAAGGACGGTAAAAAGAGGGAAAATCGACCGTGGCTATCTAAGAAAATAAGGGAGGGTATCAAATTGAAGGAAAAAACATACAAAGTAGCAAAGATCAGTGGGAGACTAGAGGACTGGGAAATCTTTAGGGGGCAACAGAAAGCTACTAAAAAAGCTATAAAGAAGAGTAAGATAGATTATGAGAGTAAACTTGCTCAGAATATAAAAAGATTGTAAACGTTTCTACAAATATATAAAGCAAAAAAGAGTGGCTAAGGTAAATATTGGTCCTTTAGAGGATGAGAAGGGAGATTTAATAATGGGAGATGAGGAAATGGCTGAGGAACTGAACAGGTTTTTTGGGTCGGTCTTCGCAGTGGAAGACACAAATAACATGCCAGTGACTGATAGAAATGAGGCTATGACAGGTGAGGACCTTGAGAGGATTGTTATCACCAAGGAGGTAGTGATGGGCAAGCTAATGGGGCTAAAGGTAGACAAGTCTCCTGGCCCTGATGGAATGCATCCCAGAGTGCTAAAAGAGATGGCTAGGGAAATTACAAATGCACTACTGATAATTTACCAAAATTCACTAGACTCTGGGGTGGTCCCAGCGGATTGGAAATTAGCAAACGTGACACCACTGTTTAAAAAAGGAGGTAGGCAGAAAGCGGGTAATTATAGGCCAGTGAGCTTAACTTCGGTAGTAGGGAAGATGCTGGCATCTATCATCAAGGAAGAAATAGCGAGGCATCGGGATGGAAATTGTCCCATTGGGCAAACGCAGCATGGGTTCATAAAGGGCCGGTCGTGCCTAACTAATTTCGTGGAATTTTTTGAGGACATTAACAGTGCGGTAGATAATGGGGAGCCAATGGATGTGGTATATCTGGATTTCCAGAAAGCCTTTGACAAGGTGCCACACAAAAGGTTGCTGCATAAGATAAAGATGCAAGGCATTAAGGGGAAAGTAGTAGCATGGATAGAGGATTGGTTAATTAATAGAAAGCAAAGAGTGGGGATTAATGGGTGTTTCTCTGGTTGGCAATCAGTAGCTAGTGGTGTCCCTCAGTGATCAGTGTTGGGCCCACAACTGTTCACAATTTACATAGATGATTTGGAGTTGGGGACCAAGGGCAATGTGTCCAAGTTTGCAGACGACACTAAGATAAGTGGTAAAGCAAAAAGTGCAGAGGATACTGGAAGTCTGCAGAGGGATTTGGATAGGCTAAGTGAATGGGCTAGGGTCTGGCAGATGGAATACAATGTTGACAAATGTGAGGTTATCCATTTTGGTAGGAATAACAGCAAAAGGGATTATTATTTAAATGATAAAATATTAAAACATGCTGCTGTGCAGAGAGACCTGGGTGTGCTAGTGCATGATTCGCAAAAAGTTGGTTTTCAGGTGCAACAGGTGATTAAGAAGGCAAATGGAATTTTGTCCTTCATTGCTAGAGGGATGGAGTTTAAGACTAGGGAGGTTATGCTGCAATTGTATAAGATGTTAGTGAGGCCACACCTGGAGTATTGTGTTCAGTTTTGGTCTCCTTACTTGAGAAAGGACGTACTGGCACTGGAGGGTGTGCAGAGGAGATTCACTAGGTTAATCCCAGAGCTGAAGGGGTTGGATTACGAGGAGAGGTTGAGTAGACTGGGACTGTACTCATTGGAGTTTAGAAGGATGCGGGGGGATCTTATAGAAACATATAAGATTATGACGGGAATAGATAGGATAGATGCGGGCAGGTTGTTTCCACTGGCGGATGAAAGCAGAACTAGGGGGCATAGCCTCAAAATAAGGGGAAGTAGATTTAGGACTGAGTTTAGGAGGAACTTCTTCACCCAAAGGGTTGTGAATCTATGGAATTCCTTGCCCGGTGAAGCAGTAGAGGCTCCTTCATTAAATGTTTTTAAGATAAAGATAGAGAGGTTTTTGAAGAATAAAGGGATTAAGGGTTATGGTGTTCGGGCCGGAAAGTGGAGCTGAGTCCACAAAAGATCAGCCATGATCTCATTGAATGGTGGAGCAGGCTCGAGGGGCCAGATGGCCTACTCCTGCTCCTAGTTCCTATGTCCTTATGTTCTTATGTCAGCACTGGAGCTACTCACTGCATGGGAACGAAATGCCTCGCCTTAGAGACCTTGACTAGGTGCCGTTTAGCGCTGGTCTCCACAAACATGGACCAGATGTAACGGCACTTGGGGGTCTCCCAAGCAAAGAGGTCGGTTTCTGGTCAGGGTGTTACCCTGGCACGTACCATGCCAGCCAGGCACTGTGGCAACCTGGCAGTGCCACCTGGGCACCCTGGCAGTAACACCTGGGTGCCTCCCTGGCAGTGTCAGGATGCCCAGGTGGCACTGTCAGGCTGGCATCTTGATCATGCTGGGGATCAGGCCCAGGTGTGCCCTGCCCTTATGAGGTGGGGGGCTTGAGGACCCTCTAAGTTAGGGCATTTAGGGGGGTCCAGAGGCCGTGGTGGGGGGTCATGGGATTGGGGCGTAATTTGCAGAAAATGGATCTAAATGTGGCCTTGGTGGGCGTTCCTTGCCAAGGCCTGAAATTGAAGCAGAGTCCCATTCAATGGTGGGGTCGATCTCAACGCCGCAAATGCCGGGAAACGACACGCTAAATGGGTCCAAAACAGGACTGTTTTATTTGCATTAAATCACACCCAAATCTCTTATTTGGTCTTTGTGCAGCTGTAGGTCTCTTCATTTTATTCTCCTGTTGCTGCTGCTTCACAGCTCCTTGTCCTCTCACCAAAGTGGAATTGGAATTCATAAAGAAAGAAGTACTTGAGGCCCTTCAAGAGTTCAGACCATTGTAGAGTTGCTTCCTTGGTCCTTGATATTTATTCACCGAATCATGGCTAAATTCTGTGATTTTTACTATGGGTAGGATGTTGAGGCAGGCCCCAGCTTTACCTTGGTCGGAATAAGGATCGAACCCCATGCTGTTGGCTTTAATCTAATCCACATGTAAGCCAACTGAGCAAACCATTCCCCTATACAGCCATAGCCAGCACTCTAAAATAGTCTAAGTAGTTAGGAACTGCAATGTAACAGAAGAAATATATCCCAAGGTTTTCTCATTTCTGGGCAGTGAGGGCTGAATTTGTTCCTGGGATGTTAGCTTCACTAGCTAGGCCAGCATTTATTGCCCATTCCCAATTGCCTTGAGAAGGTGGTGGTGGACTGTCTTCAACCGCTGCAATCCATCTGCGACAGATACAGCCCCAGTGCTATTTAGTGGGGAGTTCCAGAGTTTCTACCCAGTGACAGTGAAAGAATGGTGATATAATTCCAAGTCAGATGGTGTGTGCTTGGAGGGGACCTTGAAAATGTGGTGTCCATCTTAAAATTGGAACGGACACTCAGCTAGCAGTAAGTCGGCAAATGATTTTGGTCCCACAGGCACTCTGTTTTCAGATGATAGCAAGATTAAAATTTGCGCCAGCATGTCTCTTATCCCCAAATGTGCACCATTAATATTTAAAACTGCTCCATTAATGTTTAAATTCAGTCCAATGGAAAGCCAAGACACATTACAACTCCCCTGACTGATGGTTGCTATCCACATAGGGAGCTAATAATTGAGGCACTGATGCAAGAGAAAGGAATAGGAAAAGAGAGTTCTTTACAGTTACCAGACCTGGGTGAATGATTTGCAAAATACAACCAGGTTAGAAGCTGACAATTAAAATAGCAGAGGACAGTCAGGAACTGTAACAATAGGATGTGGTGGATTCATGGTGACTCATAAAAGGTTAGCATGAGCATATGAGGAAATCTGAGGAGGAAAGTGAGAACACAAAGAAGGAACTTACTAAGGTTTCTGTTAACCAGCTAAATCGAGGAGGGTTGTAAGAAATTATTCTGAGGAAACACCTGGGTGTGATGGATAGAGGTATGTCAGAAAGGAATATAGAGAAGTACATTCTGCACTTTTGCTGAAGCGAATTTCAGTGCTTATTCATCATACTGAACTAATAATTTATTTTACTCTTTTAAAGTTCTGAATCCATTTAATTATTTTCCTTCACCCCCTGGGCAATGGACTGATTATGGATGAATTACATGCCACTCTGAGATAGCCACCCGGAGTAAACAGACAGTGGCTTGAAGACAGCTTCCCTCTGGTTTCAGTGTCTGTGGCAGGAAATGAATGGCTTCCACTTTCTGCCACCTTTAAAAGAATAGAGGGCAAAATCGAATGGCCTTGTCGCACCCGACTCTCACGAGATTTGCGACACTTGGAATGCCCGTGAGAGACTTTTCCATGGCGCCATTTAGCATTGGTCCACATAAACGTTGACTAGCCGTAACGGCACCTGCAGGGAGTCTCCCAGACCATCAGAGCCCCCAGTATAGTAAGGCCCTGGGCAGGGTGGTACCCTGGCACTCCTGCCACCCAGGCACCTTGGCACTGCCACCTGGGCATCCTGGCAGTGCCACCAGGCTGGCAGGGGCACTACCAGGGTGCCAGGTTGGCAGTGCCTAGGTGCCAGATTGCCTGTGCCACATATTGGGCCCGGGGTGCACTACCCTTAAGGGGTGGGTGAGTGGGGGTCTCAAGGACCCCGTAAGAAGTAACGTGCGGTGTTTGGATGGGCGGGGTTAGAGGCCGCGATGGGGAGTCCAAGGGGGGGTGGTGGGGAGATCGAAGTGGCATTCAAAAATGGTGCCCTGATCTCTTCCTGCACTGACAAGCTGAGGCCAAAAAAAGCAACAGAGTCCCGTTTAATAGCAGGGTCATTCTACACCCTCTATAGGTGCCCAAAACGGGACTCTGTTTTTTGGGCGATAAATCGCATCCATATTATTTGACGGAATGTGGATGTCACTGGCCTGGTCAGCACGTGTTGCACATCACTAAGTACCCTTTATTAACCTAGTGGCTTGCTGGGACATATCAGAGGGTAATTAATGGTCACCCACATTGCTGTGGATCTGGAGTCACATGTAGGCGAGACCAGGTAGGACGGCAGATTTCCTTCCCTAAAGGACAGGGAAGCAGCGTGGCAGAGCCCAATGTGAAACCAATTTGGTATTTTTTTTGTATATAACCTAAACTCTCTTAAATTGCACAGTTGGATTCACAATTCGCAACCAGCAAAGTCAAAATATTGTCAAAAAGGATTTGAAGTTGCCCTCCCAAGTATTTTCCACCCAAATACCAATATGTGTGTGCTGCCTAACCCTGTGTTCTTTCTACACAGAGAATCTGGATGTGTTAATGTCCTGAAACACAACACAATAACCTATGCCATGCTGCTACAATAATAATAATAATCACTTATTGTCACAAGTCGACTTCAATGAAGTTACTGTGAAAAGCCATGAATCGCCACATTCCAGCGCCTGTTCGGGGAGGCCGATACGGGAATTGAACCCGGGCTGTTGGCATTGTTCTGCATTACAAGCCAGCTGTTTAGCCCACTGTGCTAAACTAACCTCAATGGGGCATTGCCACATCTGATTAGTAGAACAGGGATCCGAATGACACCAATGAGTAGCCTGCACTTAGGCTTCTCCATAAGGCGAGGTGAGAGTGACTGCCTTTGACATCAAGGCAGTATTTGATTGATTGTGGCATCAAGGAGCTCGAGAAAAACTGGAGTCAATGGGAATCAGGGAGAAGGCAAGTATCATTGTTGCAACACCAAGCAATGACAATCTCCAACAAGAGAGAATCTAACCATAGGCCCTTGACATTCAATGGCATCACCATCACTGAATCCCCCACTATCCACACCCTGGGGGCTTACCATTGACCAGAAGCTGAACTGGACTAGCCATATAAATACTGTAGCTACAATAGCAGGTCAGAGACTAATACTCCTGTGCTGATTAACTCACCTCCTGACTCCCCAAAGTCTGTCTACCATTTAGAAGGCAAACGTCAGGAGTGTAATGGAATACTCTCCATTTACCTAGATGAATGCAGCTCCAAAAACACTCAAGAAGCTCGACACCGTCCAAGACGAAGGAGTCCACTAAATTCGCACCCCATCCAGAAACATTCACTCCCTCTACCACCAATGCACAGTGGCAGCCATGTATACCATCGACAAGATCCACTGCAAGAACTCACCAAGGCTCCTTAGGCAGCACCTTCCAAACCCACGACTGCTACCATTTAGAGCAGCACATACATAGGAACACCACCACTCGGAAGTTCTCGTCCAAACCATGCACCATCCTGACTTGGAAATATATCGTCATTCCTTCACTGCCACTGGGTCAAATCTTGGAACTCCCTCCATTACAACATTGTGAATGTACATATACCACAAGCAGTTGGGCAAGATGGCAGCTCACCACCACCTTCTCAGGGGCAAGTAGGGATGGACAATAAATGCTAGCCTAGACTGCAGCTCCCAAATCCTGTAAATGAATAAATCAAACAATTCTGAAACCTACTGAAGCCAGAATTACATAGAATGTCCACACAGAAACGGGTCACTCAGCCAATTGGTCCATGCCGATATCCATGAGCCCAGCTCACCTTACTTCAGCTAACCCTACCGATATATCGTTCTATTTCTTTCTCCTCCATGTGTTTATCTAACTTCCCCTTAAACGCATTCAACACATCTGTCTCAACTACTCTCTAGCGGCAGTGAGTTAGACAGTCTAATTACTCGTTGAGTAATGAAGATTATCCTGAACTCTCAGGAAGATTTATGGGTTACCATCTTATATTTATAGTTCCAGTCTTTCCAGCAAGTGGAAACATCTTCTCTACATCTACCCTATTAAGACCCTTTCATAATCTTAAACACCTCTCTGAGGTCACCCTTAGACTCTGCTTTCTACAGAAAACAATAACCTTTCAGTTCTGGTATCCTTGTACATCTTCTGTTGGATTTTCTCCACTGCTTGTCTTTTGGTTTTTTTCCATAACCTGAAGAGCAGAACAACCCACAGTACTTCATGTGTGGTCTAACCAAGGTTCTGTACAAGTTTAACCTAACTACTCTGCTTTTCAATTCTATTCCTCTTGAAATGAACCCCAGTTTTTATAATGGGCTTATTAACCTAGCTGCTTTTAGCAATTTGTGAATCTGTACCACAGATCCTTTTGCTTCCTGGAGGGGACTGCAGCTTAAGTAAGATTGGCTAAAGGCTCAGTGGATAGCATCCTCACTTCTGACTCAGATGCTTTTGGGTTTTCAGTCCAACTCCAGGGATCCCACACAAAGTCTCGGCTGAACCTTCAGTACAATACTGAGGGAATGCTGCACTGCCAGTGGTGCCTTATTTTGGATGCGACATTAAACTGAAACCTCAGATGATTGTGGCCAAGTAGTCAACGGCCTGAAATGCCAGGCCAGATACAGAATTGGACAATCTAAATTAAACAACAACCAACAACTTGAGCAGCCAGGCCTGATGGGGATTTGGACAGGCCAAGTTTAAATATCGACACAGACACAGGTCAGACACGAGTAAGGGCAAGTCTGGACTTGTTCTGGAAGCTGGGATCGGAGGTGCTCGCCATTGACCAAATGAGGACATGTATTGGCCAGACTCACTGGCACCTCAGTGACCATATATGCAAAGGGCTATGTGCTCTCCGTGCCCCTGAGGATGGACATCTAGGGTGCTCCTTGCATTTTCCATGTTTAGAATCAGCAATCCCATTAGGTGCTGCGACCCTCCCGGCACAGTATCCTCATTGGCCAGAAGCCAGAAAACCTTCCAGAAGTGCAAAAAGAGGGGGTATCAGGTGAGACATCTAAAGGCCATCCCCCAGCGAAGGTTCGACCACCTAGCAAAGACACGGCGATGAAAGGAGAGGGTGTGTGAGACCAACCAAAGACTCTGAGTTCAAAGGCAAGATCATCTGAATCAACAGAACTCAGCAAAGACAAAGAGTCGAACCCTGGAGCAGCCTGGCCAATTTCAACTGTATGGATAGTAAGAGAGTCTCAGATAGACAGTACAGTGTGTTAATAAGTTCTATTAAGGGTTAAGAGTTATTTTTAAAATCGTGTTTTGATAATAAGGTTCTTTATTATAATAAGGGGATCAGGGGTTAAAGGGAAAAGGCAGGAGAATGGGGATGAGATGCAATATCAGCCATAATTGAACGGTGGAGTAGAACTGATGGGCCAAATGGCCTAATTCTGCTCCTATTTCTTATGGTCTTAATAAAATCAGATTGTACCAGGAATCGACTCTTGCGCTTTGTTGATCTCATCAGTAGGAGCACCTGGGTTAAAGCTGTTTTAGTATAAACTGGTCAAAGTGTCTGATGTTACCCTTCAGGTGGATGTGAAAGATCACATGCCTTATCTTGAAGAGGACTTCTCCCTGGTGTCATCATAGATTATCATAGAATTTACAGTGCAGAAGGAGGCCATTTGGCCCATCGAGTTTGCACCGGCTCTTGGAAAGAGCACCCTACCCAAGGTCAACACCTCCACCCTATCCCCATAACCCAGTAACCCCACCCAACACTAAGGGCAATTTTGGACACTAAGGGCAATTTATCATGGCCAGTCCACCTAACCTGCATATCTTTGGACTGTGGGAGGAAACCGGAGCACCCGGAAGAAACCCACGCACACACGGGGAGGATGTGCAGACTCCGCACAGACAGTGACCCAAGCCGCAATCGAACCTGGGACCCTGGAGCTGTGAAGCAATTGTGCTATCCACAATGCTACCGTGCTGCCCTACAATGTTACCGTGCTGTCCTGGCCAAAATGTATCCCTCAACCTAAACAAAATAGATGAAATGAAATGAAAATCGCTTATTGTCACAAGTAGGCTTCAAATGAAGTTACTGTGAAAAGCCCCTAGTCGCCACATTCCGGCGCCTGTTCGGGGAGGCTGTTACGGGAATCGAATGTGCTGCTGGCCTGCCTTGGTCTGCTTTCAAAGCCAGAAATTTAGCCCTGTGCTAAACAGCCCCAATCCTGGTCATTCTTACATTGCTGTTTGTGGGATCTTTCTAGTGCATTTCTGTTACATTACAAGAATGATGGCACTTCAAAAATACCTAATTGTCTGTAAAATGGGATGTTCAAATGTTGTGAGAAGCAGAATATAAATGCAAGTCGCTATGTTTTGCTTTTCTGGACAAGCAGTCTGATTGCACAGAGGTGGTGGTTCTGTTCTAGAACTGGGTTGATGAACATGAGGAAGCTGCCTGCAGACGATGGCCCAAATCCTCAGTTTGGGCGTTTAAGTGTTGCCGCCAGAACTGAATCGCGGGCGATTCGTTTTCTCGTTAGAGGCATAATTCGGTAAGCGAGTCAGGACCTGCAAATTGGCCAGCACGCTACTGGTGTGAATTCCGAGCAATTCCTGGCTCATTTTTCCACCAAACCTTACGTAATCATTGCTGATATTGTGAAAATGGTTATTGCATTTACTTGCACATGTACATGCAGCTCAATAGGAATGGGAACAATATTAAGGGGGTTCCTACCAGTAATAATGAGGGTAGCATGCTGAGGTCCACCTTGACATGCTAGCGACAAGATCAATGTTATTGGCTGATTTGTGATGCTTTAGAGGACTTCTTCCTTCTCTGCTCTATCATATAGATGATAGGCAGCACGGTAGCATTGTGGATAGCACAATTGCTTCACAGCTCCAGGGTCCCAGGTTCGATTGCGGCTTGGGTCACTGTCTGTGCGGAGTCTGCACATCCTCCCCGTGTGTGCGTGGGTTTCCTCTGGGTGCTCCAGTTTCCGGTTTCCTCGCACAGTCCAAAGATGTGCAGGTTAGGTGGATTGGCCTTGCTAAATTGCCCTTAGTGTCCAAAATTGCCCTTAGTGTTGGGTGGGGTTACTGGGTTATGGGGGTAGGGTGGAGGTGTGGCCCGTGGGTAAGGTGCTCTTTCTAAGAGCCGGTGCTGACTCGATGGGACGAATGACCTCCTTCTGCACTGTAAATTCTATGTAAATAAGAATCCAGAGTTCAAAAGCTCAAGCACTGAGGTGCTCCTTGTATCTTTGATTGCCCATCGAAGCTTGGCTTTAAGGGAGGCTCAATGACCAGACTCCATGAGGTGATACTGGGCAGCAGGTACATCTCAAGCATGAGTGATGGGTGATCTTGAAAAAGGAGTGTACATTCAAAAAACACGCAAGTAAAGAGAGGGTGGACTCGAGAAAAAAAAAAAAATGGGCTACGTAGTTCAATGGCTGGCCTTGCATTGACAGAGGTTGAAGATTTAGAAAATTGGACCAGGTCGTCTAGAGTTCCAACTGCACCAGTAGCATTGTCTACACTGAGAACCACCAGAGTATCATAATTGATATCCAGTCACTGCTCCCCAGATTCAAATCATGCCAGCCTCTCCAGCCCCTTCGGTTGATAGCTTGGGTCCTATTTTACCATCTTCACTGTCTGTTAGAGAAGGGGAGCTCTGTTCCACAAGCCCAGTTAGCTCTAGGACCTGATCTTGGACAATGAGAGAGGGGCCTGATCCTATCCAGAAACAATCACGCATACCACCTCGATCCCTTCAGACCGATATGGTAGGACAGAAAAGTACGAGAACAAAGAAAGAGGATGGGGATTGTTCTGAGGAGCTGGAGCTCCCCCTAGTGACAGGAAAGGACGTCAAAGTCTTGGAAGAGCCAGAGGAATCAGCTAGTGCACCCCCTAGTGAGACTCTGAGACAGTTGCTGATTAGGAAAATACCAAACCCTGATGCTGTGACAGCGGCGGCCCAGCCCACGGTAGACATTTATTTCCCATGGAAACCCAGTGAGATGATGGCTATTATGGCTGCAATCCCAGACAGGAAGAAATCTCCTGCTGCTTTCGTGGATTATCTGAGAACTGCCATCTCAGTTTATCAAGCTGATTCTAGGGACCTCTGGGCCCTAGTCCAGCAGGTTTTAACCCCAGCAGAGTATCGCAATCATCTCAATCACTTGAATTATGCTAGCCACGCCGCACTCCAGCAAGCCTATGCTTTGGCCGATGATAGACAGGCACAAATTCTGAATGCGTTGAATGTCACATTTGAAAAGCCCATAAACATTTCTGCTATCTTCGACCTCAAACCTAAAAAGACTGAAGAGCCAGAGGAATTTCTGGAACGTTTTAATGAAATCTACCATGGGCAATCAGGCGACTTGCTATACCAAAATGGTCAGAATTCTCCTCAATATTGTGCTATGTTAATGCATTGCCTACCACCTTCCGTGGACAGAGAACGATCCTTCTCAAATGGCCAGGGCAGTCAGATTTTATTGGAAGGAGGGTGTAGGCCAGGAAGGAGGCTCAGTTACAAAGATTAAGACTGAGTATGTAATGAAAAAGGATGATCTGAGACCCCAACCAGTGGCAGAAATGGTGGCTTACCAGCTGGAACCCCACTATTGTGACCTTGGGTGGGTGGATCAACATGGGGTAGGATATCAAACCCACCCAAATGGACCCTCAGCTCCTCTTTATGGCCCACCGTATGCACCAACAGCTTTATAACTGCCGCCCCCTCTGAGGGGCCATTGGTCTACTGGGAAAAGAGGACGGGGCAGATATAGAGGGAACAATGCATGTTTTAATTGCGGACGTGCAGATCACTGGCAACAGGAATGCCCCTTTAAAAGACGGGCAGCAGAAGGAGACTACCCAACCCAAAGGAGGGGGTACCCACCAAGGGGAGGACAGACGAGGTACACTGACTTCTCCCAGGCAAACCCTTTCCCAACACAGGATTGACTAGCTAATTTAGCCATAAGGACTCGCCAATCGGACAGGGACCTATTATTTCTCTGCAGATAGGTGATCAACACTACCCATTTGTAATCGACACTGGAGCAGCCATGTCTTCGGTGCAATCAGAACTTCGACTACCACTATCCGTCCACACGCAGCATTTGTCGGGGTTCCAAGGACAGGTGTGTGAGTATCCTAGTTCTGAACCTGTGACAGTCACTTACGAGAATAAGTCTGCAGATCATCAGTTTGCAGTGACTACTGGATTGGACTGTAACTTGTTGGCCCGAGATTTACTGTGTATCTTCCAGCTACAGCTAGAGTGCGGAGATGAAGGGGTAATGGTTCAATCATGGAGGATGAGACAACAGTGCTATATTTCTATCACTCCCCAGTGGTGGACATTAGACATTGAACATTCACTGCATCACGTTATCCTGGCCTATGACAGAACTGGACAAAACAGGGAGTTGGGGGACAAATATCGGCAGTTAATTGGGACCGAATGGCCAGTCAAGGTTACAGCCACAGTCACGGGAAAAGAAGGTACAGTCGATTTTGTTACAATACCACCACATTTATGGCCACAGTCAGCTTTGGTAAGTCCTCATATTACACGTCAGGTCCACGACCAGTACCATGCCAAAGATCTGGGGCCTATGGTAAGGAGGACAGTGGATCATTCAGATCCAACAGAGTACGCACTTCAAGTCACGCCAGACGGCACTTCCATAAAATATTTTGAGGTCCCTGAAACGATTAACACTCGACTTCAGCATCACCGGGGACGTGATGTTTTGGAATATGTCAATCCACAGGTCTGGGCGGAATATCCATCACAAGTGGGAAAGACAAATGTTACACCTATTAAGGTAACGATTAAGGACCATGTAAAGCTGCCTTCCATTCGGCAATACCCCCTGAAACCCCAAGCTGCCCCGTCTATAGACAGATTAATCCGAGAGCTGTTGCAACAGGATATTTTGATCCCTTGCCAATCAGAATGTAACACCCCCATACTTGCTGTGCCTAAACCAGCCAAACCAGACCAGTACCGATTAGTACAGGATTTACGTTCAATCAATGCCATCGCACAGCCGTTACATGCTCTAATCCTGCCCACATACTGGCTCAAATTCCAGCTCAAGCCCGGGTCTTAGCCATAATTGACCTTCAGCACGCCTTCTTTGCCCTCCCACTCGCATCTGAAAGCCAATATTTGTTTGCCTTCACTTACAATGGACAGCAGTATACCTGGACCCAACTGCCACAGGGGTTCGTCAACTCACCTACGCTCTTCTCCAGATGTCTGCAGACCCAACTCCAGGCTTTGACATTGGAGCATGGTTCCACTCTAGTGCAGTATGTAGATGACATATTGGTAGCGAGTCCTGACGAGCCCAGTAACAGGGATGATGTGATTCAGTTATTAAACCACCTATCCTCGTTGGGTTATGTTGTTTCACAATCAAAGGTCCTGGTGGCTCAGACAAAGGTCAAGTTCTTAGGAGTTTTACTTACAGCCACAGAAAGAAGTCTCGAACCCAGTAGGATTGAACCAATATGCCAATTCCCCGCCCCTACCATAGCCAAGGAGGTCCGTCATTGCCTGGGTATGGTGAATTATTGTCGGCAGTGGATACCAAACATCGCTGTCTATACAAAGCTGCTGACGCCTTACACTAGTGAAGGGGGGCATTTTACTCTCACCACCGAGGCACTCGAAGCCTTCCGTTGCCTGAAGCAGGCCTTGTCACAAGCACCGGCCCTCGGTAGGCCCTTGTACGACTGACCGTTCCAGATATACTGTACTGTTCTGGAAGGATGTTCAACAGCGGTACTCATCCAGCAACATGGGGACAAGCACTGGCCCGTAGCATATTACTCTTCCAACCATGATCCAGTGGCGTTGGGCCACCCTGTTTGCACCCAGATCTTGGCAGCGATATACAATAGTTTGCAGGCTGCTGCCAATATAACTCTCCAACAGGATATTACGGTGTATAGCTCCCACTCGGTCATCGCACTACTGGGGCAACTGCAGACTCAGCATCTTACTGTAGCTCGTCAGAATAAGTATGAAATATACCTTTTGAACAATCCACGTCTGACATTTAAATACTGTACCACTGTCAATCCAGCCTGTTTTCTTAGCGGTCCCCCTGTCCATGAAGACGCACCTGGCCACGACTGTTTAGCTTTGATTCAGGAAACTACCACAATAAGGGACGATCTGAGTGATATTCCGTTAGAACAACCTGACATGATTATGTATGTTGATGGCAGTGCATTAATAAGCCCCACTGGCCGGAGACTGTCCAGTTACGCAATCGTAGATCAGGATGGTCTGATCCTAGAAGCGGCCGCTTTTCAGACCCCTTATTCAGCCCAACAAGCCAAACTTTTTGCCCTTACCCGTGCATGTATACTTGGGGTAGATCGACGGGTAAATATTTACACTGACTCCCGATACGCCTTCGGGGTAGTTCATGACTTCGGACAGCTCTGGAAGAATAGGGGATTCCTTACCTCGGCCGGCACGGAAATATCCCACCGGGGTTTAGTTAATGACCTACTGCAGGCTCTCCTTATGCCCACGCAGATTTCCGTCATTAAATGCGCTGCCCATACAAACGGTAAGACCCCAGTTGACGTTGGTAATGAACAAGCAGATTGTGCAGCGCGGACAGCCGCGCAAATTCAGCAAGTGATGGTGCCTAAAATGTTAAGTCAGACTAAACGATCTGCTATAAATATGCCTGCTTCTGACAAGCCAATGCCAACCATCCAAGGCATCATAAGGTTACAGGAGGACGCTCCTGAGAGTGATAAACAAATGTGGAAACGGTTAGGTTGTACCTATGATTCTGTTTCCTCTTTATGGACCACGCCAGCACATCAGACTTATATGTCTGATGTACTGGCTTTATGGGTTATTGAATGTGTACACTTTGCAACTCATTGTGGGGCTCAGGGGACTAGTGATTTGTTGCTGGACACTTGGTGGCACCCTAAAATGCAGGGGTTGGCCCAGAGTATCAGTAATCGGTGTTTAATCTGTCAGCAATATAACACCGGCAAAGGTATCCCTTGTGGGATGGGGCAAACCCCGTTGCCCAATGGTCCCTTTGAGACGCTCCAAATGGATTACATTGAGTTAGAAAGGTGTCAATGTTATAAATATGTTTTGGTCATTGTGGATGTGTTCAACAGATGGGTCGAGGCGTATCCGACTATCGATAATAAAGCTGCTACTGTGGTTAAAGTTCTGATGCGAGAAATCATTCCCCGGTACGGTATACCAGCTCAGTTAAGTTCTGATAACGGGCCTCATTTTATTGGACAGATTAACAAGGAGTTCTGCTCCCAGTTGGGCATACGCCAGCAGTTACACTGTGCGTACAGACCACAGGCGGTTGAGAGACACAATCAGACCCTCAAAACTAAATTGGCTAAATTCAGAGCAGACATGGGACTGACATGGTTTAAGTTGCTCCCCGTTGCCCTCTTCCAGCTGCAGGTTACACCTGCGGGACCGGCCCGGCTCTCTCCTGCCGAGATCCTTTATGGCAGGCCCCTTAGAACTCCCTGGAGCCTGCATGTTCCCAGACTGGTTCAGTTTCACCATATGACTGAAGAAATGACCACCTATGTTCTAGCCCTCACTGAGGTCCTTAAGGAGCTCCATGGCCAGGTCCGTGCGGCTCACCAGCCACCGCTCCCATTACCTAGCTCACTTTCAGTGCAGCCCGGTAGTTATGTCATGGTCAAAATTTGGACTCGGGAAGGGTCGGAGCCGCGATGGGAGGGGCCCTTCCAAGTTCCCCTTACCACCCCCACGGCAGTTAAACTGGAGGGGCGGAGTGCTTGGGTCCACCTCCACCACTGTAAATTGGGTCCACCTCTACCACTGTAAAAAGGTTGGTTACTAACCTGTCTCCCTTCCCCAGCGCTGTTTTTCCCCAGGTGTGAAGCATGATGGGGTGGCTACGCACCGCCTGTGTGATCTTCGGCATCACCTCGCTTGGAGTGACATCGGCGACGGACATGGAAAAGGGAAATATTATCTACATTTGTAACCCCAATCAAACTACAAGGACATTTTATTTATGCAGAGGTGATGTTCTTCGCTGCCCCCATATACGAGGACATGGTATCGACTCATGGAAGGGCATCAGGTTAACGGACAATGCAGGACTCATGAAACAATTGCACCAGTCCCGGCGATGGGAAACATTGCCTTGTTTTTGGAGTACATGTAAATTTGATTTTGGATGTGTTGAGATTGGTGCCATAAAGGTAAAATCAGACCGTCAGGAGGGGGTAGGAAGAGGTTGTGAGAGAGAAAGGGGGACTAGAGAGAGGACGGGGCGTGTAAGGAGGGGAGTACAACTAGAACGTAGGTTATCGGGAGATACACTTAATTCATTTAGGGCACAGACTGAGGAAAACCCGGGTAGTATGAATCTCTTCTACCAGATCTACCACCGCTTGTATGGCCAGGGACGGGTTGTCTGCTACCCAAACTCCGCAGCGGTGTCTAGGTTATTTTCTGTTTCACCGCTTTGGGGCACTCCCCAAACGATGGTTCATTGTCAGCATTCTGAGCCACCGCCCGAGCAAGTCACTCTTCCTTACGATCCGGGTTCAGCACCACCGGCTATTTGCCTTCCCCTTCCTCGGGATAATCCCCACTCACAGTATGATAGGCTGCAACGGAGGAGGGCGTACATACCTAGCCACTTCACTCCCAATAGGGACTCCCGGTCGTACGAGAATTGTTTCAGCAGTGACAGGTATGGCTGTTTGCTGGTAGAGGTGGAAACGAATATAACATGCCTGTTCCCCACCTGTACGGACAGGGGGTGTCATATCACTCAGGCGTCTGGCCAATGCGTTTGTTACAACACCACCTGCGTTCCATTGAACGCCGGCCTCCAGCTCCTTTGTGGTTGGGCGAATGTCTCTCATATCATTGTTGCGACTAGTGCTTTCCGCATTGCTAGGAGGCCCGAATGGGCGTTCCAAAGCTGGATAAACTGGGCTACTGGGGGATCCCTACACAACCGATATACTGATTGTGATGCTAGCCTGCACACGGAGCAAGGATACTACTTTTTTTTTAATGGCACAGCGACCAATGTTTTGTTACCCCATTTACCCACCAAATTGCTATTGGGACTCTAGTCCCTACCACAGTCCTCTGCCCCTCGGCGTGGAAGCTGCATAATCAGTTAGCACGCCGGGCAGTCACAGCTGAATTCTGCGAGAACTGGAAAAAACCTCAGGTTCTCGCACCCAACCGGGGCCACTCAGCCGGGTGGTGGATTCTGAGCGTCTTGACACTGAGAGGTGTGGGGGGTTCCTTGGCTGTCAGCGATAGGAATTATTTTATTTGTGGCCTTACCATCCCGGGAAACGAAACCATGGGAGCCCTCGGGGCAATAACCAAGGAATTGTCTCAGCTACGGTTGTTTGCAATGCAGAACCGGTATGCTCTTGACTATCATCTGGCCCGTGAGGGTGGGGTATGCGCCATAGTGCAGGGCAAGTGTATCATGGGAGTTCAAGACCGAACCGATAACATCACAAAATTTATGGATCGCATACGGGATCACCTGGACGGAATGCAGGATCCTGGTTCTTGGTGTAACTGGGGATTTGGAGGTTGGAAGGACTGGTTGATAAATATGGCCATGTATTTAGCAGTGGCACTCGGCTGCATCTTTGTGGGCCTAGCCATCCTTAAATGCATGAAGGGTAGAATGCGGGGTGCATTGGAACAGATAGACGCCCCTAGAATCTTGGCTGTTAGGATCCACGAGGGTGCAGCAGATGAGGGGGGGCTACAACAGGAATTGGAAATGCAGCGACAAATCTTTTTAGATGAGGGGCCGTAGCTACGGATTGAATAGATAGGTTATCATGAAATGATAAAAGGAGAGAATGACGAATGTGATATAAAATAGTTACTTTAAATATATTAGTTACAGTAATGTAGATGTAGGCCGGTCTAATTCATGTTAGTTCACAGACAAAGGATTTCAGAGAGCATGGCAAGGAAGGGGGGAGGGGTGTCTAGTGTATGAGGAGAAAAGGATGCTGGGTAACAAGAGGCATGGGGAAGGAATGAGAAGTGAGCCAATTAGGGTGTATGGCCAGGTCAGGAGGGATATAGGATGACCTATGGGAATCGTGTATGTGAAACTTGATGCCATTTGAATGTATTTGTAGAGATTTCTTTGTCTCCAACAGCACGCGATTCTGAAGACCTAGGAGACTGCTTGTTCTGGGTTTTTGTGAAACGAGTCAGACTTGCAAGTAGAGTAAAAATAACTAATACTATGCCTACAAATCCATCTCGAGTTTTATTGAGGCCAGACTGACGGGTAAAGACTTTAATGCATTGTCACATACACTGCCTTCGAGGTGGACGGTCGCCTCAATCACTTCCTCAGGGTTCCCTTCGGCGTCACTAACGGGGTCTCGGTCTTCCAAAGGGAGATGGACCAAATGGCCGACTGGTACGATGTGCGGGCCACCTTCCCGTACCCAGACAACGTCACCATCTGCGGCCATAACCAGCAGGTCCACGATGCCAATCTTGCCAAATTTCTTCACACCGCCACTCTCCTAAACCTCAACTACAACAAGGAGAAGTGCGTGTTTAGCATGACCCGCTTAGCCATCCTTGGCTATGTGGTCCAGAACGGAGTTCTGGGGCTCGATCCCAACCGCATGCTCCCCCTCATGGAGATCCCCCTTCCCCACTGCCCCAAGGCCCTCAAACGCTGCCTGGGGTTCTTCTCATACTACGCCCAGTGGGTCCGAAACTATGCGGACAAGGCCCGCCCACTCATACAGTCCACCCATTTTCCCCTGACAGCCGAGGCACAACAGGCCTTCGCCCAGATCAGAGCCGATATCGCCAAGGCCGGGATGCACGCAGTAGACGAGACACTGCCTTTCAAGTAGAAAGCGACACATCTGACGTCACCCTAGCCGCCACCCTCAATCAGGCAGGCAGACCCGTGGTGTTCTTTTCCCACATCTTTCATGCCTCAGAAATTTGGCACTCATCCGTCGAAAAAGAGGCCCAAGCTATTGTTGAAGCTGTGCGGCATTGGAGGCATTACCTGGCCGGCAAGAGATTCACTCTCCTCACTGACCAACGGTCGGTAGTCTTCATGTTTAATAACACACAGCGGGGCAAGATCAAGAACGATAAGATCTTGAGGTGGAGGATTGAGCTCTCCACCTACAATTACTTGATTTTGTGTCGTCCCGGTAAGCTCAACGAGCCCCCAGACGCCCTATCCCAAGGTACATGTGCCAGCGCACAAGTAGACCGACTCCGGATCCTTCACGACAGCCTTTGTCACCCGGGAGTCACACGGTTGTACCATTTCATAAAGGCCCGCAACCTTTCCCTACTCCGTTGAGAAAGACGGACAATCACCAGGAACTGCCAGGTCTGTGCGGAGTGCAAGCCGTACTTCTACCGGCCGGACCGTGTGCGCCTGGTGAAGGCCTCCCGCCCCTTTGAATGCCTCAGCGTGGATTTCAAAGGGCCCCTCCACCAACGGTCACACATATTTTCTCAGTGTGTTTGATGAGCACTCCAGGTTCCCCTTCGCCATCCCATGCCCCGACATGACGTCTGACACCGTCATCAAAGCCCTAAACACAATCTTCGCTCTGTTCGGCTTCCCCACCTACATCCACAGTGACAGGGGATCCTCATTCATGAGTGATGAGCAACGTCAGTTCCTGCTCAGCAGTGGTATTGCCTCCAGCAGAACGATGAGCTATAACCCCCGGGAAAACGGACAGGTAGAGAGGGAGAATGGGACAGTATGGAGGCCCGTCCAACTGGCCCTACGGTCCAGGAACCTCCCAGCCTCTCGCTGGCAGGAGGTCCTCCCTGATGCACTACACTTCATTCGGTCACTACTGTGCACCGCCACTAACAACACATTCCATGAACGTCTTTTTGCCTTCCCCAGGAAGTCCACATCCGGGGTGTCGCTCCCGACTTGGCTCGCAGCTCCAGGACCAGTCCTGTTCTGTAGGCATGTCCTACTCCACAAGGCGGACCCATTAGTGGACAGGGTGCAATTGTTCCATGCAAACCCCCAGTATGCCTACGTGGCGTACCCCGATGGCCGCCAGGACACTGTCTCCCTCAGGGACCTGGCACCAGCAGGTTCCACACACATAACCTTCCAGCCCGGCGCCACCCTCTCCTCCCCCGGCGCTCCCAGCAGCAACCTCCCCAGGACCATCCGTCCTCCCCTGCCCATGCCCGAGGATGAGGAGGATTTCGGCATGCTCCCGGAGTCACCGAATATCAGGCCAGCATCGACATCGCCGCCGCCACTACATCACTCCCAGCGGAACATCAAGGCCCCGGACCGGTTAAATCTCTAACTGGTCCACTGGACTTCAAAAGACATTTTGTTGCTATCAAACATTGTAAATATAAATTCATCGCTGTATATAGTTCTCCACCACCCCCGCCGGACTCAATTTTAACAGGGAGTGAATGTGGTAAACCACTGTTACACCTTTATGAGGTGATGTATGGTAGGATCTGTATTACAGGTTCGCCGGTAGTCCCTGCCTGCTGGCTCCGCCCAGTAGGCGGAGTATAAATATATGTGTTCGCCATGCAACAGCCATTTCACCAGCTGCTGTGGGAGGCCACACATATTAGAGCAATAAAGTGTCAGTTGTAAACAACTCTAGTCTTTGTACAATTGATCGTGCACCAGGGGGCAAAACACAGGGAGAATGTGCAAACTCTACAAGGTCAGTGACCCAGGGCCGGGATTGAATCTGGGACCTCGGTGCCGTGAGGCAGCAGTGCTAACCACTGAACCATCGTGCGGCCACCTTACCTACATGGATGCTACAACATATCCTCCTTTCAGCGTTTAAAGGCTTTTAAATCTATGTTGTGTCACTCTGAGCATTCTCTGCTTTCACGGTGTAACAAGGACAGCGGAAGAGTGGAAGCTCTGGCGAGCTGACGCAAACAACTGTTTTCACCTCCTCGGCTCCAGTCTTTCATTGTCCCTGTGCTCAGATTGGTTTCAATCCCACAATGTCTAGATTTGATCATTTTCATCTTTGTTTAGAAGATCAGCCATGCTCTCGCGCCTTCCTGCATCGATACCCAGCCCGACAATCCTCTGTTCCTTCAAGGATAACTTCTAGCCTCTTTCTCCCACAAACGTACCTCCATCAGTCCTCAACAAGTGGCTTGGTATCAAAATTTGGTTGGTAGCAGCACTACTCTGGAGAATCTTGGCACATTCTATTGTGTATGACCTGCTACAAGAATGCAAGTTGTTTTTAATAATAATCGTTATTGTCACAAGTAGGCTTACATTAACATTGCAATGAATGTTACTGTGAAACGCCCTTAATCGCCACATTCCGGTGCCTGTTTGGATAAAACAAAGGGAGAATTCAGAATGTCCAATTCACCTAACAAGCACGTCTTTCGGAACTTGGAGGAGAAAATCGGAGCACCCGGAGGAAACCCACGCTGACACGGGGTGACCGTGCAGACTCCGCACAGACAGTGACCCAAGACAGGAATCGAACCTGGGACCCTGATGCTGTGAAGCAACTGTGCTACCGTCCCGCCCCATACTTTATGGTGATTCTCCACAAATTCAGTTGATGTTATGGAAAAAGATTGGGAAATCAGCTGGTACAAATTTCAGGTGACTAGCTGCACGGTGTTGCTCTCTTTGGTTGTTTCTAAATATGGCGGTCAATATGGTCGCCTTCGTTAATTCTAATTACGTTTGCTTTAGAGTCGCCAGGTATCTTTCGATACCGCCACAAGGTTCAAACCCGAATACTGATCAAAGAGTTCGTACACCAGTTACTTAGTTCAAAGTCAATACTATTTATTTACATACACAGCAATATCTACTCATGCACGGAATACTACAGACTAAACTATCACTACTGCTCTAGCCTATACTTAGCTTTGGGTACCCACTCAGTCAGAGGAACAATGGCCGTTGTTCGGTTCTGAGGCTGCTGGGGTTGAGGTGGTAGAGGGGAACAGCTAAGGTCGTCCGTCTGGTAGCGAGCGTTGACCTTGGACTTACTTGCTTCTGGTGTAGCTGGTGGAAGGGTCTCTCCGCTTTGATAGCCGATTCCAAGAGAGCGATTCTCTCTTGGGTCCTTCTTTTTATACCCGAAGGGGGCTTCACGCGCTTTTGGGCGGGCCTTGAACTTGGCCCCAATCAATTGGGCCATTTCTTGATCATTCGCATTGATCCTGACCAATAATAGGGGTGGGTGCCCTGATGGCTGGGCGTGTCCTAGGTGGCCGTTGGCCTGGCTTTGTTTTCTGCTTTCGGTTTGGGGAACTGGCGCCGCGAGGTCTGAGGCCAGATCGGTTACTTAAGTATCTTCCTTTGGTCCCGGAGATGGGGCATCCATATGCGAATGGGCCTACAGTTTCAGTCTTGTCTGGGAGCTGTTTCTCCAATATGCAGACAGGCTCTGTGCCTGCTTGCTTTCTTAACATTGTCCATTTTTCCCTGCAATCTTTGCAAATGTCCATTTTGTATTCTGGAAGTGGCCTTCCCAAATGGCTACGACGGTGCCCAGTCCAAAATCTGCTTGGCACTACCCAGCCAGAGCAGCAGCTCTGGTTTCCCCCTCCCCCACCCTCTCCAGGGGACCACCGATTATATAAATCAGATGACCTGTACACCCCATTCCCACCCAAAAAGCTGTAGGCATTGTTGTCTGCCGGACTGTTATACTGTCAATTCACTGTGGACCGTGAGAACGAGTGAACATTAGGCTTTAATATCCATGAACTCACCTGCCAGAGTTGGCTGTACAAATGAGTGCCACCCACAGGGGGCCAAACTATATATGGCCATGGTGAGGGCGGAGCCAGAGGCGGAGCCCACCGGGGTTCCAGTACAGTACCTGGAAGTAGCCCGTATCATCACTTCCAGGTCATGGGCCACATCATTATACAAACAATACAGACAGCTCATGCATTAGCTGAAATATATTCACCACACCTTGCAGCCACAGAGTCAGGTGTGTTTCTAACATGCGGGTGCACTGACCCTGCGTTCTGTGTCACTAAGCATAAATACCAAAGGACTCACCTCCCACCCGACCTTACATTCTGCTCTCTGCAACAGCCGTAAACAATCATGGAAATGCAAACTGTTAACTCCATGAATTACGAACACTTTCTCGATGTGTTTGGGAATGTGGTTGAGAAATGTCCCCTCGTTGCAGCTGCAGTTTGGGCAGGTCGCCCCTTTTCAAGTGTGAGCGCCTTGGAGAAAAACATTGGGGATTTTATAGATTCCCTGCCTCGGTCAGGTAAGGAAAACAAATGAGCTCACACACATTTGAAAACTCGATTTCAACAAGCAATTATCAACTTAGACTAAGTTGAAATGTGCAGAATCTTCAGTTAGACACCCAGTCTGATAACCCGTCTTTTTTCTTCTGAATGTTACTGGACTGTAATCCAGTGAATTGGAGCATGATGATTCAGAAACCGGAGACTCTGTTTCACAACGCATTGTCAGTTAGGCAAATTATTGTAAAAGCTAGCACCTGTAATGGCGATCCTATAGACCTGGAATTGCAGTCAAACCCAACTGCTTCATTAATGTCCTTTTGGGGAAAGAAATGCACTGTTCTTTTTTTTTTAACAAACAATTTTATTGAGGTATTTTTTGGTGTTGTAAACAGTAACAATATACATTAGTGTGCAAATATTAATTACAAGAAAAGTCCATTTTGTATTCTGGAAATGGCCATCCCAGATGACTACACCCCCTCCTCGTGATCCTCAACGCGAAGCGTGAAGGATCAAATTACTGCGTCGTCTTCGTTCTCCTCCTAAGTCGGGCACCCATAAGCGCTGACAGGCTCTACACTGCTCTGTCCTATGAATTGCAACTTTTACCTAAATTATTTTATGTACATACATCATTATTAATTTCTATGGGGCGCTATGACATTCAGGCATGCATTACAAAATAAAAAAACTGGAACCTCTAACTGTCCTTAACTAAACTAACCTCAATCAATCAAAATAATTTACAACATTTTAAACTGTACAATAGCAGTTACACAGGTCTCTCTGGCTTGGCAGCCAAGCACAGAGTTTTACATTTCTTTATTCAAATGAAACGTACACACACAAAGAAACGGATGTACTTTAATTTACTTAAAGGGGTTGCGGGGTTTGTTGAAGTCCGAAAATAGGGGATCTGAAGGTGTAGACCGGCTCCGGGAGGCTTTCCTTCGCCATTTCCTGAGTCTAAGGGTCTGAACGACACTGCAGAGTATCGCCAGTACTAACAGTGCTTCCACAATGTAGGACAGGGAATACTAGGTGATGAACTTGTCACACCAGGTCGGTGTATCGGTAACTATCTCGGGGTTTAGTGTATGGCAAACATTCACGGCCTGTGTGGTAGGGGTCAGGGGGGTAGCGTCCGTGCGCAAATGGAGGGATCCTGCTAAGATCCAACTGTAGAGCATGATGGTTGTCTTCATCTTTCCTTCTTTCTGTCTTCTTCTTTTCTTCTTCTGAGGTTCCTGACGTTCCCGAGTTCTATGGACACAAGCATAATTTCTGTTATTATCTTGTTTAAGATCTTGTCTGTCTGTCTGTCTGTCCTTTATTGCCAATCACCCATTATAATTGGTCACCATCTGTGACTCCCTCATTTTAAAAAAAAATAATAATAATTGGGACAAGACACCGGAGAAAAATACTGACACAGTACAAGCCGTCTCGCAGCATGTGTGAACTACCATCCTGGTGGTTGAGGATGTAAATAGCATCTGGAAGCAACCTAAGGGTTGCCATAAAGAAACAAAAGAGTTTTGAACTTAAAGAGCCATAATGGGGTGCGTATGGGCTGCGGCGGGTAAGAATGGGTGGAATCTCCGGGTAGGACGGTGACCAGTGATGTATGTGCTCTACCCGAGTGTAGCTGACCAGAGGGAGGTCCTCAGGCAGGGTGGGGGCCAGTGCCGTTTCTCCACTGCCTGGGCGACCGGCAAGAACGGTAAGAATTTGTGGTCATCGTGGGGGCTGCCTCTTATGATTACCTTCGAATCAGAAGAGGAGCTATGATTGGTTGTCTGCCGACAAACTTGTTCCATTAACTGCCAGTGGGCGTTAAAAGAGTGGTGGCGTGGGGCCATGAAAGCTTTAAATTGACAAACAACATTTAACATTCACATTAACGAACAAACATACATTACAAACATGGTGCAGGTTCCATCAGAAAGGACACCGTAACTCTCCATCGGTTCCTTTTTACCATCATCTGGACACCTCATTGCTCAATAGCGAACAGAGTCGCAAAGGGATTTGTTTGGTGGGAGTCAGACTCTATGTCATCATCTTCTCCCGGCTGCCATACTCTTAACTGGAGTAGGTTTGCTAAAGCTGCTTGGGGCGAATCGGGGTCCATCTCATCATTCCGGATGAGCCTGAACGAATTGTCTCGTTGCCAGAATCTTGTGTCGAGGTTGGAGCTGCAAGAGTTTAATCCGTAATCGTCGGGCGGTGGGTCTGGGTCAGGGGCTTTAATGTATGTTATGTCGAAGGGGTCGCTGGAATCATGTTCGGTGTCGCTGGGAGTGGGGCCTGGTGCAGGGGTGTAATCGTAGCGTGGTGTGCTGGGACTGTCGCTATCGCTATCGCTGTCACTGTCGCTGCTGGTTGAAGGAAGGGAGAGGCGGGGTCGTGCCCCTGGGGGTGGAGTCGAAGTCGTGTCTGAGGATGGGCTGGACAGGTTGGGGGAAGGTAGGAATATGTCGTTCGTGGGCGGGGTGTGCTCATCTGCTGCTGCAAGCAAGATGTGGTGTGAATGGTTGTTCTGCGAGCCATAAGCCTTAAGCTGGTTTATGTGAAACCACGCAGACTTGCCATTCGGATAGGTGATCTTATACACCGAGGAGCTGACTTTATCTGAGATGGATTTGGGGAAAAGGAATGAACTGGGGTTGTATAGGGATAGCATCACTTGCTGCCCTACTGCAAACTCGGTGGCGTGTACATTTTATCAAAGCAAGCCTTGCTTTGCCTCTTGCGGATTCCAAGCCTGACGGCTGCTGCAAGCTGGGCGGCCTTCACATTCTCTATAACTTGTATTGCTTTCTCATGCATGAGGGCGGTGACTGTGGGGCTGGCTAAATCCAGTCCTAATAAATATTCTGTCCCTTTCATGGGGCGTCTGGTCATGAGAGGGTGGGGGGTGTATCCTGTGGACGTGGATACTGTGTTTCAAATGAACATTAATGCAAATGGGAGAACTGTGTCCCAGGTGCTGTTGTGCTATTGCACCATTTTCCTGAGGGTGGCTTTTAGAGTTCTGTTCATCCTTTCTACTATGCCGCTCGATTGGGGGTGGTACGCAATATGAAACTTTTGCTTTATTCCGAAAATTGTGAGGACGTTTTTCGTCACTCGTCCTGTAAAATTGGAGCCTTGATCGGACTCTATACTGCGTGGGAGTCCGCATCTTGTGAAGATATGCTGGGTTAGGATTTTAGCTGTCGTTTTGGCCGTGTTTGTTCTGATGGAAAAGCTTCCACCCATTTTGTGAAGGTGTCGATGACCACCAACACATACTGAAAACCATTTCTGCAGGGGGGTAAGGTTCCTATATAATCTATTTGCAAATTAGTCCAGGGGCCATTAACAGGGCGGGTGTGACTAAGCTGAGCCTTTCTCGCATATCTGTCCGAATTGTTCTGGGCACAAATTAAGCAATTCTCAATGTAATGTGTAACATTGGCTTTTAAATCAGGTCACCAGCAGAGAGGTCTGAGGTGGGCTAGGGTGGGTTCAATGCCCTGGTGTCCATGATTGTCATGGAACTGACAAATAATTTCATTCCTGTCCTGGATGGGGACTACATAAATGCCGTCTTTTAGAATCACACCGTCGTGTGTGGTTATCATGTTTTTGAACTTATCATAAGGGGCTGGGAATTTGCCTTTTAAAACTTCCCTGAGCTTCTCATCTTCCTTTTGAGCCTTTGCCAAATCTTGAATGTTGGTCTGTGAGACCTGAACCGCGTGTACTGGGGCGCTTTCGGGGGGGGGGGGGGGGGTCCAAAAGTGACCATGTCTGGAACCTGCCTTCGCTAGGGCATCAGATTTAACGTTACATGGGGGGGGGGGAAGAACGATGATGACTTCAAACTTTGATGATTCCATATTTACGGTCTTTGGCCGTTTTCAGAATATGTTGGAGTAATGGGGCGGGGGTAGGGGCTTTCCGTCTGCGGAAACGAATCCTCTAGTTTCCCACAGGGATAGGAATTCTGTTAAACTGTTGCAGTCATATAAATTGTCCGAATATATGTCGGCTGGGGTAGGAACCGAGTCGGGGAGATCTACAATATACGCTATGGCTGCCAGTTCTGCTGCCTGCGAGCCGAAATGTCCTGGCAATTTTAACGAAATCTCTTCTAGGGCGCGTCCCTGCGCGTCCTCTACATAAATGCTGCAACCGATGATTCTTTTCCCTTTTAAAACAGTGGAGGAGCCATCCACATAGATTCTAAGGGGTGCGCATGTGTCTGTGGTCTGGGGTCTCTGGGGTGTAGTACCTGCTTTCCTGGGGGCTGACTTTGGTATAAAGGGTCCTCCTGTATTATGCTTTGTGGTGATGATCTCACACTCATGTGGGGTACCTGCATATTGTAAGTTATCGGCTAGGAAAGTGTGGGTCTTGGTTCTCTTAACTGTGATGTCCTGTCCCTGCAAGAGAAGGGTCCAACGGGCTGCGTGGATTTGGCTGACCATCTTTAAGTCTATCATCAAGTAGGAGTTGTGTTGGGGTGTGTTCAGTGAGAATGGTGATGGGGTCGAGTCCTGTAATGTAGGCGAAGTATTATACTGCCCAAAAACTGCGAGCAGGTGCCTTTCGCCGGCAGAAAATCCTTGCCCGACTGGATCTAATATGCGTGAGGCGTATGCCATGGGCTTAATCGATCATGTCGTTCTTGGAGGAGCACGGCCGAAAGTGTTCGGTCAGTAGTTGCAACCTCAATTGTGTACGGGGAAAGTGGATCTGGGACCTGTAATGAGGGGGCCGTGCTGAGGGCTCTTTTTAAAGTATCCACAGCATCCGTGTGCTGTGGAAGCCATTCCCAAGGTGCTTGTTTCTTGAGAAGTTTGGATAGGGACGCTGCTTTTGTGGCAAAACCTTCGATATGGTTTCGGCAGTAGCCAACCAGTCCTAGAAATGACCGGAGGGCTGAGCCATTATGGGGCAGGGGTAATTTCACGATCGAGTCAATTCTTTTCTGCTTGATCTCGCGTTTGCCATGTGTGATCACTGTTCCTAAGTAAATCACTTTTCCCTGTAAAATCTGGGCCTTCTTGGGGTCACTTTACAGCCAATTATTTGTAGGAGTCCTAATAATTCGGCGAGAAGCGAAATGTGCCCTCCCTTTGTGTCCATCTGCAGTAGCAGATCATCTATATATTGGACCAGGCAATCGGGTCGGGAAAACTTTGCTAATCCATTTGCCAGCTGTCGATGGAAAATGGAGGGGGAGTTGTAGAAGCCTTGTGGAAGGCACGTCCACGTGTACTGCTGTCCCTGGAATGTGAAAGCGAATTTATATTGGCACGCTTTATCCAATGGAATGGACCAAAAGCCTTTGCTAATGTCCAAAACCGAAATTTTTTTGACTGTAGTCCCTGTTTGAGCATGGTCTCAGGACTCGTGGCTACGGTGGGGGCTGCTACTGGGGTTACTTTGTTCAGTTCCCGGTAATCAATGGTCAGTCGCCATGATCCATCGGGTTTCCTGGCAGGCCAAATTGGTGTGTTCTTCGTGGAGGCTACTGATCGGAGTACGCCTTGATCAAGCGAACTCTGTTTAACTTTTGAGATTTCTCCCTCTGCTTCTTGGGGAAAACCGTATTGCTTTTGGGGTCTGGGGTCGGGACCTGTAATATTCACCAAGCCAGCGATCTTGCCACAGTCGTGCTTGTGCTGTGCAAATGCTGCTTTGTGTTGCTGCAGGACTGCCCTAACATGTTTGTCCTGACTAATGGTCGAACCAGAAGTCTCCTACTGCGCTGATCCTATTTTCATACTCTCCAACTGTGAGCGTGACGGGGGGTCGTGCTGCCTTTGCCATTTTCCACACACATTTGTTTACCGGATCAAATGAGAGGTTGTGGGAGCTCATGAAGTCAATTCCTAAGATGTGTTCGGCTGTCTGGGGTAGATTGACCAGAACTACGGGGTGTTTTGTTTTAATGTTCCCTATCTGGATTGTTACAGGGGCTGTGATGTGTCCCTGCTGCAAATGCCCTGTGAAACCGCTGAGTGTAATGGTGTCGGTGGTGGGCCACGTGTCTCGCTGAAACATCGTGGGGGAATTGAGCGTGGTGCGGGACCCTCCTGTGTCCCAGAGGAATTCTGTGGGGTGTCCCCGGACTGAGCCTGCCACTACCGGTCTCCCGGACTTGTCCCCAAGGGTGTCGCAGACCCACGTTGGGGAGCCCGAACACCGTCAGTCGGTGCCGTTCATATCTGTGTTCTCAGAACGGGCGTTAACGCTACGGATCGGCTTTGCCCTATTCTTATTTCGGGTGCCTGTCTGCTGGTTTCTCTGCTGCTTCTGGGGCGCATTGCACTCTCGTGCGTAGTGTCCTAATTGTCCACAATTGTAACACTCCTGGGATTTGGGTTGCTGTGGGCTGTTCCTACCCTCATTTACCCATGCGGGGTTCTGGTGCGTCCTAACTGGATGCATGTCTGCCTGTTCTTCCTCGGTTTTAACAAATGCAGTTTTGCTTTGGATGGACTGTTCCCAAGAGCGGGACAATCTCTTCAAAACCCATTTCTCGTTGTGGGCCTCGTCTGAGGGGTCGTAATTTGCGCAAGCTCTCGGTCCTGCCTCTGTAGCAAGGGAGACTAGGATGCGAGTCCATCTGGCCATATTATCTGGGGACAAATGGGCGCGGGCTAACTCTCCGAATACTGCCGTGAAATGTATCCACAAGCGTCCTGCAAACGCTGTGGGGTGCTCTGTTTTCTTTTGATAACACTTGTTTAGACCTTCTACAGGGTCTCCTTTGTTATAGCCGATCGCATCTAGGATCGCTGTGTGCATTTCTTGTAGTGTGCCTCCTCCTACATTCTGTGGGTCGGGACGGTCTGCCACAACTGAAGGGTCGAGGCTTAAAACTGTGAGCTTCACTTGATCCTTTTAATGCAGGCCGTACATGGTCGCCTGCTGTTTTACCTTTGCAAAGAACTGGTGGGGGTCCGATGTGGGTAGGAACGGTGCAATCTTATCACACGCGTCCCATAATTGGGTGACGGTTAACGGGGTAGTGTATAGGAAATCTGAGTCTCCTTCTGCTGCGGCCCTGCGATGTGTGGTTACAGGGTTCATAGGGTTGTGTTCTGCTTGCGCAGTCGGGGGTTGGGGTGCTTTTTGTTTCTGGGGATTTTCCTGTGTACATGTCCCATGTACATATCTGTGGGCAGTCTCATTTAACTCCTGCCAATCGGGGCCATTTTCCTGGCCTAACTGGGGTCCAAATGTGCTCTGAAACCCATTCTGAACAGAAAGCAGAGATTGCAATTCTGCAATTTGCTTCCGGCACTTTGCGTGATCTACCGAGCTCTGCCTTTGTTCCGTTGTGGAAGTGTGGAGTGCTTGTAGGGCTGCTTTTACGTTGTTGCACTGTTTCTGCAACTGCAACCGCGTGTTGCGTGTCCTGGTAGGCTTTGTCATATTGGGACTGAAAGCTGCTCAAATGGTCGAGACAAGACTGGTGTGCCCGCTTGGCATCCTCCACCTCCTTGTCCCTCACCGCTAACTGCTCTCTCAGTTCCTTGTTCTCTCCCTCATATCCATTCACATCTCCTGCACTACTCTTGTCTCTCTCCTCAATCTCTCTATGGAGCGTCCTCACGACCTCCTCTGCGCCTCGCAATTGTGCCAAGCAGGACACGGCTTGCGAGCTTTCCCTAAGCTCTTCTTATGGGTCTCTGTCAGGTTCTCCCACCAAGTATACCCTATACTCCCGGGATCTGTTTCATCATTGGCGCAGAATTCACTCCAAAGGGGCCATCCTTTCCCTTTGAGATATTTTCTGATCTCTTCTTCCCATACGGGACACTGTCCTACTCTACTGGTCACTGCGACCTCGAATTCCTGGGGGTCATAAGGTGTTCCATTGCCTTCATTGCCATTTTTCTCTATCTATGGGGTTTCTACCGAATTTGGAACAGGGGGTGATAAAGTTGTGATGTAAACACGGGTACAGCTTACGCTAATTTCCGGCCTACAAAACTCCCGACAGTTTTACGCAACAAAGTCTCTCAGGTTTACCTTATATCCCTGTTAGTACGCATGAATTAACACACTTCCGAATCTTGGAGGTTTGATCAGTATCGTTCTTACACTTGTGGTTTTTCTGTTTCCAATTGGATTCCAATTCAAATTTGGGTTCTCTCGGAGTCACTAGGCCACTTCTAGGTCGAGTCCCGTCAGAGGTCGCCAGTAAATGTTGCTCTCTTTGGTTGTTTCTAAATATGGCGGTCAATATGGTCGCCTTCCTTAATTCTAATTACGTTTCCGTTAGAGTCGCCAGGTATCTTTCAATACCGCCACAAGGCTCAAACCCGAATACTGATCAAAGAGTCGGTACACCAGTTAGTTAATTCAAAATCAATACTATTTATTTACATGCACAGCAATATCTACTCATGCACGAAATACTACAGGCTAAACTATCACTACTGTTAAAGCCTATACTTAGCTTCGGGTACCCACTCAGTCAGAGGAACAATGGCCGTTGTTTGGTTCTGAGGCTGCTGGGATCGAAGTGGTAGAGGGGAACAGCTAAGGTCGTCCGTTTGCTAGCGAGCGTTGACCTTGGACTTACTTGCTTCTGGTGTAGCTGGTGGAAGGGTCTCTCCGCTTTGATAGCCGATTCCAAGAGAGCGATTCTCTCTTGGGGCCTTCTTCTTATACCCGAAGGGGGCTTTGTGTGCTTTTGAGCGGGCCTTGAACTTGGCCCCAATCAATTGGGCCATTTCTTGATCATTCGCATTGATCCTGACCAATAAAAGGGGTGGGTGCCCTGATGGCTGGGCGTGTCCTAGGTGGCCGTTGTTCTGCTTTGTTTTCTGCTTTCGGTTTGGGGAACTGGCGCCGCGAGGTCTGAGGCCAGATCGGTTACTTAAGTATCTTCCTTTGGTCCCGGAGATGGGGCATCCATATGCTAATGGGCCTACAGTTTCAGTCTTGTCTGGGAGCTGTTTCTCCAATATGCAGACAGGCTCTGTGCCTGCTTGCTTTCTTAACATTGTCCATTTTTCCCTGCAATCTTTGCAAATGTCCATTTTGTATTCTGGAAGTGGCCTTCCCAAATGGCTACGACGGTGCCCAGTCCAAAATCTGCTTGGCACTACCCAGCCAGAGCAGCAGCTCTGGTTTCCCCCTCCCCCACCCTCTCCAGGGGACCACCGATTATATAAATCAGATGACCTGTACACCCCATTCCCACCCAAAAAGCTGCAGGAATTGTTGTCTTCCCCACCTTTGCAGCCACAGAGCCTGGTGTGTTTCTAACATGCAGGTGCACTGACCCTGCGTTCAGTGTCATTCAGTATAAATACCAAAGAACTGCTTCCCGCCCGACCTTTACATTCTGTTCTCTGCAACAGCCGTAAACAGTCAGGGAAATGCAAACTGTTAACTCCATGAATTACAAACACTTTCTCGATGTGTTTGGGAATGTGGTTGAGAAATGTCCCCTCGTTGCAGCTGCAGTTTGGGCAGGTCGCCCCTTTTCAAGTGTGAGCGCCTTGGAGAAAAACATTGGGGATTTTATAGATTCCCTGCCTCGGTCAGGTAAGGAAAACAAATGAGCTCACACACATTTGAAAACTCGATTTCAACAAGCAATTATCAACTTAGACTAAGTTGAAATGTGCAGAATCTTCAGTTAGACACCCAGTCTGATAACCCGCCATTTTTCTTCTGAATGTTGCTGGACTGTAACCCAGTGAATTGGAGCATGATGATTCAGAAACCGGAGACTCTGTTTCACAACGCATTGTCAGTTAGGCAAATTATTGTAAAAGCTAGCACCAGTAATGGCGATCCTATAGACCTGCAATTGCAGTCAAACCCAACTGCTTCATTAATGTCCTTTTGGGGAAAGAAATGTACTGTTCTTTTTTTTTTAACAAACAATTTTATTGAGGTATTTTTTGGTGTTGTAAACAGTAACAATATACATTAGTGTGCAAATATCAATTACAAGAACATAGTGCAAATAACAGCTCCGCTCTCGCAAATCGACCCGCCTATTCTTCAACCCTACTCTACACTATTTGAAATCCCGCATCTGCAAGTACCGAAAGTCATTTCCCCTTGCCAGCCCGAATTTCTCCTCCAGCTCCATGCTCAAGACGCCCCTCCAGGAACAAGTCACCCATCCTTCCCACCCCCACCCTCCGCCGCCCTCGAAACCCGCCGTCCATTTTCCCCGGGCTGAATCGATGGTTGTCACATATTGGGGACCAAACCAGGTTTTCCAAATGACTCTTTTAAACAAATCTTCTTCTCCACTTTTAACAGTGGATCCAGTATCCAGATTTTATATCATCCCCGATAAGATTTCTTTGTTTTTACTGCTGTACAAACAGTTCACAAATGCGTTAACTCTCAATTCCCAGACTATTAAAATGGCATCAAACTTTTGATTTACCGAAAAGCCTGCCTTCCCACTTAAATCGGGTTACTGCAGTTGTCTCTTTAACTCAGAACACTTTGTTTACTCATCCTTGAATTTTCTGAACAATACCTTAGCCTCTGTTCTCTTAACTTCAGTCGTCTTAAGATATTGTTATTGCCCCAATTCCTGTTTATCTGGACAGTAACTGGTTCTTTGGGAAGCATGCCTCTTCGCAGCTCCCATTCTGTCCAGTCTTCTGGCAAAGTTGAGAGATGTTCATTCCCCGGTGTCCTGCCTTCAACTGCAATATATCCAGCTGAAACCAAAAAAAGCTTTTTTACCTTCCAAGGCCCCCAATTGCTTAGCAAACACTCCGAGTTTATTTATTCTTCATGCTCTAGCCCCCCTAAGCACAATAGAAACACGATTAGAACTTAACCACCCCCACATCCAAACACCTTTGTCCAGAATGGATCTAATTTTAGGTTTTACCCTTCCAGGCACAGAAACATTAAATTAAACCCACTTAAAACTGTACTGTATTTCTATTGTTTACCAATACAATAATATATATCCCTTAAAATTACCTTTGATTTCCTGACATACGTCTCAGCATCCACATTTCGAGGGCCTCTATTTTCTTCCGCAGATCTTTATTTATTTTCTGTGTTTTGAAGTCATGCAGGAAAATGTAGCATCTTATGAGCTTTTTTCCAATGTTACGAGCTTGTTGTTAACACATGCTTCATCTTGTAAGGACAGCACGGCAACACAGTGGTTAGCACAGTTGCTCCACAGGTCCAAGGTCTCAGGTTCGATTCCTGGCTTGGGTCACTGTCTGTGTGGAGTTTGCACTTCCTCCCCGTGTCTGCGTGGGTTTCCTCCGGGTGCTCTAGTTTCCTCCCATAGTCCAAAGATGTGCAGGTTAGGTGGATTGGCCATGCTAAATTGTCCTTATTGTCCAAAAAGGTTAGGTGTGTTTACTGGGTTACGGGGATAGAGTGGAGGTGTGGGCTTGGGTATGGTGCTCTTTCCAAGGGCCGGTGCAGACTCGATGGGTCGAATGGCCTTCTTCTGCATTGTAAATTCTATGATTCTATGAAACTGACGCTCCCACTTCCCCCACATGTTTCCTCCATTGGCCCCAAATCCGCAGAGCCACCACCACTATAGGGCTGGTGGAGTACCTGGCTGGCGGGAGCGGCAGAGGAGCCGTGACCAGGGCTGCCAAGCTGGTGCCCCTGCACGAAGCAGCCTCCACGCGTTCCCACACCGACCCCGTACCCACCATCCATTTCCTTATCATGGCTATGTTAGCCGCCCAGTAGTAGTTGCTGAGGTTCGGCAACGCCAGTCCCCCCTCACCACGGTTCCTTTCAAGCATCCCCTTCTTTACCCGCGGGGACTTCCTCGCCCAAACAAATCCCAGCATGATTTTATTGATCCTTTTAAAGAAGGACCGCGGAATGAAAATAGGGAGACACTGAAAAATAAACAGGAATCTTGGGAGGATCGTCATCTTCACCGTCTGCATTCTCCCCGCTAGTGACAGCGGGAGCGCATCCCATCTCCGAAACTCGCTCCTCATTTGCTCAACCAGTCTGGACAAGTTCAACTTATGCATCCTGCCCCAGTCCCGCGCCACTTGTATCCCTAAATACCTCAAACTTTCACCAACCAGCCTAAGCGGCAGCTCCCTCAGCCTATTCTCCTGATCCCTCGCCTACACCACAAACATCTCGCTCTTTGCCATATTCAACTTGTACCCCAGCCAAATTCCCCTAGGATTTCCATAATCCCGTTCATCCCTGCCACTGGATCTGACACGTACAAAAGCAGGTCATCCGCGTAGAGCGAGACCCTGTGTTCTACCCCCCCTGACCATTCCTTTCCACCCCCTTGCCGCTCTCAGAGCAATTGCCAGCGGTTCTATGGCCAACGCAAACAGCAATGGAGAGAGGGGGCATCCCTGCCTTGTCCCGCGGTAAAGTCTAAAATACCCAGATGTCGTCCTGTTCGTCCTTACACTAGCCTCCGGGGCCTGATATAGCAGTCTAACCCAGTCCACAAAGCTTTCCCCAAACCCAAACCATCCCAGCACCTCCCATAAATAGTCCCACTCCACCCGGTCAAAAGCCTTCTCGGCATCCATTGCCACCACTACCTCCACCTCTCCGCCCTCCGGGGGCATCATAATCACATTGAGCAGCCTTCTTAGGTTGGCTACCAGCTGCCTGCCCTTTACAAACCCAGTTTGATCCTCCACAATCACGTCCGGTACACAGTCTTCGATTCTGGACGCCAGGATCTTGACCAGCAGTTTAGCGTCAACATTAATCAAGGAGATTGGCCTATAGGACCCACAAGCTTCCGGATCTTTATCCCGTTTTAATATCAGCGAGATGATGGCTTGTGACATCGTCGGGGGTAACACCCCATTGTCCCTCGCCTCGTTAAACACCCTAACCAGCACCGGCCCCACTATCCCCGAGAACTTTTTGTAGAACTCCACTGGAAACCCGTCCGGCCCCGGGGCTTTACCTGACTGCATGGCCTTCAGGCTGCCCATTACTTCTTCAGCCCTAATCGGAGCACCCAGCCCCTCTACCATCCTCTTGCCCACCTTTGGGAAGGTCAGCCCATCTAAGAAGCGCCTCATCCCCTCCGGTCCCGTGGGGGGTTCCGAGGTATACAGCTTGCTGTGAAAGTCCCTGAATACCCTGTTCAATCCTGCCGGGTCTCCAACCCGGTTCCCTGCCCGTCCACTACCGTCCCTATTTCCCTAGCCGCGTCCCTCTTCCTAGGTTGCTGTGCAAGCATCCTGCTGGCTTTCTCCCCATATTCATACACCGCGGCCCATGCCTTTCTGAGCTGCTCTACGGCCTTCCCTGTGGATAGCGCCCCCAGCTCCGCCTGCAGTCTCCGTCGTTCCCGAAGTAGCTCTGCCTTCGGGGACTCCACATGTTCCCAGTCCGTCCGTATCATCTCCTGTCTGTCCATCTCCACCCTGTCCATTCTGTCCCTATGGGCTCGGATTGAGATCAGTTCCCCTCTCACCACTGCCTTCAGCGCTTCCCAGAGCCCCGCTGCTGAGACTTCCCCTGTATCGTTGACCTGCAGGTAGTTCTGCATGCATTTCCCCACTCTCTCACACACACCCTCACCTGCCAACAATCCACCTCTAACCTCCATTGTGGGCGCTGGTAACTTTCTTTGCAAACCTGCAGGTCGACCCAATGTGGAGCCTGGTCCGAAATAGTGATCGCCGGGTATTCTGTGTCCCTCACCCCCTGCAAAAAGTCCCTGCTCATAATAAAGAAGTCAATTCGAGAATAAACCTTGTGAATATGTGAATAGAACGAGAACTCCTTCCTCGTCGGCCAACTGACTCTCCAGGGGTCTACCCTCCCCATTTGTTCCATGAACCCTCTCAGTTCCCTTGCCATTGCCGGGACACTGCCCGTTTTGGAGCACGACCGGTCCAGGCCGGAATCAAGGATTGTATTAAAGTCCTTGTGATGAACGGTTACTGTATTACTGTACCCTTATCATCATGTAAGGTGATGTCCCCTTTAAGACCGGGCTTGGAACCCTGGGGGACTCTGCCTCCGGCTCCTCCCACCTGGGAGCTGAATAGAAGGGGCCGCCTTGTGGGCGGCACCCAGTAAGCACCCGTCTCGGCACCAGGCTAGTTCTTAGCTTATTAAAGCTTTCTTTACCATTTACTCTTTAAGCGTCGTTATTGAGGGTACAATAATTTAATGAGCTAAACTACATCAGTATGGACGCAGGCCTAAAACCAGAGAAGCTCAATCTGGAAGCACGGACACCGGAGGCGAAATACATTTTTAAATACTGGCTCCGATGTTTTGAGGCCTACCTCGGCTCCTCAGAGACTCCCATCCTGGGGTCACGCAAGCTGCGCCTACTCCACGCCCGGGTGAGTCACAGAAACCCTGCCATGCTCGAAAAGGCGACTACCTACGAAGAGGCGGTCGAGTTACTATGCAAGTGGTTAGTCAAACCCATCAACGAGGTACATGCCCGGCATCTGCTCTCTACCTACCGGCAGGGCTCGGGGGAATCGCTAGGTGAATTTGTAGAAAAACTCACCGCTATCGCCAGGGACTGTGACCATCAGGATGTGGCAGGGGAAACCCATATGAACCTGCACATCAGAGACGCTTTAGTGTCCGGCATCCGCTCGACCTACATCCGGCAGCGGCTCCACGAAAATGGGGCAAAAGACCTCCAGGACATGCTAACGCTCGCCTCCTCGCTGGAAATGGCCCGACATAATTTGGGCACGTACCCCGCGGACCCTGCGAGCCCCCCTCGGACTTCCTCAGACTCGGCCACGTTAAGGGCCTGCGCCAAGCGGCGACCCGCCCAGACCAGGGGCACACCGTGCTACTTCTGCGGGCAGGGCCATCATCCACGGCCACGCTGCCCAGTCCGCTCCACCATCTGCAGCGACTGCGGGAAAAAGGGGCATTTTGCGAGGGTCTGCCTGGCCAGGCCCAAGGACCAGAAACACAAAGAACAGCAGGCCCGAGAATCAAGCTCACAAGCCCGCAGGCCTCGCAATGCGGCTGCGCATCGACCCGACACGCCCCCTTTTGACGCATCATCCGCCTTGTGCAAATCATGGGGGCGGCCATCTTGTTGGCGGCCATCTTCTCGACCCCACACGTGCGACCGACGACGGCGGCCATTTTACAAATTCGACTCGGCTGAGGACTCGGACTACCCGCAACTGGGAGCGATCACCCGCGACCAAACACGGCCAAAACATCTGTAGAACTCGATGATGAAGGTCCAGGTCAACGAGCGTGACACTCCATGCCTTTTCGACTCTGGGAGCACGGAGAGCTTTATTCATCCTGAGATGGGAAGGCGCTGCTCCTTGCGCACCCGTCCCGCGTCCCAAACCATAGCCCTCGCATCCGAAACCCACTTGGTACAAGTCAAGGGGTACTGTATCGCGGATCTCTCGATCCAGGGCGCCAAATACACCCGTTTCAAACTGTATATCCTCCCTCACCTCTGCACCCCCCTGCTGCTCGGATTGGATTTCCAGTGCGGCCACAGAAGCCTGACACTGAAGTTCAGTGGACCCTTGCCCCCCTCACGGTATGCAGCCTTCCGATACCCTCCCTATTCATGAACCTCACTCCCGACTGGAAGGGCGTCGCAACCAGGAGCCGGCAGTACAGTGCCCAAGACATGACTTTCATCAAGTCAGAGGTCCAGCGTTTACTGGGAGAGGGGGTCATCGAGGCTAGCAACAGCCCCTGGAGAGCACAAGTGGTGGTAGTCCGGTCCGGGGAAAAGAACAAAGAACAAGAACAAAGAAATGTACAGCACAGGAACAGGCCCTTCGGCCCTCCAAGCCCGTGCCGACCATGCTGCCCAACTAAACTACAATCTTCTACACTTCCTGGATCCATACCCCTCTTTTACCATCCTATTCATGTATTTGTCAAGATGCCCCTTAAATGTCACTATCGTCTCTGCTTCCACCACCTCCTCCGGTAGCGAGTTCCAGGCACCCACTACCCTCTGCGTAAAAAACTTGCCTCGTACATCTACTCTAAAACTTGCCCCTCTCACCTTAAACCTATGCCCCTTAGTAATTGACCCCTCTACCCTGGGGAAAAGCCTCTGACTATCCACTCTGTCTATGCCCCTCATAATTTTGTATACCTCTATCAGGTCGCCCCTCAACCTCCTTCGTTCCAGTGAGTACAAACCGAGTTTATTCAACCGCTCCTCATAGCTAATGCCCTCCACACCAGGCAACATTCTGGTAAATCTCTTCTGCACCCTCTCTAAAGCCTCCACATCCTTCTGGTAGTGTGGCGACCAGAATTGAACACTATACTCCAAGTGTGGCCTAACTAAGGTTCGATGTGGCCTAACTAAGGTTCTAAAGGTGGACGGGGAGCTGGTAGAAGGGCTGGGTGCCCCAATCGGGTTGAAAGAGATATTAGAGGGTATTATCCTTCTTCCTCACAGGAACATGCCGGTCCTGAATTCCTTTCAACTGACACTTGAAAGCCTCCCACATGTCAGATGTTGATTTGACCTCAAACATCCGCCCCCAATCTAGGTTCTTCAGTTCCCGCCTAATATTGTTATAATTAGCCTTCCCCCAATTTAGCACATTCACCCTAGGACCACTCTTATCCTTGTCCACCAACACTTTAAAACTTACTGAATTGTGGTCACTGTTCCCGAAATGCTCCCCTACTGAAACTTCTACCACCTGGCCGGGCTCATTCCCCAATACCAGGTCCAGTACCGCCCCTTCCCTAGTTGGACTGTCTACATATTGTTTTAAGAAGCCCTCCTGGATGCCCCTTACAAACTCTGCCCCGTCTAAGCCCCTGGCACTAAGTGAGTCCCAGTCAATATTGGGGAAGTTGAAGTCTCCCATCACAACAACCCTGTTGTTTTTACTCTTTTCCAAAATCTGTCTACCTATCTGCTCCTCTATCTCCTGTTGGGAGGCCTGTAGTAAACCCCCAACATTGTGACTGCACCCTTCTTATTCCTGATCTCTACCCATATAGCCTCACTACCCTCTGAGGTGTCCTCCCGTAGTACAGCTGTGATATCCTCCCTAACCAGTAGCGCAACTCCGCCACCCCTTTTACATCCCCCTCTATTCCACCAGAAACATCTAAATCTTGGAACGTTTAGCTGCTAATCTGCCCTTCCCTCAACCAGGTCTCTGTAATGGCAACAACATCATAGTTCCAAGTACTAATCCAAGCTCTAAGTTCATCTGCCTTACCCGTAATACTTCTTGCATTAAAACATATGCACTTCAGGCCACCAGACCCGCTGTGTTCAGCAACTTCCCCCTGTCTGCTCTGCCTCAGAGCCCCACTGTCCCTATTCCCTAGTTCTCCCTCAATGCTCTCACCTTCTGGCCTATTGTTCCCGTGCCCACCCCCCTGCCATACTAGTTTAAACCCTCCCGTGTGACACTAGCAAACCTCGCGGCCAGGATATTTATGCCTCTCCAGTTTAGATGCAACCCGTCCTTCTTATATAAGTCACACCTGCCCCGGAAGAGCTCCCAGTGGTCCAGATAACGGAAACCCTCCCTCCTACACCAGCTGTTTATCCACGTGTTTAGCTGCTCTATCTTCCTATTTCTAGCCTCACTGGCACGTGGTACAGGGTTAATCCCGAGATTACAACCCTAGAGGTCCTGTCTTTTAACTTTCTGCCTAGCTCCCTGAACTCCTGCTGCAGGACCTCATGCCCCTTCCTGCCTATGTCATTAGTACCAATATGTACAACGACATCTGCCTGTTTTCCCTCCCCCTTCAGGATGCCCTCTACCCGTTCGGAGACATCCTGGACCCTGGCACCAGGGAGGCAACGTACCATCCTGGAGTCTCTTTCACATCCACAGAAGCACTTATCTGTGCCCCTGACTATAGAGCCCCCTATTACTATTGCTCTTCTGCGCTTTGACCCTCCCTTCTGAACATCAGAGCCAGCCGTGGTGCCACTGCTCTGGCTACTGCTGTTTTCCCCTGATAGGCTATCCCCCCCCGACAGTATCATAGAACATAGAACTATACCACAGGGGATTCCTGCACTGACTGCCTGCCCTTTCTGGTGGTCACCCATTTCTCTGCCTGCACTTTAGGTGTGACCACATTTATATAACTGCGGTCTATGACGCTTTCCGCCACCTGCATGCTCCTAAGTGCATCCAACTGCTGCTCCAACCGAACCATGCGGTCTGTGAGGAGCTCCAGTTGGGTGCACTTTCTGCAGATGGTCGTAGATTATAGCCAGACCATAAACCGTTTCACGCAACTCGATGCGTACCACCTTCCTCGCAAAGCAGAAATGGTAAAACGGATTGCCCAATATCGGGTATTTTCCACGGTCGATCTCAAATCCGCCTACCACCAGCTCCCCATCCAACCGAAAGACCGCCCCTATACCGCCTTCGAAGCAGCCGGCCAGCACTTCCACTTCCTCAAGGTCCCCTTCGGCGTCACAAATGGGGTCTCCATCTTCCAGAGGGCAATGGACCAAATGGTGGACCAGTACGGTTTGCGGGCTACATACGCGTACTTGGACAATGTCACCATCTGCGGCCATGAGCAGCAGGATCATGACGCGAACCTCGAAAAGTTCCTCCAGACCGTCCGAGCCCTCAACCTGACCTATAACGAGAAAAAATGTGTTTTCCACACAACCTGGCTAGCCAGCCTCGGCTATGTCGTGGAAAACGGAGTCCTAGGTCCCGACCCTGACGGCATGTGCCCCCTAAAGGAACTCCCCCTCCCCCGCAGCCTCAAGGCCCTCAAATGGTGCTTGGGGATCTTCCCCTATTACGCCCAGTGGGTCCCCAAATATGCGGACAAAGCCCGCCCACTCATAAAGACCACGATATTTCCCCTGTCGGCTGAGGCTCGATCGGTCTTCAACCGCATCAAGGCCGCCATCATCAAGGCCGCTATGCGCATGGTGGACAAAACTATCCCCTTCCAGGTAGAGAGCGATGCATCAGACATCGCCCTGGCTGCTGCCCTCAATCAGGCAGGCAGACCAGTAGCGTTCTTCTCCCGGACCCTCACCGCCTCCGAGATTCGGCACTCTGCAGTCGAGAAGGAGGCACAAGCCATTGTGGAATCTGTACGGCACTGGAGGCACTACCTAGCCGGTAGGAGGTTCACCCTCGTCACCGACCAATGGTCGGTAGCCTTTATGTTCGATAACACACAACGGGGCAAAATAAAAAACGATAACATTTTGAGGTGGAGGATCGAACTCTCCACCTACACGTATGATATCAAGTATCGTCCAGGGGAGCACAACGAGCCCCCAGTTGCCCTGTCCTGCGGCACGTGCACCGACGCACAGGATGGCCGCCTGCAAGCCATCCACAATGACCTCTGTCACCCGGGGGTTACCCGGCTCGTCCACCTTATCAAGTCCCGCAACCTACCTTACTCAACCGAGGAGGTCAAGGCCATGACCAGGGCCTGCCAGATCTGCACAGAGTGCAAACCAAACTTCTACCAGCCAGACAAAGCTCGGCTCGTGAAGGCCTCGGGATCCTTTGTGTGACTAAGTGTGGACTTCAACGGCCCCCTCCCATCCACCAACCGCAATGCCTATTTCTTCACCGTTATCGACGAGTTCTCCTGCTTCCCATTCGCCATCCCCTGCCCCAACATGACCTCAGCCACCGTGATAAAGGCACTGCACAGCATCTTCACCCTGTTTGGTTTTCCCGCTTATATCCACAGCGACCGGGGTACATCATTCATGAGCGATGAACTGCGTCAGTATCTGCTCAGCAAAGGCATTGCCTTGAGCAGAACGACCAGTTATAACACGCAGGGAAACGGGCAGGTGGAGAGGGAGAACGCGACAGTTTGGAAGGCTGTCCTTTTGGCCGTACGGTCGAGAAGTCTCCCAACCACCCGCTGGCAGGAGGTCCTACCCGACGCCCTACACTACATTAGGTTGCTCCTCTGCACGGCCACGAATGAGACCCCTCACAACCGATTGTTTGTCTTCCCCAGGAAGTCCACCTCCGGGGTCTCGATTCCATCTTGGCTGACAACTCCGGGACCTGTTCTTCTCCGGAGGCACGCAAGGAGCCATAAAACGGACCCCATGGTCGAGAAGGTCCGATTACTACACGCGAACCCCAGTTATGCCTATGTTGAGTACCCCGACGGCAGGCAAGATACGGTTTCCCTCCGGGATCTGGCACCCGCTGGTTCCCACACTACAGACGCCCCCTCCCTCACAGCTCCCCTGCGGGACCCGGCACCCACAACGACCCACCCCGGTCCCACTCCCCATCGGTGGACACCAACCGTGCGGGCCCCCTAGCGCCCCCCCACTCTACACACCCCGCCGGCGCCGGCACTGCTACCCCCACCCTCACCCCCAGCTGTTTCCCCAGCACCCCGATCCCCTACCCCGACCCTGACCAAGGCTCCGACCACTGTGCTCCCGGACGTACCCTCAACTAAGACGTCCGTGTCCACCGCACCACCGCCCGAGCTGAGGAGGTCGATGAGGATGATCAGGCCGCCGAAACGAATGGATTTATGATGGCACTTCACCCCCGCTGGACGTTTTTAAAAACAGGGGGTGAATGTGATGAACGGTTACTGTATTACTGTACCCTTATCATCATGTAAGGTTATGTCCCCTTTATGACCGGGCTTGGAGCCCTGGGAACTTTCCATCCGGCTCCTGCCACCTGGGAGCCGTATATAAGGGGCCGCCTTGTGGGCGGCACCCAGTAAGCACCCGTCTCGGCACCAGGCTAGTTCTTAGCTTATTAAAGCCTTCTTTACCATTTACTCTTTAAGTGTCATTATTGAGGGTACAACAAGTCCCCACCCATAATCAGCTTGTGCGAATCCAAGCAACAACTCCCTGTAACCTAACCCCTGCCATAAACTGGCTGTATACACCCCCCCCTCCCACTTCGCTCCCGTTGATTAGCTCAAACCAGCTAGCCTGGTGACTCTCAACTCCGGCGCCACCATGTCTCCCACCTATTGTCTCCCCCCCCCCGCCCATCAACACCACTTCCCCAGAACAGCCCTGTTCGAGCAATTGCTCTGGGACCGAAACAGAGAGAAAACAAACAAAGAACAAAGCTCGCCCCCACAATAGTGCAATTCAAACTGTGTAATGAGGTGGGCGCTACCACCCACCCCCCTCCCAACATTACCAGAAAAATAGCAAAAAGAACCCGTACAGCCCCCCAGCTTTAACTTTAAAACAGACAAAAACAAAAACACCCCAAATTTTAAATAAAAGAACGTGCCGAACACCATCGCCAACACGAAGGGCAATCCACGAACAAATGTATACACCCTTTGAAACACTCTAACTTGAGTCCATGGGTCCTCAGTTCGGCACCAGTCCGTGCCCCTTAGCGAAGTCCATCGCTTCTCCGGGTCGTCAAAATAGTGTTGCTGTTCCCAGTATGTGACCCAAAGCCTCCCTGAAAAAGTAGCCCGAACTTGACCTTCTTTTTGAACAGGATCTCTTTAATTTGTCTGTAGGCTGCCCTCCTTCTGGCCACCTCCTGGCTCAGATCCTGATAGATGCGCAGGACACTGTTGTTCCATGAGCAGCTCCTCGTGTTCTTGACCCACTGTAGAACCCGCTCCTTGTCCATGAACCTATGGAACCTGACCACCAGGTCCTCCAGCCTGTCCATCAGCCTTGATTGTTGCTCCTTCAACTTTCTAATTTCCACATCCGCTACCGTTTGGAAATCTGCCTGCTCCTCCACTGTCTTCTCCAATGCCTGGACCTTCTTATCCTGGGCATCCAGCCTTTGGTCCAGTCGCTCCACCGCTTTCTGAAGCGGTTCCAAATTATCCCACTTCAGTGCTGCGAAGCTCTCCTTCATGACCTTTAGCGTGTTGTCCAGTGCTGTCTGGACCGTCCGTTCCATGGTCCGTTCGTCGGCCATCTTTCCTCCCACTTGAACTTCCACACCACCTTTATTCAGCCCCACTTCGTCTGTTTTCGCTCCCTTCTACTCCTTAAGTCCATACAACTCTGTTTGGATCCAGATCTACAGTGCTGTTGTTTTCCCCTCCAGTGTTCAAAAGCTCGAAAAAGTCGGGGGAAAAGGTCTAAAAGTCTGACCAGAGCGAGAGCCACCAAATGCGCAACTGCCTCCCTCATAGCCGCCACCAGAAGTTTCAGAAATGTACTGTTCTTACACATTGTGCGCTAAATGTGACTCCAGACACCTGTGCTTGAGACTTAAATGCCCTCATGAAAAGTCCTATCAAGCATCTCAGCTGTATCAAATCATTAGGAAAAGCTTTCAAAAGAATAAAGATGGAAATCATTGAGAATATCCTTTTGAACATATGGATGCAAGGAATAGGAGCAGGAGTAGACTATTCAGCCCATTGAACCTGCTGCACTATTCAGTACATCGTGACTAATCTTTTGCCTCAACTCCACTTTCCTACCTGCCCCCTATATCCCGTCCTTTGAAGAGTTGAAAAATCTGTCTTTCCCAACCTTGAATATGCTCAATGATGGAGCAAACATAATCTTCTGGAGTCAATAATTCCAAAGACTCACGAACTTCTGAGTGAAGAACTTGCACCTAATCTCTGTCCTAAATGATCAATACTTTTATCTCCCGCCAGGGGAAACAACTACTCGGAGTCTACCATGGTTATGCCCCTTCAGATTTTGTTATGTTTCAATGAGAACTCTCCTCACCCTTCTAGACTGCAAAAACTATCGGCCCAATTTATTCAGCCTCTCATCATAGGACAAGTCTCTCATCCCAGAAACCAGTCCAGTGAAACTTAGCAATACTGTACTCAAGGCAAACATATCCTTCCTTAAATATGGAGATCAAAACTCCAGTAAGACCTCCAGGTGTTATTTCACCAAAGACTTATAGAATTGCAGCAAAACTTCCTTAGTCTTGCACTCCAATCTCCCGTAGTAAATGTCAATGTACCATTTGTCTTCCTATTGCTTGATATACCTGTATGCTAACTCTGTGCTCCTTGTATGAGTAGACTCAAGTCTCTCTGAACATCAACATTTAAGTTTCACAACATCAAAAAAATATTCTATTTTACTATTCTAACCAGCAAAGTGAATAGCTTTACGCTTCCCAACGTTATACACGAATATGCTATTTGTTGGCTGTTCAATTAACCTGTCTTTCACAATTAATGTAAGTACAGCATCACTAAGTAGGAAATTAATTGAACTAAAGAGTGGTAAATCCCCAGGACTTGATGGTTTCCATCAGAGCATGTTAAAAGAAGTAGGGGAGCTCATTGTAGATGCCTTGGATATAATTTTCTAGAGTCCCTAGATTCAATAGTCCCTCTGGATTGGAAAATTGCATATGCCACTCCACTTTTTAAGAAGGGTGAAAGGGGGAAACCAGGGAATTACAGACCAGTTACCCTAATGTCTGCCGTGGGGAAATTGCTGGAGTCTACAATCAGGGATCGGGTAACTGAACACCTTGAAAAATTTAGGCTGATCAGGGAGAGCCAGCATGGATTCATGACGGGAAGGTCATGCCTGATTAATCTTGTTGAATCTCTTGTGAGGTGACATAAGGTAGTGGACAGGGAAATGTCTATGGATATTATTTATATGGACTTCAAAAAGGCATTTGATAAAATCCCACACAGGAGACTGTTAAATAAGGTGGAAGCTCATGGAGTTGAGGGCAAATTATTGACATGGTGAGGAAACTGGTTGAGTGTCAGGCGACAGAGAGTGGGGATAATGGGTAATTACTCATAATGGCAGCGGGTGACCTGTGGTGCACCACAGGGACCTGTGTTGGGGCCTCAATTATTCACACTGTTCATTAATGATTTAGATGATGCCATAGAAAGTCATATATCTAAATTTACTACGGACAAAAAGTTAGGTGGCATTGTAGACACTTAAAATGTATAAAATTGCAAGGAGATATTGACAAACTGGGTGAATGGGCAAAATTGTGGCAGTTGACTTTAATATAAGCAAGTGACAGGTTATCCACTTTGGATCAAAAAAGGACAGAGTAGAGTACTTTCTAAATGGAAAGAGGTTAGGTAGGCGGAGGTCCAAAGAGACTTGGGGATTCAGGTGCAAATGTCCTTAAAATGCCAGGAACAAGTGCAGAAAATAATCTAAATGGCTAATAGAGTGCTAGCCTTTATTCTAGAGGATTGGAATAGAAATATACAGAGGTTGTGCTGCAGCTATACAAAACCCTGGTTGACCCCATTTGGAGTACTGCGAGCAGTTCTGGGCACCACACCTTGGGAAGGATATTTTGGCCTTGGAGAGAGTGCAGCATAGGTTTACAAAAATGACACCTGGATTACAAAGAGAGATTACTCAAATTAGACCTATTTTTGTTCGAATTTAGAAGGCTAAGGGGTGATCTGATCGAAGTATTCAAGATATTAACAAGGAAAGACAGGATAGATAAGGATGAACTATTTCCACTGCTTGAAGATTCTGAAACTAGTGGGTATAGACTAAAAATTAGGGCCGGACCATTCAGGAGAGATGTTAGGAAGAACCTCCACTCAAAGGGTGGTAGAGGTTTGGAATTCTCTCTCACAGACACCAGTTGAAGATATAACAATTGTTAATTTTAATTCTGGGATCGATAGATTTTAGTTGTTAAAACAATAAGGGATATGGACCGAAGGCAGATATATGGAGTTGGGTCACAGATCAGCCATGATCTCATTGAATGGCAGGACAGGCTCGATGGGCTGAATGGCCTACTCCTGTTCCTATGTTCTTTGTAGCTTCTTTGTGTCCTCCTCATGACTTACATTCCCGCCTAGCTTTGTATCGTCAACAAACTTAGGTACATTACTCTCAGTGTCTTTGTATGAGATGAAAGTAAAAGATACTCAAGCTCATTTAATACTGCTCATACTACCATATCTGCCACTGCAAAACAGTTTTGTCCATGTCATTACTTTCTCAACCCACAATACATTCATGTACAGACTCTAACCACCATAACAGACAGCTTTTATGTCTCTCAGTTATGATATGTGCATCTCAAAAGCCCCAAACTCTGCACACATAACACATATTGCAACCAAACCTCTATTGTTGAGTTATCTATGTAGCTCACTTCTCTTTCTTCTCCCCAGGTAGCTCCCTTGATGTCTAACGTTTTGTACCCTTTCAAGCTCTTACATCCCCTCTCCTCAGTGCTCCTTTGCTGATGGTTGGGTGTGATGTTCCTGGCTGTTACATTTCACAAGTGCTTTTTCAGGCTGAGGGGTCTTTGTCTATGGGTCCTGCTCACTAACTGTATCTGTTGCAAGTTGCATCTTGTCTTCAAAGACATCCTGTATATTCTGATACATAAGCAGATACCTGGGGATGCTGACAGGAGGGTTCATGGCCATAACATCATGGAGCTGCATATATGTCAGACATCCAATTCTGGAACTTGGTTCCAGGTGGCCAGTAATGAGAAAGATGCCTGAATGATCTTTGAAACCCTAAGAGATACTTGAATATACTTTGTTCCCACACACAGAGTGTAGAAAGAAAACCCACTCCACTTGAGCCACCAAAGTGTCAGTGACTCCATGGTAACATCCACACCTTCCTGGCCTGAAGATATTTCTTCTGATGCAGAGGCCTCCACTGCAGGTCAGTGTGGAGGTTACCATGTGCTTGAGGGTGGATTGTAGTGATGCACTTACACACGTATTCATAATGGAGCAGTAGTGGCAGATAATTTAGTCCTCCAACTGAGCTATTATCTGCAGCAGCACATTCAATAGCCTCCTTACTGACCTCTTTCCCCAGTTGGCTCAATATGGGGAAAAGATGGTAGTCAGTGAATTTCATAGAATTTACAGTGCTGAAGGAGGCCATTCAGCCCATCGAGTCTGCACCGGCCCTTGGAAAAAGAATCCTACTCAAGTCCATGCATCCCTCTATCCCCATAACCCAGTAACGCCACTTAACCGTTTTGGACACTAAGGCCAACTTAACATGGCCATTCCACCTAGCCCGGACATTTTTGGACTGTGGGAGGAAACCGGAGCACCTGGAGGAAACCCACGCAGACACGGGGAGAATGTGAGACTCCGCACAGACAGTGACCCAAGCCGCGAATCGAACCTGGGACCCTGGATTAATGAAGCAACTGTGCTAACCACTGTGCTACTGTGTTGCCTCATATGTGAACAGTTGCCAGAATATCTGGGGGCAAAGGAACCAGGATCGCTTTGCTTGTCTTTCTCTGTTTGTTGCTGCCAAATAGCTGAGCTGACAGATAAGCATGGATATATTATCAAAGCATTGGTCATTTCACTTACAGTAACAAGGAAAGTATTTGTAGTAAATGTAATGACAGATCCAGTTCTTTTGCCCATGTTTGGACCAAGGCTGCAATGAGCTGAGGAGCTGGGTGACTCCTATCTTTGAAATCCAATGTTACTTGCATCAGGTATTAATTTTATTCTCATTTAAATTTGTTCCTGTTTCATTGTGGAAAGAAAACAATGCTTCTTAAATTAAAACAAAAAATATTGTTCCATCTCAAATAGTATGTGTTTCAACATCATTAATGACCACAATTACCTTGCATTTATCAGGGGAAATTTTAATTGAAGAGTCAGACTTCCCAGTGTAAATTATTTGGACATGAGAATTGCAAGTACAATTTCTGCCAAATTTGGTATGCAGTTGATAGAAAGGAGGACTGCAACAAAACACACAAAGGCATTATTAAAATTGCAGAATTGTCATGTAATTCACAAAATAACTTCTGTATTGTAAGTATGGGGTAAAGTAAGTATGAGTATATAAAGTAAGTGTCATTTAATAGCAAGAATAAGGAAACCATATAGAATCATAGAATCCCAAAGTACAGAAGGAGACCATTCGGCCCATTGAGTCTGCACCGACCCTCTGAAAGCGCACCCTGCCCAGGCCCACTCCCTTGCCCCATAACCCCACCTGACCTTTGGACACCAAGGGGCAATTTAGCATGACCCATCTAGGGCAGCACGGTAGCATTGTGGATAGCACAATTGCTTCACAGCTCCAGGGTCCAGGTTTGATTCCAGCTTGGGTCACTGTCTGTGCGGAGTCTGCACATCCTCCCTGTGTGTGCGTGGGTTTCCTCCGGGTGCTCCGGTTTCCTCCCACAGTCCAAAGATGTGCAGGTTAGGTGGATTGGCCATGCTAAATTGCCCCTAGTGTCCAAAATTGCCCTTAGTGTTGGGTGGGGTTACTGGGTTATGGGGATAGGGTGGAGGTGTTGACCTTGGGTAGGGTGCTCTTTCCAAGAGCCGGTGCAGACTCGATGGGCCGAATGGCCTCCTTCTGCACTGTAAATTCTATGATAATCTACCCAACCTGCACATCTTTGGACTGTCGGAGGAAACTCACGCAGACACGGGGAGGATGTGAAACTCCACATAGACAGTTACCCAAGGTCAGAATCAAACGCCGGTCACTAGCGCTGTGAGCATCAGTGTCTCCACTGTGCCACCATGCTGCCTTACGCTTTAATGTACAGCTTCAATATGCTCCCGGTAAAATGTGCCAAAATGGAGTAGAGGAACCAAGGGATCAGGGGGGTAAGGTACAGGCCCACAGATAATCAAGAGCAGTGACACAGTTTAATAAGGTCACATAAAAGCAAGCAAACTCTGCAATTCAATTCTAGAAGGCTAGAATTGAGAAGCAGAGAAGTTCCGTTAAACTAGTATAGACATTGCGATCTGGATCTCGCCCTCACTGGGCGGGGTCTGGATTTGCATATGTAAATGAGCAGTTAGGCTCACTTAATTATGTCTGCACCGGATTATCTCAAGGCCCGGGATCGAACACCTGCTCCTGGGAGACCTTGCCATCATGCCGTTTAGCACTGGTCCAGACAGACGTCGACCATCTGGGGTATCGCCCAGGCCAACAGAGGCCATTGGGTGGTCGGGCTCTAGTTAGCATCGTACCCAGGCACTCCTGGCACCTGGGAACTGCCAGCCTTGCACATTGGCATTGGCACTGCCACCCAGGCTCCCAGGCACTGCCAAGGTGCCTGGGTGGCACTGCCAGAGATTGGGCCCAGGGGTGCCCTGCCCTTATGAGGTGGGGTAAGGGGTGGCTCGAGGTCCCCATAACAGGTAGATTGGACATTGGAGGCGCCCAAAGGCCACAGTGCGGAATCCAAGGGCGTCCAGAGATTGGGGAGATCAGGGCGACATTTAAAAATGGTGCCTGATGGACTTCCGGTGGAGGCTATGAAGGAGTAAGTCGCACATTTGGTGGCTCCCGCTCGGGTCGGACTTGTGGACCCTTTCCCCCGATTTTTTACCGGACTTGATTTGAAAAACTGATGACAGAGGCAATTGTGAACTGAAATCCCACATCGGTGCATGGAGAGAAGGATTAGAAGTGCTCGTAAAGGCAGAAACAGAAAGACACAGAAAGCTTGGGCTGAAGCTGCAGCAGGAGATAGCATGGCGGAGGACCGGACCTCTGGTTTATCGACCCAGCGGTCAATGGAGCAGTTGATGCAAGTTATTCAGGAAGGCTTTGCTAAGCAGAAACAGGACTGCTTGGACCCGATTAAAGAGGCAATTTCGCGGCTGGAACTTAGATTGGATGCCCAAGATTGGGCGATCCAGAAAGTAGAGAAGGCGCTGGCTGACCAGGAGGAACATCAAACTGCGGTGGAGTTGGAGGTGGGGATGCTAAGAGACCAGCAGAAAAGGCCCCTGGAGAAGATGGAGGACCTAGAGAACAGGTCCCGCCGGCAGAGCCTGAGGATCGTTGGGCTCCCGGAGGGATCCGAAGGAGCAGACGCTGGGGCATATATAGCGACCATGTTCGAGAAGTTGCTGCGGGATGGGGCATTCCCCCGACCCTTGGAGGTGGACAGGGCTCACAGAGCGCTGGCGAGGAAGCTCTGAATGGGAGACCCCCCGAGGGCAATGGTGGTGAGATTCCACAAATATCTGGATAAGGAGCGTGTTTCACAGTGGGCCAAGCAGACACGGAGCTGCAAGTGGGACAACAGTATCCTACGGATCTATCAAGACCTTAGTGCAGAGGTGGCCAGGAGAAAAGCGGGACTCAATCAGATCAGGTCTTCCCTTTTCAAGAAAAAGGTGAAGCTCGGACTGTTGTACCTGGCCCACCTCTGGGTCACATACGAGGAACATTTCTATTTCGAGTCCCCCTTTAAAACTCTTATCAACACCTATCTCGTTGATCAACGTTTCAATCAACTGCCTTAATATCTCATTGTGTGGCTTGGTGCCTTACTTTATTTTCAAATGCATCTAGTAAGTTTTATTCCTTAAGGGTGTTATACAAATACAAAGTTGAGGCGGTGTCTGCTGAAAATGCAGAACCTCCTCTCCAAGTCCTCAGGCCTTTAAAATTGACTCTCTGGGAAATGAATTTCAAGCTGCTGTCTGCTGTGCCTGTTGCTGTCAAACTGGATCCTCTGTTAATTCACCATTCTAACTGACGCTGCAATCTCCAGGTTGAGAAAGCCGCTCCTTCTCTTGGGCTGAGGCTGTGATCCTGATCAAGCGCCAGGTGGCGGTGCAGGATTGGATTTCGGGACTCAGTTGCGGCTGGAGGCGGTCTTCTGTTCTTCATTCGCACAGGAAACAAAAAGATCTGCTCCATAATAAAAGAAAATGAAACCGCTGCGAATCTCCTTAATTCTACAATCCTGTTCCAGTCAGAGATGCTATGTATGTTTTACTCAGCCAATGCATAATCATGGGGACTGCTGTTTCACCAATCAAACTAATGATCCAAAAAGTAGCTCGGCCCAGACATTTATTTGAACCTGGAGGAGTATATCACACATTGTTTTCAAATGCGGGGCAAGCATGTTGGGTTGGAATGATTGGTATTGGATCCTGTAGAGTGTCAATAAAGATTTCACTCATTGTCTAATTTAGGATTTTAATAAAGCAATTTAACCATCTGTTATTGCAGCCTGGAGTTGGGAAATATTTAAGGTTGTTCAATGTTATATTTACAAGCAAACCTGAATGTTATCCTAATAACTCTCGTTATTTACTGTGTTTTTTTAGCATTCACCTCAAGAGATGTGTGCGCTGTTAGATATTGTGCATTGTGTCAAATTTCCGATTTAATATGTTTGGGGAATTCTGTGGATTACTCCATTGTCTCTCAATCCCAGTATTGCCTCTGATTTGCTGCTCGTCGGACATGTTGAATGAGCAGACATTTTCTCCAGTTACATTTTAAGAAACCCATTGGTTCTCGCCACAAACTTTGTTCCCGAGTTCCTGACCCCATCCCTCTCCCTGGGCACTGGGTGGGGCCGAACTAGACTCGTCACAACATTGGTATCCTATTTCAGTCCAATGTATATTATCCTTAAGTAGTAATCCCTTAATCCTCTCAATCACCAACCCCCTTTACTTTCACCTCTGTAGCTCAAGGGGTCTCCACCACTGCTTCACTTCACCTGCATTGAAATCCTCATTCACTCCTTTATTAACTCGAGGCTGGACTAGTCCAAAGCCCTTTTTGTTTCCAAATTCCTCCGTGGTCTTTTCGCCCCCTATCACTGCAACCCTACTCTCTGCCCTCATCCCTATGTTCGCGTTAAAGTTTATTGTTGTCCTTCAAGAATTTTCAGAATGTGAAAATTATACCAACAGAATTCTGAAAATTCTTGAAGGACAACAATAAACTTTAATTTGTGTGCGCAGCCATGTGCTCACACAACTTAATGGTAATATTGTTTGCAACTTTGAAATCTCTGTGCTCCGCCAACTTTGGCCTCTTGTGCAGCGCCAATTTTCTTCACCGTGGCTTCAGCTGCCTTGGTCCCAAATTCTGGAATTTCCTTCCTGAACCTCCACCCTCTCCAGCTCTCTGTTCTTGAACTGTAATAATCTTTATAATAATAATCTTTATTGTCACAAGTAGGTTTACATTAACACTGCAATGAAGTTATTGTGCTTAAACAAAGGAGATTACAATGGGATGAGAGAAGAACTAGCTAAGGTACACTGGGAGCAAAGACTTTATGGTGAAACAGTTGAGGAACAGTGGAGAACCTTCCAAGTGATTTTTCACAGTGCTCAGCATAGGTACCAACAAAAAGGAAAGACGGTAGAAAGAGGGAACATCGACCGTGGATATCCAAGGAAATAAGGGAGAGTATCAAATTGAAGGAAAAAGCATACAAAGTGGCAAAGATTAGTGGGAGGCTAGAAGACTGGGAAATCTTTAGGGGGGAACAGAAGCGTCTAAAAAAGCTATAAAGAAGAGTAAGATAGATTATGAGAGTAAACTTGCTCCGAATATAAAAACAGATAGTAAAAGTTTTTACAAATATATAAAACAAAAAAGAGTGGCTAAGATAAATATTGGCCCTTTAGAGGATGAGAAGGGAGATTTAATAATGGGAGATGAGGAAATGGCTGAGGAACTGAACAGGTTTCTTAAGTCAGTCTTCACAGTGGAAGACATAAATAACATGCCAGTGACTGATGGAAATGAGGCTATGACAGGTGAGGACCTTGAGATAATTGTTATCACTAAGGAGGCAGTGATGGGCAAGCTAATGGGGCTAAAGGTAGACAAGTCTCCTGGCCATAATGGAATGCATCCCAGAGTGCTAAAAGAGATCGCTAGGGAAATTGCAAATGCACTAGTGATAATTTACCAAAATTCACTAGACTCTGGGGTGGTCCTGGCGGATTGGAAATTAGCAAACGTGACACCACTGTTTAAAAAAGGAGGTGGGTAGAAAGTGGGTAATTATAGGCCAATGAGCTTAACTTCAGTAGTAGGGAAGATGCTGGAATCTATCATCAAGGAAGAAATAGCAAGGCATCTGGATGGAAATTGTCCCATTGGGCAGACACAGCATGGGTTCATAAAGGGCAGGTTGTGCCTAACTAATTTAGTGGAATTTTTTGAGGACTTTACCAGTGCGGTAGATAACGGGGAGCCAATGGATGTGGTATATCTGTATTTCCAGAAAGCTTTTGACAAGGTGCCACACAAAAGATTGCTGCATAAGATAAAGATGCATGGCATTAAGGGTAAAGTAGTACCATGGATAGAGGATTGGTTAATTAATAGAAAGCAAAGAGTGGGGGTTAATGCGGTAATAGGTACAGTGACTGAGGGGAGCTCAGTGAATAGGACCAGGAATACTAAAAGGAATAAAACGGGAAGTAAAAACATTAATGGTAAGCGTCGCAGCTGGTTGTTACATGAAGATATGGGTTCAATGACAAGGAAAATTAGGAGAAACGTTAAGAGGAAATATAACTTAGGAGTGGTTACTGATCGAGGTGTTAAGATTCAGAACAGAGGTAAAAAAAACAACATAAGTGTACTTTACCTGAATGCTCGTAGTATTCGGAATAAGGTAAATGAGTTGATGGCGCAAATCATCGTGAATGACTATGATTTAGTAGCCATTACTGAAACATGGTTAAAGGATGGTCACGAATGGGAGTTAAATATCCGAGGGTATCAAACTATTCGGAAGGACAGAGTGGATGTTAAGGGAGGTGGTGTAGCTCTGTTAATTAAGGATGACATCCGGGCAATAGTAAGGGATGACATCGGTGCTATGCAGGATAAGGTTGAATCTATTTGGGTGGAAATCAGGAATAGTAAGGTGCAAAAATCACTGATAGGAGTAGTCTATAGGCCACCAAATAGTAACATTATGGTGGGGCAGGCAATAAACAAAGAAATAACTGATGCATGAAGAAATGGTACAACAGTTATCATGGGGGATTTTAATCTACATGTCGATTGGTTTAACCAGGTCTGTCAAGGCAGCCATGAGGAGGAGTTTACAGAATGTATTCGCGATAGTTTCCTAGAACAGTATGTAATGGAACCTACGAGGGAACAAGCGGTCCTAGATCTGGTCCTGTGTAATGAGACAGGATTGATTCAGGATCTCATAGTTAGGGATCCTCTCGGAAGGAGCGAACACAATATGGTGGAATTTAAAATACAGATGGAGGGTGAGAAGGTAAAATCAAACACTAGTGTTTTGTGCTTAAACTAAGGAGATTACAATGGGATGAGAGAAGAACTAGCCAAGGTAGACTGGGAGCAAAGACTTTATGGTGAAACAGTTGAGGAACAGTGGAGAACCTTCCAAGCGATTTTTCACAGTGCTCAGCAAAGGTTTATACCAACAAAAAGGAAGGACGGTAGAAGGAGGGAAAATCGACGGTGGATATCTAAGGAAATAAGGGAGAGTATCAAATTGAAGGAAAAAGCAAACAAAGTAGCAAAGATTAGTGGAAGACTAGAGGACTGGGAAATCTTTAGGGGGCAACAGAAAGCTGCTAAAAAAGCTATAAAGAAGAGTATCATAGAATCATAGAATTTACAGTGCAGAAGGAGGCCATTCGTCCCATCAAGTCTGCACCGGCTCTTGGAAAGAGCACCCTACCCAAGGTCCACACCTCCACCCTATCCCCATAACCCAGTAACCCCACCTAACAGTGAGGGCAATTTTGGACACTAAGGGCAATTCAGCATGGCCAATCCACCTAACCTGCACATCTTTGGACTGTGGGAGGAAACCGGAGCAGACAGTGACCGAAGCCGGGAATCGAACCTCGGACCCTGGAGCTGTGAAGCAATTGTGCTACCCACAATCTACCGTGCTGCCCCGGTAAAGAAGGCAAACACACATGGGATACAGGGTAATTATGTAAGATGGGTTTGAAATTGGCTTAGCTGTAGAAGAGAGGGTGATGACATTCAGCTGCTTTAGTGACTGAAAGCCAGTGTCCAGTGGCGTACCACAGGATGTTGGGTCCCCTATTATTCATCATTTATATAAACAACACACATGACTATGTGCCTGGGATGGAACATTTAAGTTATGAAGAGAGGTTGGATAGGCGGAGGTTGTTTTCATTGGAGCAGAGAAGACTGAGGGGTTACCTGATCGATGTCAAGATTATGAGGTGCATGGACAAGGTGGATCAGCATCAGCTGTACCCTTGGTTGAAGATCAGTCACGAGGAGACAAGTTCAAGCTAAGGGGCAAGATAGATTATGAGAGTAAACTTGCTCAGAATATGAAAACTGAAAGTAAAAGTTTCAACAAATATATAAAACAAAAAAGAGTGGCTACGGTAAATATTGATCCTTTAGAGGATGAGAAGGAAGATTTAATAATGGGAGATGAGGAAATGGCTGAGGAACTGAACAGGTTTTTTGGGTCGGTCTTCACAGTGGAAGACACAAATAACATGCCAGTGACTGATGGAAATGAGGCTATGACAGGTGAGGACCTTGAGAAGATTGTTATCACTAAGGAGGTGGTGATGGGCAAGCTAATGGGGCTAAAGGTAGACAAGTTTCCTGGCCCTGATGGAATGCATCCCAGAGCGCTTAAAGAGGTGGCTAGGGAAATTGCAAATGCACTAGTGATAATTTACCAAAATTCACTTGACTCTGGGGTGGTCCCGGCGGATTGGAAATTAGCAAACGTGACACCACTGTTTAAAAAAGGAGGCAGAAAGCGGGTAATTATAGGCCAGTGAGCTTAACTTTGGTAGTAGGGAAGATGCTGGAATCTATCATCAAGGAAGAAATAGCGAGGCATCTGGATGGAAATTGTCCCAATTGGCAGACGCAACATGGGTTCATAAAGGGCAGGTTGTGCCTAACTAATTTAGTGGAATTTTTTGAGGACATTACCAGTGCGGTAGATAACGGGGAGCCAATGGATGTGGTATATCTGGATCTCCAGAAAGCTTTTGACAAGGTGCCACACAAAAGGCTGCTGCATAAGATAAAGATGCATGGCATTAAGGGTAAAGTAATAGCATGGATAGAGGATTGGTTACTTAATAGAAAGCAAAGAGTGGGGATTAATGGGTGTTTCTCTGGTTGGCAATCAGTAGCTAGTGGTGTACTTCAGGAATCAGTGTTGGGCCCACAATTGTTCACAATTTACAAAGATGTTTGGAGTTGGGGACCAAGGGCAATGTGTCCAAGTTTGCAGATGACACTAAGATAAGTGGAAAAGCAAAAAGTGCAGAGGATACTGGAAGTCTGCAGAGGGATTTGGATAGGCTAAGTGAATGGGCTAGGGTCTGGCAGATGGAATACAATGTTGACAAATGTGAGGTTATCCATTTTGGTAGGAATAACAGCAAAAGGGATTATTTTAAAATGATAAAATATTCAAACAAGCTGCTGTGCAGAGAGACCTGGGTGTGCTAGTGCATGAGTCGCAAAAAGTTGGTTTACAGGTGCAACAGATGATTCAGGAGGCAAATGGAATTTTGTCCTTCATTGCTAGAGGGATGGAGTTTAAGACTAGGGAGGTTGTGCTGCAATTGTATAAGGTGTTAGTGAGGCCACACCTGGAGTATTGAGTTCAGTTTTGGTCTCCTTACTTGAGAAAGGATGTATTGGCACTGGAGGGTGTGCAGAGGAGATTCACTAGGTTAATCCCAGAGCTGAAAGGGTTGGATTATGAGGAGGGGTTGAGTAGACTGGGACTGTACTCGTTGGAATTTAGAAGGATGAGGGGGGATCTTATAGAAACATATAAAATTATGAAGGGAATAGATAGGATCGATGTGGGCAGGTTGTTTCCACTGGCGGGTGAAAGCAGAACGAGGGGGCATAGCCTCAAAATAAGCGGAAGTAGATTTAGGACTGAGTTTAGGAGGAACATCTTCACCCAAAGAGTTGTGAATCTATGGAATTCCTTGCCCAATGAAGCAGTAGAGGCTCCTTCATTAAATGTTTTTAAGATAAAGATAGATAGTTTTTTGAAGAATAAAGGGATTAAGGGTTATGGTGTTCAGGCCGGAAAGTGGAGCTGAGTCCACAAAAGATCAGCCATGAACTCATTGAATGGTGGAGCAGGCTCGAGGGGCCAGATGGCCTACTCCTGCTCCTAGTTCTTACGTTCTTATGTTCTCTGGTTGGCAATTAGTAGCTAGTGGTGTCCCTCAGGGATCAGTGTTGGGCACACAATTGTTCACAATTTACATAGATGGTTTGGAGTTGGGGACCAAGTGCAAGGTGTCCAAGTTTGCAGATGACACTAAGATGAGTGGTAAAGCAAAAGGTGCAGATGATACCGGAAGTCTGCAGAGGGATTTGGACAGTTTAAGTGAATGGGCTAGGGTCTGGCAGATGGAATACATTATTGACAAATGTGAGGTTGTCCATTTTGGTAGGAATAACAGCAAAAAGGATTTTTATTTAAATGATAAAATATTAAAACATGTTGCTGTGCAGAGAGACCTGGGTGTCCTAGTGCATGAGTCGCAAAAAGTTGGTTTACAGGTGCAACAGGTGATTAAGAAGGCAAATGGAGTTTTGTCCTTCATTGGAAGAGGGATGGAGTTTCAGACTAGGGAGGTTATGCTGCAATTGTATAAGGTGTTAGTGAGGCCACACCTGGAGTATTGTGTTCAATTTTGGTCTCCTTACCAGAGAAAGGACGTACTGGTGCTGGAGGGTGTGCAGAAGAGATTCACTATTCACTAGGTTAATCCCAGAGCTGAAGGTGTTGGATTACGAGGAGAGGTTGAGTAGACTGGGACTGTACTCGTTGGAATTTACAAGGATACGGGGGGGGATCTTATAGAAACATATAAAATTATGAAGGGAATAGATAGGATAGATGTGGGCAGGTTGTTTCCACTGGCGGGTGAAAGCAGAACTTGGGGACATAGCCTCAAAATAAGGGGAAATAGATTTAGGTCTGAGCTTAGGAGGAACATCTTCACCCGAAGGGTTGTGAATCTATGGGGCAGGGTACTCCGTGAATCAGCGCAATGGCCGGGGCTCCAAAAACGGCATGAATCACTCCGGCGTTCGCCCCCCCTGAATCGTCACCAATTCTGCAGCCCGGAATGAGCTAGTATCTGCGTGACGCCATTCGCGTCGGCGTCACCCATCACGGACGTCACTGCACAAGACCGCAGAAACCCCCCCGAGACCGGCAAAATGTCCGCCCGCCACGCAGCGCCAACTGAGAACCCCACTGCCTGCCCCCTCTCCCCCTTCCTCCTTCCCCCATCCCCTTCCCCCATATCCACCCATACCCCTCTTCTCCCATATCCCCCGTCCCCATATCACCCCTTCCCCCATATCCCCCCTTTCCCCATATACCCCTTCCCCCATATCCCCCCTTTCCCCATATACCCCTTCTCCCATATCCCCCCTTCCCCCATACCCACCTTCCCCATATCCCTCTTCCCCATATCCCCTTCCCCATATCCCCCTTCCCCATATCCCCCTTCCCCATATCCCCCCATACCCTACCTTCCCGCATATCCCCCATATTTGATTTGATTTGATTTACTATTGTCACATGTATGCAGTGAAAAGTATTGTTTCTTGCATGCTATACAGACAACACATACCATACATAGGGAAGGAAGGAGAGACTGCAGAATATAATGTTACAGTTATAGTAAGGTGTAGAGAAAAGATCAACTTAATGCGAGGTAGGTCCATTCAAAAGTCGGATGGCAGCAGGGAAGAAGCTGTCCTTGAGTCGGTTGGTACGTGACCTCAAACTTTGGTATCTTTTTCCTGACGGAAGAAGGTGGAAGAGAGTATGTCCGTGTTGCGTGGGGTCCTTAATTATGTTGGCTGCCTTTCTGAGGCAGCGGGAATTATAGATAGAGTCAATGGATGGGAGGCTGGTTTGCGTGATGGACTGGGCTACATTCACAACCTTTTGTAGTTTCCTGCGGTCTTGGGCAGAGCAGGCTCCATACCAAGCTGTGATACAACCAGAAAGAATGCTTTCTATGGTGCATCTGTAGAAGTTGGTGAGGGTTGTAGCTGACATGCCACATTTCCTTAGTCTTCTGAGAAAATACAGTCGTTGGTGGTCTTTCTTAACTATAGTGTAGGCATGTGGGGACCAGGACAGGCTGTTGGTGATCTGTACACCTAAAAACTTGAAGCTCTCGACCTTTCTACTTTGTTCCCATTGATGTAGATTGGGGCATGTTCTCCACTACGCTTCCTGAAGTCGATGACAATCTCCTTCATTTTGTTGACATTGAGGGAGAGATTATTGTCGTCGCACCAGTTCACCAGATCCTCTATATCATTCCTATACTCTGTCTCGTCATTGATTGAAATCCGACCCCATATCCCCCTTTCCCCCATATCCCCATTCCCCATACATCCCATACCCCCCACATCCCCCATACCCTCCCTCTCCCATATCACCCTTGCCCCATATCCCCCCTTCCCCCATATCCCCTTCCCCCATATCCCCATTCCCCCATACCCCCCATACCCCCCACATCCCCATATACCCTCCTTCGCCCATATCCCCCTTATCCCATATCCCCCTTCCCCCATATTCCCCATTTGAGGGGATATGGGGAAGGGGGATATGGGGGAAGGGGTTATATGGGGGAAGGGGGATATGGGGGAAGGGGGATATGGGGAATGGGGATATGGGGGAAGGGGGATATGGGTGATATGGGGGAAGGGGTGATATGGGAGAAGGGGGATATGGAGGAAGGGTGGATATGGGGGAAGGTGGCTATGGGGGATGGGGGGATATGGGGAAGGGAGGTTATATGGGAAGGGGGATATGGGGGGTTATGGGGGGAAGCGGGGAATTGGGGGAAGGGGGCTTTGGGGAAGGGGTGATATGAGGGGAAGGGGGATATGGGTGAAGGGGGGACAGATCCAGCCCATCAGGCATACGACGCCCCCAGGTCGTTCCAGGGCGGCCACGAGCCAGGGACAGACCTGGAGCACCAGGCGGACGCCGCCCACATCTAGTGCGAATGCGGCGACGCCGGCGGGCCACACCCAGCGATGAAGAGGGCAACCACAGCAACAGGCCCCCCTCGCAGCCGACCCAGGACGCTGAAGTCCAGGACACTGACGCACACGGCACCCACACATAGGGGACGGATGGACAGGAATCACCACTCCAGGGGACCCCGGACTTCAGGTCGGATGAGGAGCACGCCATTATGCCACTGCTATCTCCTAAACCCTCCACCATCGCAGAGACACTCACCTCGGTTGGGCACTTTATCAATGTGGCATCTGGGACACTAACTGGTGCGCACAACACAGCCGTCCCGGTACAGCAGGTGGAGGCAGGAGCAGCCGAGGGGCCGGGCGGTCGGAGGGCAGCTCGGCCCTAGCAACCATCTGCCGCCCAGGTCCCGGGTTCCTGGAGTTACCACACCCACCCATAGACACGATGCAGGCACGGACCAAGGGACGATCGAAGGGGGTGACGGCCGGCTTGCGGCAGCTGCAGACAAAGGTGGAGGAGTCCATCCGCATGCAGGAGCAGGTAGTGGTGCCGGTCATGCAAGCCACCCAGGCTGGCACCGCACGGGTGGCATCTGCAGTGGAGGCAATGGGTCCGACGGGTGTCAGACATGGGTCGCAGTATGCAAGGTGTGGGACTTTCATGGCCCAGGACATGGCTGCCCTCTCACAGGCAGCCATGAGCCAGAGCCAGCAGCAGATCGCAGAGGCACTCAACGCCGTGGCCCAGTCTCTGCAGGCCATCACTGAGGGCATCGGCGCCATTGCCCAGGCGTCGCCCAGACACAGCCAGGGATGGCCAACTCCCTGAGCTCCATGGCTGCAAACTTGCAGATCCTTGTTGATACCCGGGCGGCTCTCCAGGACTGGCAATGCTAGGATCGGGGGGGGGGGGGGGCGCGGGCAGGACAGGTTGGCAGCTCGCCATCCCAGTCGCCCGAGCCACAGCCTGGCCCATCTAGGCCGGGCCGCCCCAGGAAACGGCCGCCAAAGGGGTCCCTAGTCACAGGGCAGGAATCACAGGAGTCCACCTCCAGGTCTGCTGTACTGTCTGGGGAACCACCTAGACATAGTCATAGGGCCCGTAAGGCCAAACAATTAGGTTGGCATGGGTGCAGGGCATAGATTAGTTCTGGGACTAGGGCACGTGCATGAACAGTTTGTTATTAATATCACTTGCACACCAACAGAAGTTGCCTTTGTGCTCTGTCCGATGCATGCGGGGATGGGGTGTGAGGTGAGCGCCAGTGTGTGTGTGAGGCGTGATAGAACGTCGGCCTCAGGTGAGTGTGCCCCCCTCTCCCCCCACGTCATCCTCGCCATCCCCCCGGGCAGACGACGGGACTGTGCGATGCAGTGTCACGGCCGCATGCAGGGACGGTCCGGGTGGAGGGTGGTACTGTGGCCATGGGTCAGACATTGTCCAACGATGTAGAGCCCAGAGCTCATCGCAGGGTGGGTTGTCATCATCCTCCATGGCCTGAAATAGACACGCTTCCACCGGCGACTGTGTGAGCCCGGCCCGTTGTGCCGTAGGTGTATGTGCAATGGGGGGAAGTGTACATGCGGGTGGGGTGCAGGTGGTTGGTGTTGGGCGGGTGGGGTAAGGGTGGTTGGTATTGGGTGGGTGGGGTGAGGGTGGTAGGCTGGTGCTATAGTATGCAGTCTGTGCCCATACTCGCTCCCCTAGTCCGTGAAGCGGGCGGCTATCAGCCTGTCCCATGCCCGGTGGCCCAGCCGGTAAGGGTGGGCAGCCTCCCGTCCATGTCCAGCCCATCTGTCCTGTCCATTGCCCCCATTCTCCTCATCTGGGGAGAACTGCACCTTGTCTTGCTGCTCCTCCCCTTCCCCCTCCTCCAGCCGCCCAGGCTGGAGGGCCGCCCTCACGACAGGACGAGGAGGAGGAGGAGGAGGTGGTGATCCCACGGTGACGGAGATGCCCGATGAGGCGTCGTGTGTATGGGCCCCGCTCGTCGTACCAGGACCTCATGGACTGGGCATGCAGGAGGAGACTCCGGATAAGCCGGGAAACCGTGGCACACATCTGCCACCTGATGGCGCACCTGGCACCCCATGGCCATCAAGGTTACGGTGGCCCTGAACTTTTATGCCACGGGGTCATTCCAGGTCCCGAGTGGGGACCTGTCCGGCATTTCGCAGTCTTTGTTGCACCAGTGCATCCGGGAAGTGACAGATGCCCTACATGCCATTGCGGACCGCTACATCCAGTTCCCTGTGCACCGTGCCAGCCAGGATGCCCAGACAGTGGGCTTTGCTGCGGCGGCCAGGGTGCCCATGGTCCAGGGGGCGATCGATGGGATGCACGTCGCCGTGCGGCCGCCTGCGGATAACAGGGCCGTGTTCACGAATTGGAAGGTGACCTATTCCATGAACAGTCACGTGGTCTGTGACCACCGCATGATGATCCTGCACGTCTGCGCCCGGTACACGGGCAGTGTACATGACTCATTCGTATTGGCACAATCTTTTATCCCCACCATGTCCAATGGACGCCACCTCCCCCCCGCGGCTGAGGAGGTTGGTTTCTGGGCGACAGGGGTTACCCGTTGCGGTCGTGGCTGATGACGCCTATACGGAGGCCACAGACTGACGCGGAGAACCGCTACAACGATGCCCACGCAGCGACCAGGGATGTGATAGAGAGGTGCTTTGAGCTGCTAAAGATGCACTTCAGCTGCCTGGACTGCTCTGGAGGGGCCCTCCAGTACCCGTCAGATAGGGTCGGCCGCATTGTTGTGGTCTGCTGCGTCCTGCACAACATAGCCCAGCAGTGGGGCGATGTGCTGGAGGCAGAGGAGGGGGAAGGGGAGGAGCAGCAAGACGAGGCGCAGACCTCCCCAGATGAGGAGGATGGGGGCAATGGTCAGGACAGACGGGCTGGACATGGACGGGAGGCTGCCCACCGTCACCGGCTGGGCCAGCGGGCATGGGACAGGCTGATAGCTGCCCGCTTCACGGACTAGGGGGGGCGTGGGAATTGCCGAGTATGGACACAGACTGCACACTACGGGACCAGCCGACCACCCTCACTCCACCCACCCACCAGCCTACCACCCTCACCCCACCCACCCACCACCAACCACCCTCACCCCACCCACCCACCCACCACCAACCACCCTCACCCCACCAACCAACACCAACCACCCTCACGCCACCCGCATGCACACCACCCCTCCATTGCACATTTACCTGCGGCACAAAAGACCGGGCTCACACGGTTGCCGGTGGAAGCGGGTCTATTGCAGGCCATGGAGTTTGATGACAACCCGCTCTGCGATGAGCTCTGGGCTCTACATCGTTGGACAATGTCTGACCCATGGCCACAGTACCACCCTCCACCCAGACCGTCCCGCATGCGGCCGTGATACTGCAGCGCACAGTCCCGTCGTCTGCCCAGGGGGGTGGCGAGGGTGACTCGGGGGGAGGGGGGGCACACTCACCTGAGGCCAACGTTCTATAACCCCTCACACACGCACTGGCGCTCACCTCACACCACACCCCTGCACGCATCGGACAGAGCACAAATGCAGCTTCTGTAGGTGTGAAAGTGATTTTAATAACAAACTGGTCATACACGTGCCCTAGACACTATAACTAATCTGTGCCCTTCACCCGTGCCAACTTACTCAGTGTTTAATTGTTTGGCCTTACGGGCCCTATGACTATGTCTAGGTGGTTCCCCAGACGGTACAGCAGAACTGGAGGTGGACTCCTGTGATTTCTGCCCTGTGACTAGGGACCCCTTTGGCGGCCGTTTCCTGGGACGGCCCGGCCTAGATGGGCCAGGCTGTGGCTCGGGCGACTGGGCTGGTGAACTGCCAGCCTGTCCTGCCCGTTGCCCACCAGATGCACCTGGGACGGAAGGGGGGGAGTGCGAGATGTGGCGGTGTCCCTGGGCCTCCCCTGCAGGGGGAATCGGGAAGGGTCCCAGCACCTCCTCCTCCCTCAGGGTGCCCGATGGCCCCCAGGCCTCTACATGGGTCGGGGATGCGAACGTCCCCCCAACGCCTGGCACTGCCAGTCCTGGAGGCCCGCCCTGGCATCATCAAGGGCCTGTAAGTTTGCAGCCATGGAGTTCAGGGAGTTGGCCATCCCTGTCTGTGTCTGGGCGATGCCGTCCAGCACCTGGGCAATGGCGCCAATGGCCCCAGTGATGGCCTGCTGAGACTGGACCATTGCCTGCTGAGACTGGGCCATTGCCTGCTGAGACTGGGCCAGGGCCTGCAGAAACTGGCCCAAGGCCTGCTGGGACTGGGCCACGGCGTTGAGTGCCCCTGCGATCTGCTGCTGGCTCTGGCTCATGCCTTCCTGTGAGAGGGCAGCCATGTTTTGGGCCACAGACGCTGCCTGCACGGAAAGTCCCAGGCCTTGCATACTGCTCCCCATGTCTGACACCATCACCCCCATTGCCTCCACCGCGGATGCCACTCGTGCGGTTTCGGCCTGGGTGGCACGTACGGCTGGCACCACTCCCAGTTCCTGGACGCGGGTGGATTCCTCCACCTGCGTCTGCAGCTGCCGCAAGCCGGCCGTCACCCCCTTCGATCGACCCTTGGTCCGTGACTGCATCGGGTCTATGGGTGTGTGTGGAAACACCAGGAACCCGGGACCTGTCTGGACAGCAGATGGTTGCTTGCGCTGGGCTGTCCTCCGACCACCCGGCCCCTCGGCTGCTCCTGCCTCCACCTGCTGTACAGGGATGGCTGTTTTGTGTACACCAGTTAGTGTCCCAGATGCCTCACCGCTAAAGTGCCCAACCGAGGTGAGTATCTCTGCGATGGTGGAGTGTGTAGGAGTTAGCAGTGGTGTAGTGTCGTGCTCCTCATCTGACCCAAAATCCAGGGTCCCCTGGAGTGGTGGTTCTTGTCCAACCGTCCCCTGCGTCTGGGTATCGTGTGCGTCAGTGTCCTGTGCGTCAGTGTCCTGTGCGTCAGTGTCCTGTGCGTCAGTGTCCTGGGTAGGTGTTTCCTGGGTAGCTGTGTCCTGGGTAGGTGTGTCCTGGGTAGCTGTGTCCTGGGTAGGTGTGTCCTGGGTAGGTGTTTCCTAGCTAGGTGTGTCCTGGGTAGGTGTGTCCTGGGTAGGTGTGTCCTGGGTAGGTGTTTCCTAGCTAGGTGTGTCCTGGGTAGGTGTGTCCTAGCTAGGTGTGTCCTGGGTAGGTGTGTCCTGGGTAGGTGTGTCCTGGGTAGGTGTTTCCTAGCTAGGTGTGTCCTGGGTAGGTGTGTCCTAGCTAGGTGTGTCCTGGGTAGCTGTGTCCTGGGTAGGTGTGTCCTGGGTAGGTGTTTCCTAGCTAGGTGTGTCCTGGGTAGGTGTGTCCTGGGTAGATGTGCCCTGGGTAGGTGTGTCCTGGGTAGGTGTGCCCTGGGTAGGTGTGCCCTGGATAGGTGTGCCCTGGGTAGGTGTTTCCTAGCTAGGTGTGTCCTGGGTAGGTGTGCCCTGGGTAGGTGTGTCCTGGGTAGGTGTGGCCTGGGTAGGTGTGCCCTGGGTAGGTGTGCCCTGGGTAGGTGTTCCCTGGGTAGGTGTTTCCTAGCTAGGTGTGCCCTGGGTAGGTGTGCCCTGGGTAGGTGTGTCCTGGGTAGGTGTGTCCTGGGTAGCTGTGTCCTGGGTAGGTGTGGCCTGGGTAGGTGTGTCCTGGGTAGGTGTGTCCTGGGTAGGTGTTTCCTAGCTAGGTGTGTCCTGGGTAGGTGTTTCCTAGCTAGGTGTGCCCTGGGTAGGTGTGCCCTGGGTAGGTGTGTCCTGGGTAGGTGTGTCCTGGGTAGCTGTGTCCTGGGTAGGTGTGGCCTGGGTAGGTGTGTCTTGGGTAGGTGTGTCCTGGGTAGGTGTTTCCTAGCTAGGTGTGCCCTGGGTAGGTGTGTCCTGGGTAGGTGTGTCCTGGGTAGGTGTGTCCTGGGTAGGTGTTTCCTAGCTAGGTGTGTCCTGGGTAGGTGTGCCCTGGGTAGGTGTGCCCTGGGTAGGTGTGCCCTGGGTAGGTGTGCCCTGGGTAGGTGTTTCCTAGCTAGGTGTGTCCTGGGTAGGTGTGCCCTGGGTAGGTGTGTCCTGGGTAGGTGTGGCCTGGGTAGGTGTGCCCTGGGTAGGTGTGCCCTGGGTAGGTGTGCCCTGGGTAGGTGTTTCCTAGCTAGGTGTGTCCTGGGTAGGTGTGCCCTGGGTAGGTGTGTCCTGGGTAGGTGTGTCCTGGGTAGGTGTGGCCTGGGTAGGTGTGCCCTGGGTAGGTGTGCCCTGGGTAGGTGTGCCCTGGGTAGGTGTGCCCTGGGAAGGTGTTTCCTAGCTAGGTGTGCCCTGGGTAGGTGTGCCCTGGGTAGGTGTGTCCTGGGCAGGTGTGTCCTGGGTAGGTGTGTCCTGGGTAGGTGTGTCCTGGGTAGGTGTGCCCTGGGTAGGTGTGTCCTGGGTAGGTGTGTCCTGGGTAGGTGTGCCCTGGGTAGGTGTGCCCTGGGTAGGTGTTTCCTAGCTAGGTGTGTCCTGGGTAGGTGTGCCCTGGGTAGGTATGTCCTGGGTAGGTGTGTCCTGGGTAGGTGTGGCCTGGGTAGGTGTGTCCTGGGTAGGTGTGTCCTGGGTAGGTGTGGCCTGGGTAGGTGTGTCCTGGGTAGGTGTGTCCTGGGTAGGTGTGTCCTGGGTAGGTGTGCCCTGGGTAGGTGTGTCCTGGGCAGGTGTGTCCTGGGTAGGTGTGGCCTGGGTAGGTGTGTCCTGGGTAGGTGTGTCCTAGCTAGGTGTGTCCTGGGTAGGTGTGCCCTGGGTAGGTGTGTCCTGGGTAGGTGTGTCCTGGGTAGGTGTGGCCTGGATCGGCTGCGACGGGGGCCTGTTCCTGTGGCTGCCCCCTGCGGCCGTGTCCGGGGTACAGGGCCTCCGTCCTCTGCTCCACTACGTCCAGGAGCGCCTCAATGTCCCACTCCTGGAACCTCGGCGCTGTGCGGCGGGCCGCCATTTTGACGGGTCTCCGGGGCGGGGTGGCCGTCTTTTGTGCTGCGACGCCGCGCGGTGTCACTGATGGCGCTCGCGTCCGTGATGAATGATGCTGTCGCGAATGGCATTACGCCGCTGCTAGCCTATTCCGGGCCGCAGAATTTGCAACATTTCGGGGGGCCCGACGCCGGAGTGATTCGCGTCGTTTTTGGCGCCGGGTTCGGCCCATCGCGCCAAATAGCGGGGAATCTTACATTTCACTAAGTCACAGAAATTAGCTGCATCTTGTCCCTTTCTCTATCTTGATTGAATGTTAAGGTCCAATGTGACCGCGTAGATTTCAGAAATAGCAGTGAAAGAACCATCAGTGTCAGTGATACGTATTGTTTTCCTTAACGCCAATGTGTTAAGAGTCGAATAAAGTTGATCACAAGTTCCACAAGTATTACGTATTTAAAGCTTGCTTTGTCTTTCTAAAGGGAAAGAGGGAATGCTGCGGTGCATCCCCGACCTGGTTGGGAGAGGAACACTATCACCCGAATCCCAGCGAGAGCGGAGCCAAGCCGGCTTAACCAGCCTCACTGCAGGCCAGAGATCCCAGCTCAGTGAATTAAATGCTTCTTACAAGGGCAGGTTTAATTTCCCATTCGTGATCTGTGTCCGGATGAATGACAAGGAAACTATAATCCAACAGCTCGGCAGCAGGATCCGCAACAGCCCAGAGCAGGAGCTCCAGACCGGGATCCAGGAGGTTAAAAAAATCTGCCATCTGCGCCTTTTGGACATCTCCAGCTAAGTAGCCCAGGCCACCAAGCTTTAATAAGAAGGGCTGCCTGTCAGAGAGGTTCAAAATAGCAAGAGAGAACAAATAATGTGGAGAATCAGCCCGTCACTCTCAAAATGAAATGTGCAAACCTCGAGTAGAATGTAGAATGTGACATCACAAATTGAATGTATCGCTTTAAGAGGCTAATAAATGCAGCAAAACTAGAATTTATTCTGTTTGTTGAGCTTCATTTTGTCTTACACTAGTAAGAATTGAAACATACTTGCACATTATTTCCACCCCTTCCCTAATATTACAACCTCATTTTACTAGTGTGAATGGTTATTCTTTCATGAACGTATCGTCTCCGAAGATACCCTTAGTCTGACTGTACAAAATGCAGAAAGCCAAGCCCTAAACCAGCTGCCTGTGTCTCACTAGGTGTCTTGTTTCTGCATCAGAAGATTACGAGTTAAAACCCCACTCATGTGTTTCAAATATGGATATCTGTGCCGACTGTCCAGTGGCATCGTTTTAGAGATCAAGTGAGATGCCCTTTCTAGGTTACAGCTGGGTATGGAAGGACAAGAATAGGTGAATTCTCCTGCTGTCCTAACCATAATTCTCAGCTAACATCAAAAAATGATTCTGGACAATTTCACATTGTGTGTGGGACTGTATGGCTGCTGTGTCTCTACATTACAACAGTAACGACACTTCAAAGGTGTATTTCATTGACTACATTTTAAAAAATTTATTGGATGTGGGAGTCACTGGCTGGACCATTTCAGAGGGCATTTGATTACAGTGGACCTGGAGTCACATGTAGACTAGGTAAGGACGGCAGATTTCCACTTCCCTAAGTGGACCAGATGTTTTTTTATAAAACGACAGTGGTTTCATGGTCATCGTTAGACTTTTAATTCCAGAATTTTATTGAATTCAAATTCCACCATCTGCAATGGTGGTATCTGAATCCGGATCTCCAGAACATTACCCTGGGTCACTAGTCTAGTGACAGCACCACTATACCACTGCATCCCTATAGTGCATTAGAATGCCCTGAGGTTGTAGACATCTATCATTCTCTCCTCATATTTCCATGCACTTGAAGAGGTGCCTTTTCACATCGCCCCTGAATGACCTGTCTCTAATTTTAAGGTTCTGGATTTCTTTAATTATTGTCCACTCCTCAGTTAGATTGTCCCTTTGCCTTCTATTCTCCAGGGGACATAAGCTGAGTCATCATAGTTAAACCTTTTGATCCTGGTATCAAAATGGTGAATCTGTGCTGTACCCACTTCAGGACCAATTTATGTTTCCTGAGGTGCAATGTCCCCAAACTGAATTAAATGCTCCAGATATGGACTAACCAAAGTTTTATACAACTGTAGTATAACTTGCAAGCCTTTGTATCCTAGTCTCCTTGTGATAAAATGTAACATTCTATAATGTTTTTGCATTTATCTACTACCTTTAATGATTTACATACAGGGATTCCTAAATCCCTCTACTCATGAGAACTAAAGAATATAAAAATTGGAGAAGCAACCTTTTCGATCCTTGAGCCTGCACTGCCATCCAGTGGTATCGTGCTGATTTGATCAAAGCCTCAACTCCATTTTCCTTCCTGCCCCCATAATCCTTGAGTGTCTTGTCAATCAAAAAGCAGTCTAACACAGCCTTGAATATACTTAATGACCCCAATGATAATTGAGCTAGAGAATTTCAAAGATTAGCAACTGAGTGAAGAACTTCCTCCTCATCTCCCACTTAATGAGAGATAACTTATTCGGCAACTGTCCTCTGGTTCTAGATTCCTCTACAAGTGGAAACATTCAACGTTCACCTGTAAAGCACTCGTGGAATCTTGTATGTATCAATAGGATCACATCTCATTCCTCTGAACTCCAATGAATTACTCAGAGGGCAACCCTTTCATTCCAGGAATCAACCAAGTGCACCTTTTCTGTACTGCTTCCAATGCAAGTATGTCCCTCCTTAAAGATTTGTCAGTAAGGTAAAGTCACCATAGTCCCAATGACCATAGGTTGCTTTTCCCTTTCATAAAACCATGTCAACTCTGCTAGATTGTGTTATGATTCACAAATGTCCCGCCACTACTTCCTTAATAATGGCATTATCCCAATGCCAGATGTTCGATTAGTTGGCTGATAAGTTGGTGATTTTGCCTCCCTCCTTTCTTGAACAGGGTTGGTACATTTATGGTGATCCAAACCACTGCGCTCTTCCCAGAGTCAAGGGAATTTTGGACGATTACAAACGATGCGTCCACTGTCTCTGCAGCCACTTCTTTTAAGAACTTAGTTGGCAGGCTGTCAGGCCCAGGGGACTTGTCAACATTTAGTCTCATTCATTGTCTCTTTTTCTCTAGTGATAGTGATTGTTTTAAGTTCCTCACTTCCTTTTGCCCTTTGATTATCTACTATTCTTGGGATGCTTTTAGCGTCTTCTACCATGAAGACAGATATTAAATACGTTCAACGTCTTTGCTTTTCCCTTTGTTTCCCATTGGTAATCCTCCAGTCACATCCTCTAATGGACCAGTATTTACTTTATCGATTTACTTGGAGAAGTTCTTTCTGTCTCTTGTCATATTTCTTGCTAGTTTACTCTCAAATCCTAATTTCTCCCACTTTATTATTTTTGTCATCCTTTATTGGTTTCTAAAATGTTCTCAATCTTCTGGGAAAATCTTCACGCCATTGTATGCCTTTTCCTTCTATTTGATACCATTTTTTATGTCCTTAGGTTGGCGCAGATGGTTTATCCTTTTCATCAAAACTTTCTTTCTCAGTGGAATATATCTTTATTGGGAATTATGAAATATCTCCTTAAATGTCTGTCGCTGCTTTTCTGCTGTTCTACCGATTAACTTATTTTTCCAGTCTGCTCGAGCCAAATCAGCCTTCATACCTTTATAATTGCCTTCACTAAAGTTTAAGACATTAATTTGTGACCCCAGTTTGTCACCCTGAAACTGAATGTGAAATGCGATTATGTTATATTCACTCTTGTCTAATGGATCATTCTCAGTTGGATCATTTATTCATCCTCTCTCATTGCACATTCCTATGTCAAAAATAACCTGCATCTCTCAAAGGCATTGTTTCAAGTCCCACATTGGGTAATGTTTTTTTATGGGGAGATGGTGGCATAATGTCACTAGACTAATAATTCAGAGGCCCGGGCTAGTGATCTGGGGCAAGGGTTTAAATTCCACCACAGCAGCTGGTGGAATTTAAATGCAATTAATAAATCTGGAATATAAAGCTGAAGAAACAACCCATCTACTTCATTAATGTCCTTTAGGCAAGGAAATCTGCTGTCCTTTCCTGGCGTGGCCAACATGTGACTCCAATATGGCTGACTCTGATGTGCCTTCTGATGGAGCATAGCAAGCCAATCAGTTCAAGGGCAATTAGGGATGGGTGGCAAATGCTGACCTTGTCAGAGACGCCCACAGCCCATGAAAGAACAAACAAAAAAGCTTGCTCCCTGGTTCAATGTATTTTTCTAATAAATGGTTCCAGATACACTTTGTGAACTCACCAATTATAAAGGGAATAATTGGCACCAAAGGACAGACACACTAGCATATCAGATATTAAACAAAGATAGTTACAGATACTATGCTTGTTTCTACAGAACTCCAGAAGCTCCAGGACCGGAGAAAATAAAGAGAAGAGAAGAAAGAGAAGGAAAGAGAACAGCCATGAGGACTTCCTTCATCATGATCAACATACTGTTTATGGACATTTGGTTGCGTGTGAACGCGAACCCCATGACTTCAAACCTCCCTGCCGTTAATGTTTCACTGCCCTGCAGTACCCAGAGCCCAGTCACCAGCGACACTGCATCATCCTGGTGTGCCAGGTTCATAACCTGGTACTCCCTGTCCTATGTGATCGAAACACTGTTAGCGTTGGCGATACTCTGCTGTGTAGTGCAGACTATGCGCCGACGGAAATGGAGAAGGAGAGCCTACCGCGCTCGAACCCCGGTATATAGGATCAGATCCCCTATGTTTGGTTACGACCAGACCCCCGACCCCCGCGATCTATTATAAAATAATAAAGTGCACTCACTTGCGTTTATTTTTGTTGTAAATAAAGAGATGTAAAAAACTTTTTCATGAGCAAAAATTGTATGATCCTGAGCTTGACTGCCAAGCCAGGAAAGATTATATGAAATGCTGAGATTTTGTTGTATGCTTGAGGAAGGTAGGATAATGGAATGTTTAGCGAGCGTAGTATATTAAGGATTTTTGTAAAGGCCCCGAAGAATCCAGCACGAGTTTTAAGGATACAAAATAATAAAGTTTATTTACTATAACAATATATACATAGTAGTAGCAGTAACTTCCCTTGCTACCTTCTCCTTCCTCCTGGTTCCTGGACTGGCCAGCTTATTTATAGTAGGAGTTTCTCCGCCCCCCTCATTGGGGAAGTTCATACTCCCATAGGATTGTGGGATAGTCATTAGTCCCCAGCCAATCGTCAGTAGGCAGGTTATAACATCCCTCCCCCCCAAAGTCCAAGGAATCCACCGTAGGCCCTGGCGAAGGAAGGCGTCGAACTCGTTTGGCCGCAGGCCGGACGCCATTTGCACGCGGCGCTGGATCAGGCGGCGTATAACGAGACGGAGACCGGCGCTTCCGTGATGAACGGCGCGGTTGTACATCCACGGCCTGTGGACCCGAGGATTCCCCCTCTGATTCATCCTGTGTCTCCATCTCGGAGTCAGAGTCTGCTGCCTCCGTCATGTCAGCGTCTCTGTCCCCATTCGGTCCCGTCATGACCTGCGCAGGCTTTGAGTGAGGCACCAGTGGAAGATTTGGAGGACTACCTTCCCTTGTTTCTGGTCTTTGCCGCTGTTGAACTGAGCTCCGGGGGCGGGGAACCTTTTGCGGGGATGATCTTCTGGACCGGACGTGGTCTACATGTTTTCGCTGGAGACGACCCTGAGCTTGCACTTGGTACGATATAGGGCCCGTTTGGCGAAAGATTACCCCAGGAACCCATTGGGCACCACCAGCAAAATTCCGCACGAATACTGGGTCACCGGGCGCAAACTGCCGAATCGGACGATGCTGAGACAATCCCGGTCCCTGCCGTTCTTGTGTGCGGCGTACTTTTGCGCCAATGTCCGGGAAGACCATACTAAGGCGGGTGCGAAGTCTCCGGCCCATTAGGAGTTCTGCGGGAGCTACCCCCATCACTGTATGGGGGGTGGTCCTGTACGTAAACAAAAACCGAGCCAGTCTCGTGTCCATTGATCCGGAAGACTGCTTCTTTAGGCCTCTTTTGAATGTTTGCACTGCACGCTCTGCCAACCCATTTGAAGCCGGGTGGTAAGGGGCAGTGCGGATATGGCGGATGCCGTTCATCTTTGTAAACCTAGCAAACTCCTCACTCGTGAATGGAGTGCCATTATCCGTGACCAGCACCTCGGGGAGGCCATGCGTGCTAAATGATAAACGCATTTTTTCAATTGTTGCGCAGGACGTTGTCCCCTGCATCTTATGCACCTCCAGCCATTTGGACTGGGCGTCAATTAGTAGGAGGAACATGGATCCCTGAAAAGGGCCTGCGAAATCTGCATGTAAGCGTGCCCAAGGCCGCCCTGGCCATTCCCAGTGATGTAGGGGCGCGGCCGGCAGAAGCTTCTGATGCTCCTGGCAAATGGAGCAGTTTTGGGCCACCTTCTCAATGTCGGTGTCGAGGCCTGGCCACCAGACATAACTCCGGGCCAACATTTTCATCTTGGTCACGCCCGGATGCCCATTGTGCAAGTCTGATAATATCAGCTCCTGGCCATTTTCCGGGACAACCACACGCGTCCCCCACAAGAGGATGCCGTCTTCCACGCTGAACTCTGACAGCTTGGAGGAAAATGCCCGTAACTCGCCTGGGAGCTGTCTATGCTGCCCACCATACAGGACTATGTGCCGAACCTTTGACAGGACTGGCTCCGTCTGGGTCCACTCACGGATCTGTGATGCCGTGACAGGCAAGGTGTCCATAAAATTTAGGGTTGCGACCACCTCACCGGTCGTGGGGGTCGACATGGGCCCGGTCGATAAAGGCAATCGGCTCAGTGCGTCGGCATTTGCTATCTGCGTACCTGGTTTGTGCTCCAGAGAATACTCATATGCAGCAAGCTACAAAGCCCAGCGCTGGATCCGTGCAGAAGCAATGGGCGGTATCGGCTTATCCTCTCTGAAGAGTCCCAGCAGGGGCTTATGATCAGTCACGATAGTGAAATGGCGGCCGTACACATACTGGTGGAAGTGTTTCACCGCGAAAACCACTGCCAGGCCCTCCTTCTCGATCTGCGCGTACTTCTTCTCCGCTGCAGTCAATGTGTGGGAGGCGAAAGCTATCGGTCGCTCGGCCCCGTTCTCCATCTTGTGGGACAGGACAGCCCCAATACCATACGGGGATGCATCACATGTGACGAGCAAAGGCTTTCCCGGATCATAGTGGGTTAGTAACCCAGACGACGACAATTGTTGCTTTACCCGCCGGAAAGCGGTTTCTTGCGGCTGACCCCAAACCCAGGTGTGATTTTTCTTTAGCAGCAGGTGCAAGGGGGCCAGCGTAGTTGCCAGATTGGGGAGGAACTTCCCGTAATAGTTTACGAGACCGAGAAAAGAACGAAGATGCGAAGTGTCAGTCGGGGTGGGGGCATGTTGAATTGCACGCACCTTCTCTGCGACAGGGTGCAGACCCTCGCGGTCCACCCGATAACCTAGGTAGACTACTTCTTTTGCCTGAAATACGCACTTTGTGTGACGTAAACGGACTCCAGCCTCCGAAAGGCGTTTAAGGACAGCCTCCAGATTTTCCAAATGCTCTTGCTCCGACGTCCCTGTAATCAACACGTCATCTAGGTAGACAGCCACACGTGGTAAACCTCTCAAAATGCCCTCCATAACACGTTGAAAAATTGCGCAGGCAGAGGATACTCCAAAGGGCAACCGTGTATATTCATACAGGCCCCGGTGTGTGTTAATTGTTACATATGGTCGGGAGGCAGGGTCCAGCTCCAACTGCAGGTAGGCGTGACTCATATCTAATTTTGTGAATGAGAGTCCGCCTGCAAGTTTCGCGTAGAGATCCTCTATGTGAGGCATTGGGTATCGGTCGAGTCGGGAAACTGTATTCACTGTAAGTTTATAGTCGCCACACAAGCGAACTGTGGCATCTGGCTTCATTACTGGCACAATTGGTGCTGCCCAGTCAGCAAAACGGACAGGCCTGATAATACCCAAACTCTCCAAACGAGTGAGCTCCCCTTCTACCTTCTCGAGCAAAGCGTAAGGCACTGGGCGCGCCCGGAAATAGCACGGTGTGGCTCCTGGTTCAACTTGGATACGGGCTACGGCCCCTTTTATTTTCCCCAGACCAGGCTGGAATACCTCTGGGTATCGTCCTAGCACCTCAGTCAACCCTCCAGAAACTGTTTGGAGGATGTGCTGCCATTGCAACCGCAAATGGCGCAACCAGTCCCGACCCAACAGGCTGGGCCCATGGCCACGCACTACGATAAGTGGGAAACGCCCCTCCTGGCGTCCATAGACAACAGGGGTCATTGTAGTTCCTGCAATGTCCAGTGGTTCCCCCGTGTAGGTGGCCAACCTGGCCTGTGAGTCAGTTAGTGTAAGGGTCTGTATACCTGCTTGATGCGGTCGAATGTCCTCTGGGCGATCACGGAGACCGCTGCGCCAGTATCCAACTCCATCTCCAGCGGGTGGCCATTGACCCGTACTGTCACCTTAATGGGGGCCACACGGGGAGCTGCCACACAATGCAGCTGCAGGCAGTCGTCCTCCGTCTCCACGTCCTCAGGAGTGGTCGCCGCAGGTTCATCCACATGGAAGGTACGGCCTCTGGGCTGGTCCCAGTTACGGCCCCTGGGCTGGTCCCAGTTTCGGTCGGAACGACGGCGCCTCTGGCGTCCCCAGGACCGCCGTCTGCGACGGGGTCGGCGCCTACTAGTCTGACACGGACATGGCTCCTCATCCATTGGCTCTGGAGAAGGCTCCCTTCGGGGAGGAATGTCCGATGGCCACTGGCGTCGGTCTGGTCGTTGCCTCGCCCAAGGTACCGCAGGAGTGCGGGGGGACGTTTTTGGGCGGAAAGGGTTTCGCCCCAAGGCATGCACTTCCATTCCCTGTAGCTCCTGTACTCCTCGCTCTGCGCTCTCTCGGGACAAGACTATTTGTATTGCCTGTTGAAAAGTCAATGTTGGCTCCGCTAACAACTTTCTCTGGGTGGCCGCATTGTTAATACCGCAAACCAAACGGTAGCGTAACATTTCTGACAAGGTCTCACCATAGTCACAGTATTCCGCAATCCCGCGTAGCCTGGATAAAAAATCGGCAAGGGATTCTCCAGGGGTCCTCTCAGCGGTATTAAACCGGTAACGCTGGACTATCGTGGACGGGGTTGGGTTAAAGTGTTGCCCCACTATATTCACAAGTTCGTCAAACGTTTTGGTGTCCGGCGCAGCTGGGTACGTAAGGCTCCTAATCACCCCAAACGTATGCGGCCCGCAGGCGGTGAGCAATATGACCACCTGGCGCTCGTTTTCAGTGATATTGTTTGCCCGGAAATAGTAACGCATCCGTTGCGTGTACTGGTTCCAGCTTTCCAGCGCAGCATCAAAAACATCCAAACGTCCGTACAGAGGCATGGTGTAATAGAAAACAACTTCCAACCTGTATCCAACAAAAATCCAGGGAGGTGGCTTCAGCAGTGTAGACAGCTATTCACTTTTACCTTCGTCGCCAGTTTTGTAAAGGCCCCGAAGAATCCAGCACGAGTTTTAAGGATACAAAATAATAAAGTTTATTTACTATAACAATATATACATAGTAGTAGCAGTAACTTCCCTTGCTACCTTCTCCTTCCTCCTGGTTCCTGGACTGGCCAGCTTATTTATAGTAGGAGTTTCTCCGCCCCCCTCATTGGGGAAGTTCATACTCCCATAGGATTGTGGGATAATCATTAGTCCCCAGCCAATCGTCAGTAGGCAGGTTATAACAGGAGAAATTAGAGGTTCCAAGTTTATTGTTTTTTAATGCATGTCCCTGTCTGACATAGCGCCCTTAGAATTGTTAGTTAAAAAATTTTGTGCATAGCTATGGTCAGTGCAGAGGCCATGTAGGAGGTGTCCCCCCCCCCGGTCAGGGAATGGAAAGTAACAATCATGATGTGATCCTTCACGCTTCGCGTTAGGATCACAAAGAGGGAATATAGCCATGTAAAATGGCTAACTCCCGATTAGAATGGCCAAACCCTGATTTAAAATGGCGAACGGAAGAGGCTGATGGGAAAATCAGCCAACAGGACTCAAACAGACAGCTGCAGGTAAAAACAGTGTATTCGCCTCTGGGGAAGCCAGACAGAATTGATACCTGCAGCCATCAACACAACAACATACCAGCCATCTGCATATTAAGTAGCAATCCCGGGAACAATATGCTACAAATTAGAAACACAAAGCCAACCCAGACTTTTCGGCGCCAGCAGGAGCTTACACAAAGAGAGGTGAATGACCACCCTGAAACCGCCCATCGATCAAAGAATCGCTCCAGCATTGGAGAATATCGAACCAAGTGATTGGGACCAAGTGCAATCACTTGGAACCAGGTACAGGGTCTGCCCCAAAAGGCAGGCAGCCCCTGGTGACTATAAGAATAGAGTCCAAGGTCAAATCGCTCTTCCCTTCTTCTCCTCTCCGCACCCTTCGAGACCCTTCTGCTGACCTTCTGCAACAGCCACGAGAAATAGTAAGTCTTACTCCAACGCTCGCTACGAGATAGGCACTCCTGACTGTCGACCTGTACCAGCTTTGAATCCCACAGGCTCAGAACCCATACGAAGGCCATTCGTTTCCCTGACCTGGTGGGCCATTTCCAAAGTTAAGTATTGGCCTGTTAGTTGTAGGAAGTAGCTTAGAAGTAGAATGACTTCCGGGTGCGGCGATGACCAGCTAAGTCACACGTTTCGGCAGCTCCCGGTGGAACGGACTTTTGGGCTCTTAATAGGAGCCCCAACGGCAATTTTAACGGCTAAAAACACTGTGCGGTAAACCAGAAGGGAATTCCCCCTGGACACGGATGGAAAAAGGAGAGGAAAGTGGCCGGATTGCGGAGGATCCTCTAGAGCAGTGGCAAGGAAGGCAAGCACAAAGCAAGATGGCGTCGGAAGGGGGCCGGCTAGTATGGGGCCCTGACCAACAAGAGTTCCTGCGGCGCTGTGTGGAAGAACTTAAAAAGGAGATGAAGAAGGAGCTGCTGGCCCCGATATTACAGGCGATTGAAGGGCTAAAGGAGGAGCAAAAGACCCAGGAGCAGGAGCTTCGGGTCGTGAAGGCAAAGGCCGCTGATAATGAAGACGAAATACAGGGCCTGGTGGTGAAGACAGAGATGCACGAGGCACAACACAAAAGGTGTGTGGAATGGCTGGAGGTGCTGGAGAATAATGCGAGGAGGAAGAATTTAAGGATTCTTGGTCTTCCCGAAGGTGCAGAAGGGGCGGACGTCGGGGCATATGTGAGCACGATGCTTCACTCGTTAATGGGATCGGAGGCCCCGACGGGCCCGTTGGAGGTGGAGGGAGCTTATCGAGTTATGACGTGGAGAAATACCTCGAGCCATAGTGGTGAGATTTCTCCGATATAATGACAGAGAGATGGTCCTCAGATGGGCGAAGAAAACTCGGAACAGTAGGTGGGAGAACACGGTGATCCGCGTATATCAAGATTGGAGGAGCAGCTGGAATAGGCGGGCCAGAAAAGAACGTTTGGGACAAAGTGTTGGGGTGATTACGTGGGGTGAAGGGGGGGAAAAAGGGGGAAGGGATGATATCTCAAGTTGTTAATCTTGCGACCCTGTCACTTTTCTCGCTTCCCCATGTCGTGGGGGAGAGGGGGGAGGGAGGATGAGGAATTGTGGGCGCCGGCCATTAGGGGTGGGGCCAAGTGGGAAACGCGGGCTTTGTTCCCGCGCTATGGTAATCATGGCGGGAACAGGGAAGCAGGAAGGAGGGGGCCTCGCACAGTGGGGGCCGAGGTCACGGGGGGAAGCCGAGGTCAGCCAGAGTTTGCTGACTTCTGGGAGCAACATGGGGGGTGCAATCACGCTAGAAAAGGATCTAGCGGGGGGGGGTTTAACTGGGTTGCTGCTGCTGGGGAGAAGGGGGCGCTGGTAAAGGGTGGGGTGGTCGAGGCGGGAGGGCGCAGTCGGGGGGAGATGCGGCTACGTGGGAACCGGGTGAGGAGCTGGATTAAAAAAGGAGATGGCTAGTCGACAAGGGGTGGGGGGGCGGGTAAAGAGCCCCCCAACCCGGCTGATCACGTGGAATGTGAGAGGGCTGAACGGGCCGATTAAAAGGGCACGGATACTCGCACACCTAAAGAAATTAAAGGCAGATGTGGTTATGTTGCAGGAGACGCATTTGAAACTGATAGACCAGGTCAGACTACGCAAAGGATGGGTGGGGCAGGTGCTTCATTCGGGGTTAGACGCAAAGAACAGGGGGGTGGCTATATTAGTGGGGAAACGGGTACTGTTTGAGGCAAAGACCATAGTGGCGGATAGTGGGGGTAGATACGTGATGGTGAGTGGCAGATTGCAAGGGGAGGCGGTGGTTCTAGTGAACGTATATGCCCCGAACTGGGATGATGCCAATTTTATGAGGCGTATGTTGGGACGTATCCCGGACCTAGAGGCGGAAAAGTTGGTAATGGGGGGAGACTTCAATACGGTGCTGGACCCAGGGCTGGACAGAAGGAGACCCAGGACCGGGAGGAGGCCGGCTGCAGCTAGGGTGCTCAAGGACTTTATGGAGCAGATGGGAGGAGTAGACCCCTGGAGATTTAGCAGGCCTAGGAGTAAGGAGTTCTCGTTTTTCTCCTATGTCCATAAAGTATATTCACGGATAGACTTTTTTGTTTTGGGAAGGGCGCTGATCCCGAAGGTGACAGGGACGGAGTACACGGCTATAGCTATCTCGGACCACGCTCCACATTGGGTGGACCTGGAGATAGGGGGGGAAAAAGAATAGCACCCGCCCTGGAGAATGGACATGGGATTATTGGCAGATGAGGGGGTATGTTTAAGGGTGAGGGGGTGTATTGAAAGGTACTTGGAGATTAATGACAATGGGGAGGTTCAGGTGGGAGTGGTCTGGGAGGCGTTGAAGGCAGTGGTTAGAGGGGAGCTGATATCTATCAGGGCACATAAAGGAAAACAGGAGGGTAGGGAAAGGGAGCGGTTGCTGAAAGAACTTTTGAGGATGGACAGACAATATGCGGAGGCACAGGAGGAGGGACTGTACAGGGAAAGGCAAAGGCTACACGTAGAATTTGACTTGTTGACTACGGGTAATGCAGAGGCACAATGGAGGAAGGCACAAGGTGTACAGTATGAATATGGGGAGAAGGCGAGCCGGTTGCTGGCCCACCAATTGAGGAAGAGGGGAGCAGCGAGGGAGATAGGGGGGGTGAGAGATGAGGAGGGAGAGATGGAGCGGGGAGTGGAGAGAGTGAATGGGGTGTTCAAGGCATCCTACGAAAGATTATATAAAGCTCAGCCCCCGGAAAGGAAGGAGAGAATGATGTGCTTTCTGGATCAGCTGGAATTCCCTAAGGTGGAGGAGCAGGAGAGGGCGGGACTGGGAGCACAGATTGAGATGGAGGAGGTAGTGAAAGGGATTGGGAGCATGCAGGCGGGGAAGGCCCCGTGACCAGACGGATTCCCGGTGGAATTTTATAGGAAGTATATGGACTTGCTGGCCCCGCTTCTGACGAGAACCTTTAATGAGGCTAGCGAAAGGGGGCAGTTGCCCCCGACTATATCAGAGGCAACGATATCGCTCCTCCTAAAAAAGGAAAAAGAGCCGCTGCAATGCGGGTCCTATAGGCCCATTTCTCTTTTAAATGTGGATGCTAAGATTCTGGCCAAGGTAATGGCGACGAGGATAGAGGACTGTGTCCCGGGGGTGGTTCATGAGGACCAAACTGGGTTTGTGAAGGGGAGACAGCTGAACACGAACATACGGAGGTTGCTAGGGGTAATGATGATGCCCCCGCCAGAGGGGGAAGCGGAGATAGTGGTGGCGATGGATGCCGAGAAAGCATTTGATAGAGTGGAGTGGGACTATCTGTGGGAGGTGCTGAGGAGATTTGGCTTTGGAGATGGGTGTATCGGATGGGTACAGTTGCTGTATAGGGCACCGATGGCGAGTGTGGTTACGAATGGACGGGGGTCTGGTTATTTCCGGATTTACAGAGGGACGAGGCAGGGGTGTCCCCTGTCTCCGTTATTGTTTGCACTGGCGATTGAGCCCCTAGCCATAGCACTGAGGGGTTCCAGGAAGTGGAGGGGAGTGTTTAGGGGAGGAGAAGAACACTGGGTATCTTTGTATGCGGATGATTTGTTGGTGTATGTGGCGGACCCGGTGGAGGGGATGCCAGAGATAATGCGGATACTTGGGGAGTTTGGGGATTTTTCAGGGTATAAATTGAACATGGGGAAAAGTGAGTTGTTTGTGGTGCATCCGGGGGAGCAGAGCAGGGAAATAGAGGATTTACCGCTGAGGAAGGTAACAAGAGACTTCCGGTACTTGGGGATTCAGATAGCCAAGAATTGGGGAACCTTACACCGGCTTAATTTAACACGATTGGTGGAACAGATGGAGGAGGACTTCAAGAGATGGGACATGGTGTCCCTGTCACTGGCAGGTAGGGTGCAGGCGGTTAAAATGGTGGTTCTCCCGAGATTCCTCTTCGTGTTTCAGTGCCTCCCGGTGATGGTCACGAAGGCTTTTTTTAAGAGAATCGAGAAAAACATTATGAGTTTTGTGTGGGCCGGGAAGACCCCGAGAGTGAGGAGGGGGTTCTTGCAGCGTAGTAGGGATAGGGGGGGGCTGGCACTACCGAGCCTAAATGATTATTACTGGGCCGCCAATATTTAAATGGTGTGTAAGTGGATGGGAGAAGGGGAGGGAGCGGCGTGGAAGAGATTGGAGAGGGCGTCCTGCAAGGAGACCAGCTTACAAGCAATGGTGACGGCACCGTTGCCGTTCTCACCAAAGAAATATACTACAAGCCCGGTGGTGGTGGCAACATTAAAAATTTGGGGGCAGTGGAGACGGCATGGGGGAAGGACGGGAGCCTCGGTGCGGTCCCCGATAAGAAATAACTATAGGTTTGTTCCGGGAAGAATGGATGGGGGATTTGGAGCATGGCAAAGAGCTGGGGCAGTACAATTGAGAGATCTGTTCGTAGATGGGACGTTTACGAGCCTGGGAGCGCTGACGGAAAAATATGGGTTGCCCCAAGGGAATGCATTTCGGTATATGCAACTGAGGGCTTTGCGAGGCAACAGGTGAGAGAATTCCCGCAGCTCCCGATGCAGGAGGTGCAGGATAGAGTGATCTCAGAAACATGGGTAGGGGATGGTAGGGTGTCGGACATATACAGGGAAATGAGGGACGAGGGGGAGATCATGGTAGATGAGCTGAAAGGGAAATGGGAAGAAGAGCTGGGGGAGGAGATTGAGGAGGGGCTGTGGGCTGATGCCCTACGTAGGGTAAACTCGTCGTCCTCGTGTGCCAGGCTAAGCCTGATACAATTCAAGGTTCTACACAGGGCGCATATGACTGGAGCACGGCTCAGTAAATTTTTCGGGGGAGAGGATAGGTGTGAGAGATGCTCGAGAAGCCCAGCGAATCACACCCACATGTTCTGGTCATGTCCGGCATTACAGGGGTTCTGGGTGGGGGTGGCGAAGGTGCTTTCGAAGGTGGTGGGGGTCCGGGTCGAGCCAAGCTGGGGGTTGGCTATATTCGGGGTTGCAGTAGAGCCGGGAGTGCAGGAGGCGAGAGAGGCTGATGTTTTGGCCTTTGCATCCCTAGTAGCCCGGCGCAGGATATTGCTTATGTGGAAGGAAGCCAAACCCCCGGGCGTGGAGACCTGGATTAACGACATGGCAGGGTTTATAAAGTTAGAACGGATCAAGTTCGTATTAAGGGGATCGGCTCAAGGGTTCACCAGGCGGTGGCAACCGTTCGTCGACTACCTCACAGAACGATAGAGGGAATGAAAAAGAAAGACAACAGCAGCAACCCAGGTGGGGGTGGGGGGGTGGGGGGGGGGGGGGGGGGGGTGGAGGATCCAGGCGGGCTCTTAGGGATGTCATTGTATATGTATAGACAATTGTTATAGGTAATGTATATTGGACTGTTGGATTGTATCTTTGGAGAGTAACTATTTTTGACAAGGCAGTTGCCATTTAGTTTTGTTTTTGTTTCTGTTTATATATTATTTATTTACTTGTTTAAAACTGGCCACTGTTATTTATATTGCTTTATTGTTGTTTAAAAGAAAAACTTTGTACTGTTATGTTTGGCCAAAAAATCTTGAATAAAATATATTTTTAAAAAAAGAAGTAGAATTAATGTGTAAGTATTGATTGCTGTATGTAATAAATATGCGTTGATTTAACTCTTACTAAGCGGTGTATTGGATTATTGATCATTACTCAGACTTGAACCACGTGGCGGTATCAGAAGGATACCTGGTGACTCAAGAGCAAAGGTGACAGAACAAGAGCAATTAAACTAAGGCTAAAACGAGCAACATTTGTTAAGCAATGAACATTCAGTAGGTAAATCATATATCAAGAACTATGTAACAGTGACTGGCGGCTCAGGAACACCACAACAGCTGTCCCTTTCAGCTCCCCTGCCTGTTGTAATTATTGGGCACAATGAAGTACAAACATTTTTACAATCCAAAGAAACCCCCGTCAACTTGTGACAATAAGCAATTATTATTATTGTGTGGAAGGAATCTATTGTGTAAAATGAAAGCTACAATTATATGTTCAGCAGAGGGTATAGAAGTACAAGTCCCGGCAGATCGATGTGACCTCTACCCTCTGCACTCCAGAAACCATCCCATTTTGTACGCTTGGGAAAATTTTGAGGCCAGCCTTAGTTCATGACTCACTTGTATTATAGGGTCACTCCAGTGCATCCCCCAGGACGTAGTGGACTATCAGAGGAAATTGCATCTAGGTCCCTGGAAAGAGAAATTACATTGTACCACCTTCTTTGGCGAAACAGGAAATGATCAAGCCAAAGCCGAATATTACAGGCCCTACTGACATGCTAAATAATTGTTGAAAATTATAAAGATCTGTATGGGCCCAGAAGGCATTGCTGCAACTGTCTCACTATTCCAACAGGCACAACCCTTGTTCCTAGAGAAGGAAAGCAAATCCCACATCACCCTAACAGTATCAAGAGGACATACTCCGAAGGACTTAGGACCAATGGTTTAAAGGATTGAGCGCTTACAACCTCAGGCTGAATACGGGAGACCTGGGGGTAACACAATCTTGCAGTTCGCAGATAACCAGGAATATGGGATCCTGCTGAAGGAATGTATTTGTTGCATGGGAACATTTGAAAGAGGCCGAGTGCATCTCCAGGCCCCAGCAGTCCCTGAGGACCCCACTGATCCCCTGTCCCAAATACCATTCACACTGTGCTCCAGCCATCCCAATGAAGTGGGAAAGATGTTGACTGCACCTCCCCAGATCACTCTAGTACACGGTCATAGATTTATGTTCGGCATTTTTCTCTGTCCCCATACACCAGGACTCACAATTCCTGTTTGCCTTCATGGCCTACAGTACACTTGGATTAGATTACCACAAGATACACAGAGAGCCCTACAATATTCTCCCAATGCCTAAAAAGAGACTTGGAAGATGTAATATTACCCGTAGGGTCCGTCCACCCTAATCCAATATGTCGATGATCTACTCCTCGTATCACCCAATAAAAAGGCCTGCGAGATGGACTCAAAAAGGGACACAAAGTATCAAAAGCAAATTTACAGTTTATAGCCGAAAGGGTCCGATATGTAGGCTATAAGCTCTTCTGTGACACCCGTCAATTGTCCAAAGGCAGGATTGAAGCTGAATGCTCAGCCCCATCGCCAGCGACTACAAGAAATGAAACATTTCCTCAGATTGGCAGGCTACTGTTGCCAGTGGATAGTTAACTACAGCGAGCTGGCAGACCACTCTTAGACCTCTCAGTGCCATCACATCCTGAACCCTTATCATGGACCAAAAATACTCAGGATGCATTTTTAGCCTTAAAACAGGCTCTGATCTCAGCTCTAGACCTCCCTGCCTAGAGCCATTTAACCTTATCGTGCATCACAAATCTGGGATTGTCCAATCCGTCCTCACCCAGGATCACGGGGGCAGACAGCGACCAATCGCTTATTTTAGCACCCAATTAGACCCAGTGGCAAGTGACCTGCCTCGTTGCCTGCCAGCTATAGCTGCCGCATATTATGACAATCACCCTAAATCATCATACCACCTTACATGCGCACCATTCGGTCGAAATTCTCCTCACTAAATGTGCCACCAGGACCTGACTCTAACTTGACCATTAAGCGATGCACAACACTAACCCTGCCACTTTATTACCTAATACTGAAGACGGCACGCCTCATTGTTGTGAGACGGTTATGCATCTAGTGACTTAGTCGCGTGCAGACCTCGGTGAGGTACCATTGGGCAACCCGGTTCTAGTATATTTTGTCGACAGCTTGGCACTCCCCGAAATCAGAAAGGGAAATGTTGTGCTGGCTATGCTATTATGTCACCATATGAGACCGTAGAGGCAGCCACTCTTCCGGATACTTTTTCAGCACAATAAACTGAATTGTTCACTCTTATACGGGCCTGCATATTAACTACAGACAAGACCGTAAACATCCATACTGAATCGAGGTACACTTTCAGAGTGGCCCATAATTATAGACAAATTAGGAAATTCAGTGGATTTCTAACATCATCAGGCTCAACTATCAAAATGCGGAACGAGTGGATAATCTTTTATGGGCGATTCAGAGCCCAAAACAATTGGCGATTTTAAAATGTCAGACCCATACAGGACATGCAGATGAAGTTTCACGAGGGTATGGGAGGGCGGGCGGCATTATTGGATACTTGTGTACAAGTCTCCCCCTATGTGTCCAGACATACCAAGCCATGATTCACCACCCGCAATTGATGATGTGTTGGTCTTCCAATCTCAGGCCAATACTGATGAGGTTATGACTTGGGTTCAGAATTAATGTACTAAGACCCCTGATGGTGTATGGGTCCACCATGGTGACTGTTTGGGGCCCCCAAATCTTTACTCCCGTGGATTGCCCGATGTGAGCATACATTCACACATCCGGGCAAAGGGGGGATGGCAGACTATATTGTAAAAACATGGTACGCAAAACAAATTAGTAAACAATGTGCCACTTGGCAGACCATGAATCCGGGGGAAAACGGAAAAAATACAGTCTGCCTCCTACCCAAATCCAACAGGACCTTTCGTAAATTTACAGATGGGTTTTATTGAATTACTACCATGTATGGCTTTTAAATATGTTTGAATGATTATCGATGTATTCTCTCAATGGATTGAAGCTTTCCTGTGTAAAAAGAATGATGCAACTACGGTTGCAAAACACCTGTTGAAAGAAATTGTGCCGCGATTCGGCATTTCTGTACAACTATCAAGTACGCTTTGCGCATGTGATGTAGAGCCTGAGTGAGAATGCCCGAGTGAGGATTAAAACTTGGTAATTTGGAGAAATGTGGTAATTAAAGAGCCATGATGTGGAGATGCCGGCGTTGGACTGGGGTGAGCATAGTACGAAGTCTTACAACACCAGGTTAAAGTCCAACAGGTTTGTTTCGATGTCACTAGCTTTCGGAGCGCTGCTCCTTCCTCAGGTGAATGAAGAGGTCTGTTCCAGAAACACATATATAGACAAATTCAAAGATGCCAAACAATGCTAGGAATGCGAGCATTAGCAGGTGATTAAATCTTTACAGATCCAGAGATGGGGTAACCCCAGGTTAAAGAGGTGTGAATTGTCTCAAGCCAGGACAGTTGGTAGGATTTCGCAGGCCAGATGGTGGGGGATGAATGTAATGTGACATGAATCCCAGGTCCCGGTTGAGGCCGCACTCATGTGTGCGGAACTTGGCTATAAGTTTCTGCTCGGCGATTCTGCGTTGTCGCGGGTCCTGAAGGCCGCCTTGGAGAACGCTTACCCGGAGATCAGAGGCTGAATGCCCTTGACTGCTGAAGTGTTCCCCGACTGGAAGGGAACATTCCTGCCTGGTGATTGTGGCGCGATGTCCGTTCATTCGTTGTCGCAGCGTCTGCATGGTCTCGCCAATGTACCACGCTTTGGGACATCCTTTCCTGCAGCGTATGAGGTAGACAACGTTGGCCGAGTCGCACGAGTATGTACCGCGTACCTGGTGGGTGGTGTTCTCACGTGTAATAGTGGTATCCATGTCGATGATCTGGCACGTCTTGCAGAGATTACCATGACAGGGTTGTGTGGTGTCGTGGTCACTGTTCTGAAGACTGGGTAGTTTGCTGCAAACAATGGTTCGTTTGAGGTTGCGCGGTTGTTTGAAGGCAAGTAGTGGGGGTGTGGGGATGACCTTGGCAAGATGTTCATCGTCATCAATGACGTGTTGAAGGCTGTGAAGAAGATGACGTAGTTTCTCCGCTCCGGGGAAGTACTGGACGACGAAGGGTATTCTGTCGGTTGTGTCCCATGTTTGTCTTCTGAGGAGGTCGGTCCGGTTTTTCGCTGTGGCGCGTTGGAACTGTCAATCGATGAATCGAGTGCCATATCCCGTTCGTACGAGGGCATCTTTCAACGTCTGTAGATGTCTGTTACGCTCCTCCTCGTCTGAGCAGATCCTGTGTATACGGAGCGCTTGCCCATAGGGGATGGCTTCTTTAATGTGTTTAGGGTGGAAGCTGGAGAAGTGGAGCATCATGAGGTTATCCGTGGGTTTGCGGTAAAGCGAAGTGCTGAGGTGACCGTCCTTGATGGAGACGAGTGTGTCCAAGAATGCAACTGATTTTGGAGAGTAGTCCATGGTGAGTCTGATGGTTGGATGGAACTTATTAATGTCATTGTGTAGTCGTTTCAGTGATTCTTCGCCGTGGGTCCAAAGGAAAAAAATGTCATCGATGTATCTGGTGTATAACATCGGTTGAAGGTCCTGTGCGGTGAGTAGGTCCTGTTCAAACTTGTGCATGAAGATGTTGGCGTATTGGGGTGCGAATTTGGTCCCCATGGCTGTTCCGTGCGTCTGAATTAAGAACTTGTTGTCGAAGGTGAAGACGTTGTGATCCAGAATGAAGCGGATGAGTTGCAGAATTGCGTCTGGAGATTGGCAGTTGTCGGTGTTGAGTACTGAGGCTGTTGCAGCAATGCCGTCGTCATGGGGGATGCTGGTGTAGAGTGCCGAGACGTCCATTGTGACGAGGAATGTTCCTGGTTCAACTGGTCCATGGGTGCTGAGTTTCTGTAGGAAGTCCGTCGTGTCGCGACAGAAGCTGGGTGTACCTTGTACGATGGGTTTCAAGATGCCCTCGATGTAGCCAGAGAGGTTCTCACACAGGGTCCCATTGCCTGAAACGATAGGGCGGCCTGGTGTGTTGGCCTTGTGTATTTTTGGGAGTAATTATGTAATTAAAGAGGTAAGTGGTGAATTAAATTTTCCTGTTTTTCAGTGAAATGTTTAGCGGACGAGTTAGCTGCAGCTGCCCCTACCCTAATTGCTGAGTGGCAGCTTTCTGTCAATCACCTGAAGCCTGATTAGAGGCAAAGGTGTAAATTGCATTCTTCTGTTTGAAGCTTTGAGTGAGGATTGAAACTTTGTCATTTGGAGCAGTGTGGTAATTCGGCGCACAGTGGGAGGAGGTGATTCTTCCCTTTCATTTTGGTTTCATTTTTCTGGCTTTGTAACTGTTTATCTGCAGGGAGAGATCCAGCGAGCATCCTGGGAAGGTAAGTGATATAAAGACCTTTTCAAATTGGGGGGGGGGGGGCGGGGGAACGGAAGTGACATCACATTAAAACTGTGACCAAGTTGGCTGGTAGGCAATCTGCTAAGTTTGAAAGAAAAAATAACATTGAAAATCTAATTAAAACTAATTAACGAACCATATGTTTTGGTCTTGTCCAAAGCTGGAGGATTACTGGAAGGAGTTTTTTAGGGTAATCTCTAAAGTGGTGCACGTGAAACTGGACCCGGGCCCTCGGGAGGCCATATTCGGTGTGTCGGACCAGACGGGTTGGAAATGGGTACGGAGGCAGATGTTGTAGCCTTCGCCTCGTAGATCACCCAAAGGCGGATCCTGATGGATTGGAGAGCAACCTCTCCACCCTATGCCCTGGCATTGCGGGTGAACCTGTTGGAATTCTTAACTCTTGCGAAGGTTAAGTTTGAACTGAGGGGAAGGATGGCGGGATTCTACAATTCATGGGCGTTATTCATTATGCACTTTCAAGAATTGGATAACATCGAACATTAGTTGGGGGGGTGGGGTTGGGAGGGTTGGGGAGGGGGACTGTGTGTGTTAATGGTGACTATGGGTGATTCCTGATTCCTTTTTGTTATTTGTTTATGTTAACATGCGGGCAGTTGTTTGTGGGTTTGGTGAGAGGATGGGATTGTTGTTGTTGATACGGGGATTGACATTATATTTGTTACTGCTTATTGTTTATTGTTGATGGGTGCAAATGTGGGAGAAAATGTGAAAAAGGAGGAGAATAAAAATATTTTTTTTAATTTAAAAAAACTAATTAATTAACTAGGTAGAGATGTAACTGAACCTGAGGGCAGAGATTAGTATTTGACATTCAATTTTACAGTAAAAGTCTAGCGCCAGGGCCATATAGTTAATTGTAACTTAATATGATAACAATTTGTGTATTTACTTTGAATTAATTAACTAGTGCATAAATGTCACTCAGCGGGGTGCAGTGAGATGTGGGAGATCCCTAACGCTTACAGCGTTCCGGTCGACTATGTCTGCGGGAAGTGCAACCAATGGCAACTTCTTACAGACCACGTGCTTCGGTTGGAGCAGCAGTTGGATGCACTTAGGATCATGCAGGTGGCAGAAAGCATCATAGATAGAAGTTATCGAGACGTGGTCACACCCAAGGTGCAGACAGGCAGATGGGTGACCGTTAGAAAGGGCAGGCAGTCAGTGCAGGAATCCCCTGTGGCTCTCCCCCTCTCTAACAGGTATACCGTTTTGGATACTGTTGGGGGGGATAGCCTATCAGGGGAAAACAGTGGCCAGAACAGTGGCACCACAACTGGCTCCGTTGCTCAGCAGGGGAGGGCAAAGTGCAGGAGAGCGATAGTTATAGGGGACCCTATAGTAAGGGGCACAGATAGGCTCGTCTGTGGACATGAAAAAGACTCAAGGATGGTATGTTGCCTCCCTGGTGCCAGGGTCAAGAATGTCTCTGAACAAGCGCAGGACATCCTGAAGGGGGAGGGTGAACAGCCAGAGATCGTAGTACACATAGGTATAAATGACATAGGCAGGAAGCGTGATGAGGTCCTGCAGAAGGACTTCAGGGAGTTAGGCAGTAACCAAAAAGCAGGATCTCTAGGGTTGTAATCTGTGCCACATTCCAGTGAGGCTAGAAATAGGAGGATAGTGCAGCTAAACACCTGACTAAACTGATGGTGTAGGATGGAGTGTTTCAGTTTTCTGGACCATTGGGATCTATTCCAGGGCAAGTGCAACCTGAACAAGAAGTACGGGTTACATCTAAACTGGAGGGCCCCCAATATCCTGGCTGGGAGGTTTGCTAGAGTCATTCGGGAGGATTTAAATTAGTATGGCATGGGGGTGGGAACCAGAGCGTTAGCTTAGAAGGTGTCATAACTGAAGGGAAAATAGAGAACAAAAATAAGAGAACAACATCACCCTCAGGCCAAGCAAAAAAAGGTGACAAGTGCGAGAAGGAAGGTGATCAATGCAAGTCTGAGGGTGTTGCACCTAAATGCGCGCAGTATACAGAACAAGGTAAATGAGCTTGTTGCGCACATTAAAATTGGTCTGTACAATGTTGTGGGCATCACAGAGACGTGGCTGTAAGGGGATCAGGGCTGGGAACTAAACATCCAAGGATATGTGTCCTATAGAAAGGACAGGCAGATGGGCAAAGGTTGCATTGTTAGTAAGGAATGGTTAAATCGATAGCAAGGAGCGCTATAGGATTAGAAAGCATAGAATCTTTGTGGGTAGAGTTGAGGAATCGCAAAAGTAAAAACACCCTGATGGGAGTTATTTACAGCTGCCGAGCAGTAGTCAGGATGTGGGACAGAAAATAAATCAGGAGATGGAAAAGGCATGTAAAAATGGCAATATTACAATAATCATGGGACTTCAATATGCAGGTGGACTGGGAAATCAGGTTGGTAGTGGATCCCAAGAAAAGGAATTTGTGGAATGTCTAAGAGCACGGTAGCATTGTGGATAGCACAATTGCTTCACAGCTCCAGGGTCCCAGGTTCGATTCCGGCTTGGGTCACTGTCTGTGCGGAGTCTGCACATCCTCCCCGTGTGTGCGTGGGTTTCCTCCGGGTGCTCCGGTTTCCTCCCACAGTCCAAAGATGTGCAGGTTAGGTGGATTGGCCATGCTAAATTGCCCTTAGTGTCCAAAATTGCCCTTAGTGTTGGGTGGGGTTGCTGGGTTGTGGGGATAGGGTGTAGGTGTTTGACCTTGGATAGGGTGCTCTTTCAAAGAGCTGGTGCAGACTCGATGGGCCGGGTGGCCTCCTTCTGCACTGTAAATTCTATGATGAGATGGTTTTTTGGAGCAGCTTGTGACAGGGCCTACTAGGGAAAGGCAATTCTGGATTTAGCGATGTGTAATGAGGCAGACTTGATTAGGGATCTTAAGGTAAAGGAACCCTTAGGGAGCAGTGACCACAATATGATGGAATTTACCCTGTAGTTTGAGAGGGAGAAGCTGCAATCAGATGTAACAGTATGACAATTAAATAAGGGTAACTACAAAGACACGAGGGAGGAGGCCAGGGCTGATTAGAAAAGGAGTCTCGCAGGGAAGACAGTGGAACAGCAATGGCAGGAGTTTTGGGCGCTTATTCGGGAGGCACAACAGAAATTCATCCCATGGAGGAGGAAACATGCAAAGGGGAGGACAAGGCATCCATGGCTGACGAGGGAAGACAAGGACAGCATAAAAGCTAAAGAAAAAGCATACAAAGTGGCGAGAATTAATGGGAAGCCAGAGGATTGGGAAGCCTTTAAAAGCGAGCAGAGGACAACTAAAAAATAAATAAGAGAGAAGAGGATGAAATTTGAGTGCAAGTTACCTAGTAATATCGAAGAAGATAGGAAGAGTTTTTTTCAATATATAAAAGGTAAGAGAGAGGCAAAACTAGACATGTGATCACTGGAAAATATGGCTGGAGAAGTAATAATAGGAAACAAAAAAATGGCAGAGGAACTGAATAGTTACTTTGCATCAGTCTTCACGGTGGAAGAGACCAGTGGGATTTCAGAACTCCAGGAGAATCAGGGGGCACAGTTGAGTGTAGTGGCCATCACTAAGGAGAATGTTCTGGGGAAACTGAAAGGTCTGAAGGTGGATAAATCACCTGGATCGGATGGATTACACCCCAGGGTTCTAAAAGAGATAGCTGAGGAGATTGTGGAGGCATTGATGGCGATCTTTCAGGAATCACTGGAGGCAGGGAGGGTTCCAGAAAGTGGCTAATGTAACACTGCTGTTTAAGAAGGGAGGGAGGCAGAAGATGGGAAATTCTAGGCCGGTTAGCCTGACTTTGGTCATTGGTAAGATTTAAGAGTCCATTATTAAAGATGAGATCGTGGAGTACTTGGAAGTGCATGATAAAATAGGACTGAATCAGCATGGCTTCATCAACGGGAGGTCATGTCTGACAAATCTGTTAGAGTTCTTTGAAGAGGTAACAAGGAAATTAGACAAAGAAGAACCATTGGATGTGATTTATTTGGATTTTCAGAAGGCCTTTGACAAGGTGCCACATAGGAGATTGTTAAATAAGTTAAGAACCCATGGTGTTAAGGCTATGATCCTGGCATGGATAGACTGGCTGACTGGCAGAAGAGAGTAGGGATAAAGGGGTCTTTTTCAGGATGGTAGCTGGTGACTAGTGATGTGCCTCAGGGGTCTGTGCTGGGACCACAACATTTCACAATATACATTAATGATCTGGAAGAAGGAACTGAGGGCACTGTTGCTAAGTTTGCAGATGATACAAAGATATGTAAAGGGACAGGTAGTATTGAGGAAGCAAGGGGGCTGCAGAAGGACTTGGACAGGCTAGGAGAGGGGGCAATGAAGTGGCAGATGGAATACAATGTGGAAAAGTGTGAGGATATGCACTGTGGAAGGAGGAATGGAGGCATAGACCATTTTCAAAGTGGGAAAATGCTTCGGAAATCAGAAGCACAAAGGAACTTGGGAGACCTTGTTCAAGATTTTCTTAAGGTTAAGGTGCAGGTTCAGTCAGCAGTTAGGAAGGCAAGTGCAATGTCGAGAGGGCTAGATTACAAGGCGGTAAAAGGGTCTGGTCAGACCCCATTTGGAGTATTGTGAGCAGTTTTGAGCCCTGTATCTAAAGAAGGATGTACTGGCTTTGGAAAGGGTCCAGAGGAGGTTCACAAGAATGATCCCTGGAATGAAGTGCTTGTCATATGAGGAACGGTTGAGGATTCTAGGTCTGTACTTATTGGAGTTTAGAAGGATGAGGAGGGGATCTTATTGAAACTTCCAGGATACTGCGAGGCCTGGATAGAATGGCGAGGATGTTTCCAATAATAGGAAGAACTAGAACCAGAGGATACAATATCGGACTAAAGAAACAATCCTTCAAAACAGAGATGAGGAGGAATTTCTTCAGCCAGAGGGTGGTGAATCTGTGGAACACTTTGCCACAGAAGGCTGAGGCCAAATCACTGAGTGTCTTTAAGACAGAGACAGATAGGTTCTAAATTAATAAGGGATCGGGGTTATGGGGAGAAGGCAGGAGAATGAGGATGAGAAAAATATCAGCCATGATTGAATAGCGGAGCAGACTCAATGAGCTGAGTTGCTTAATTCTGTTCCTATGGCTTATGGACGTATGGACAATGGGTCACATTTTACAGGAACTGTTAGACGAGAAGTGTGTAATGCTTAGCAAATTGATCAGCATTTTCACAGCAGCTACCATCCACATTCAGTTGGACTGGTGGAGTGATATAATGGAGTTTTTTTTGTTTTTAAAAAAAATTTTATTCTCCTTTTTCACGTTTTCTCCCACATTTATACCCATCAACAATAAACAATAATCAACAAGATATGTCAATCCCCATAATAACAACAATCCCATCCGCCCACCAACCCCCAAACCTCAACCCACCTGTTTACATAAACAAATGACAAAAAGGAATCAGGGATTACCCGTAGTCACCCTTAATCTACACGGCTCTCCACCCACCCACCCCCCCACCCACCCCCCCAACCAATGCCATCCAGCCTCTAAGAGAGTTCCGTACATGATACCCCAAAGTTGTACACCCCCCCCCCCCCCCCCCAAGTCTCCAGCTCCTCCCGTCCAATGCCTCTTGTAAAACTCCTCCTCCCAACCTCGGTTCCCTCCCCCAACCTCGGTTCCCTCCCCCCAACTTTCCACCCCGGCTAGACCAATCGGACCCCGTTCTGTCAGGCTCCGATGGCCGCAGCCCCTCCCCCCACCTCACTCCCGTTCACTGGCCGGCTTAAACCGGCCAGCGTGGAGGCCCCCGCCCAGGTCCCTTTCCCCCCTGCCCGGCCCGAGGAAAGACCAAAGATCCCCTTTTAGCGCACAAACCCCGCATATCCACCTACACCCCAAAGAGCCCTCCTTTCGAGGGAAAGTCCCGTCCCTTCCCTTGTCCAAATATATGCAGCATTGGTTCCTTTAGCCTCTACACCCGCGCGCAGTGATACAAAAAAAAAGAAGAAAATACAGTCATGAGGTTACATCGGCACATGGCCATTCCTCAATTTGTCAGTTCTGCCACAGTCCTTCTGCCTTCGCAAACTCCTCCGCTGCTTCCGCCGTTCCAAAATAAAAGACCCTGAGCTTGTAAGTCACCCTCAGCTTCGCTGGATATACAATGCCGCACTACACCTTGCCAATGTACAGTGCGCTCTTCACCCGGTTGAAGGCAGCCCGCCTCCTCGCCAGCTCCACCGTAAAGTCCTGGTATACACGTATACCAGCTCCAGACCACTGCACCACCCGCTTCTGCTTGGCCCAGCTCAGGACCTTCTCCTTCACACTGTACCTACGGAAGCACAGAGTCACTGCCCTTGGCGGCTCACTCGCCTTTGGTATAGGCCTCCACGACCGATGAGCCCGATCCAGTTCATATCGGGAGGGGTCCTCCCCCTCCCCCAGTAGTTTTGCCAGCATCGCGGCAAAATACTCAGTTGGCTTCGGTCCTTCAACTCCTTCGGGCAGCCCCACGACCCTCAAATTCTGTCACCTGGATCTGTTTTCCAGATCTTCCATTTTTCCTCTCAGATTCTTGTTCGTGTCCATCACCTTCCACATCTCTTTCCCCATCGAGGCAAGTTGATCACCGTGCTGCAATAACGTCTTCTCCACTTCCTTCAGCACCTCCCCTTGCTCTCGCACCTCCGCCACTGCGCATGCCACCGCCGTCTTCACCGGGGAAACCGCCTCCTCCACCAGCACATTCAAAACTTCCCTCATCTCCTTCCTCACCATCTCCATACATTTCTCAATCTGCGCCAACTGCTTTTGGAATTCCGCAGCCATCACCTTAGTTAGTTCTTCAGCCGTAAGCACTGCGGCCTTCCCTGGTGCTCCAGCCTCCATTTTCTTTGTTGACCCCGCGGTGACCTTTCCACTCTCCAACGGACTTTCAGCCGCTTTTTTCCCGACTGTTTTTTTGGTGATTTTCAACATCCTTCTTCTCCTTGCGCTATCCCCCGACTTTTACTGCCGTCGCTGGCCCTAGGACCGGACGTTACTCCGCGAAAATGCCGTTCCCGAACGGGAGCCCTCCAATGTGCAGCTGCCTCCCGCCCGCCGTCACCGGAAGTCCATATAATGGAGTTTTAAAGAATAAGCGAGCAAAATTGTGTGATGAAACTGGACTAAAATGGGTTGAACTATTACCTCTGGCATTAATGATAATGTGATCAGCAGCCAACAGAACAACAGGACTTTCACCACCCAAGATTGTCATGTAGCGTCCCTAACGGCTTCCTGTTTCAGCGTCCTTTACGGCAAAACAAATGGACATCCACAAGATGGAAGAGAATATGCTGAATTATTATATTGCCCTAAGGAAAATAATCTCTAGCTTTCATTCACAGATCAAAGATCAGCAGAAGGGAAATGCCATAGCCTCGAGCCAAGAGAATTTGTGGGTGTGAAGGCCTTCAAGAGAAAGACCAACCTACACCCAAGGTTTGAAGGTCCATTCCAAGTTCTACTAACTACCAACACAGCAGTAAAGGTCAAGGGACGGTCAACATGGATCCACGAGTCGCACTGCAAAAGGGTCCCCGATCAGGAAACAGGGGAACTGGACTGACCATACTCGGCTTTCTGTGCTTTTCTTCATTTTGTTTTGCTGACAGCTGAATTACATGTGAACACATTCTTGTACATGTCCTCGGTATATGCGAAAGAATCAAATCTCTTGAGCTTTTGGGTCTGTGCTCACAAGCCAATACACTCCAAATGGGGCATCCCCTTAAGGCCAATTCCTTTTAGTACATCCTGAACTGCGGAATGGTATCTCTTCCAGAATACCTCCTGCTCATCCTTCTCCCGCGAGGGGTGGAGGCACTAAGAAGGTACCAAATCGTGAGGTACCTGGTCGATGTAACTGGGGATGCCAAGTTCTGGCAATTGGCAGGTTATCCACTCAATGCCTTCAAAGGATGGTACCAACCCAACTATGATCAAACCCTAACCCCCCCCCCCCCCCATCACTGGCCCTCATGAACACCTCAGGTATGGGAAGACTGCCAGGATCCATATGCCTGGTGAAAAACCATACCAAGAGTTATCGGGTGGGATACAGTAACTGCTCCCACTATTTTGACACTTCTGAGCACACCAACTCGCCCCTACTGACGAGTCTTAACAACCTTGCGAGTGTAAAGACTTTCTCTGAACGCTGGTATCCTGAGGTAGTGGATGGATTCGCGTCTGACAATAGCGCATACTTTATTTGCGGACATAACCCTTATCCCTGGTTGCCCATCAATTGGTCAGGGTCCTGCTACCTGAGCTATGTAGTTCCCTATATTTACCATGTTATATCAATTCCCCGAAATGCTTTGAACATCCATAGAAAGAGAAGGGCAATAATCGAGACAGCTGTTCTTCTCCATTTTGCTTCCCTGATATGGGACAGGAAAGATAGCCAGGTAATCCATAAATATGGCAGCGGCTCTAGAAAAGGTAGCAAACGATACTGCGGGGGCACTGGACGAGATCAGCACAGAAATGGTGGCTATTCGGATATAAAACAGAATGGCCTTAGTCTTTATACTGGTGGAAAACGAAAGGACCTGCACCCTGATAGGGTCAGAATGTTGCACCTACATACCAGACACGTCAGAGAACACCACCAATCTGGCTGATCACATCAGAAAGGAGGTCGCCAAGGTACATGATGGCTCAAGCCGAGGAGATTGGGGTTCATGGACAGGGTAGCTAGAGGGATTGCTGGGTGGTCTGGGTAAGCCTATCCTGCAAGGCATCATTTTGATAATCGGCAATGCATTTGCTTATATCTTTCTGTTTCTATATCCTTGAAACTTTGATTGCCCATCCAAGCTCGGCTTTAAGGGAGGCTCAATGACCAGACTCCATGAGGTGATACTGGGCAGCAGGTGCATCTCAACAGTAACTTCATTGAAGTCTACTTGTAACAATAAGCAATTTCATTCATTCAAAATATTGGGAAATCAGCTGGCAGAAATCTGATTGGGACTACTCAGCCAGACCCCCTCCCCCATCCCAACCCTCTCCAGGGGACCACCGATTATATAAATCAGATGACCAGCGACCACCATTCCCACCCAAAAAGCTGCAGGAATTGTTGTCTGCCCGACCTTTGCAGCCACAGAGCCTGGTGTGTTTCTAACATGCAGGTGCACTGACCCTGCGTTCAGTGTCATTCAGTATAAATACCAAAGGACTGCTTCCCGCCCGACCTTTACATTCTGTTCTCTGCAACAGCCGTAAACAGTCATGGAAATGCAAACTGTTAACTCCATGAATTACGAACACTTTCTCGATGTGTTTGGGAATGTGGTTGAGAAATGTCCCCTCGTTGCAGCTGCAGTTTGGGCAGGTCGCCCCTTTTCAAGTGTGAGCGCCTTGGAGAAAAACATTGGGGATTTTATAGATTCCCTGCCTCGGTCAGGTAAGGAAAACAAATGAGCTCACACACATTTGAAAACTCGATTTCAACAAGCAATTATCAACTTAGACTAAGTTGAAATGTGCAGAATCTTCAGTTAGACACCCAGTCTGATAACCCGCCTTTTTTCTTCTGAATGTTGCTGGACTGTAACCCAGTGAATTGGAGCATGATGATTCAGAAACCGGAGACTCTGTTTCACAACGCATTGTCAGCTCAAATCCCACCAGGGCAGCTGGGGGATTTAAGTCAGTTAGGCAAATTATTGTAAAAGCTAGCACCAGTAATGGCGACCCTATAGATCTGCAATTGCAGTCAAATCCAACTGCTTCATTAATGTCCTTTTGGGGAAAGAAATCTATTGTTCTTACACATTCTGCACTAAATGTGACTCCACAAACACCATGCTTGAGACTTAAATGCCCTCATGAAAAGGTCTAACAAGCATCTCAGCTGTATCAAATCATTAGGAAAAACTTTCAAACAAATAAAGATGGACAAATCACCCAGCACTGACCTGGGCATTAGTCTCAGACATGGCAAAGGCACACCTAGCTCAGTCGACCCTCCAAAGTCAGTCTCACACTTCCCCACATTACATCCCAACATGCTATGTGCTGTCTGTTCAATTAACCAGTCTATAAAAATTAATGTAAGTGCAGCATCACTAACTAGGAAATTAATTGAAGTAAAAAGTGACAAATCCCCAGGACCTGACTGTTTCCATCAGAGGACGTTAAAGGAAGTACAGGAGCTCATTGTAGATGCCTAACTATAATTTTCCAGAGTCCCTAGATTCAGGAGTAGGTGAGTAGTAGAAAATTGCATATGCCACTCCACTTTTTAAGAAGGGTGAAAGGGAGAAACCAGGGAATTACAGACCAGTTACGCTAATGTCTGCCGTGGGGAAATTGCTGGAGTCTATAATCAGGGATGGGGTTACTGAACACCTTGAAACATTGAGGTCGATCAGGCAGAACCAGCATGGATTCATGAAGGGAAGGTCATGCCTGACTAATTGTATTGAATTTTTTGGGAGGTGATTTAAGGTAGTGGATCGGGGAATGTCAATGGGTGTTATTTATATGGACTTCCAAAAGGCATTTGATAAAGTCCCACACAGAAGACTGTTAAATAAGATGGAAGCCCACTGAGGTGAGGGCAAATTATTGACATGGTGAGGAAACTGGTTGAGTGGCAGGTGACAGAGAATGGGGATAATGGGTAATTACACATATTGGCAGCGGGTGACTAGTGGTGCACCACAGGGACATGTGTTGGGGCCTCAATTATTCACACTATTCATTAATGACTTAGATGATGGCGTAGAAAGTCATATATCTAAATTTACCCATGATACAAAGTTAGGTGGCATTGTAGACAGCCTAAAATGCATAATATTGCAAGGAGATATTGACAGACTAGGTGAATGGGCAAAATTGTGGCAGATGGAATTTAATATAAGCACTTGTCAGGTTATCCATTCTGGACCAAAAAAGGATAGAGTAGAGTCTTTCTAAATGGAAAGAGGTTAGGTAGGTGGAGGTCCAAAGAGACTTGTGGGTGCAGATGCATAGGTCTTTAAAATGCCAGGAACAAGTGCATAAAATAATCAAAAAGGCTAATGGAGTGCTAGCCTATATTATAAAGGATTGGGATATAAAGACACAGAGATTATAATGCAGCTATACAAAACCCTGGTTAGGTCCCACTTGGAGTACTGAGAGCAGTTCTGGGCACCACACCTTGGGGAGGATATTTTGGCCTTGGAGAGAGTGCAGCACAGGTTTACAAAAATGACACCTGGATTACAGAGGTTGCGTTACAAGGAGAGATTACTCAAATTAGACCTATTTGTGTTAGAATTTAGAAGGCTAAAGGGTGATCTGATCGAAGTACTCAAGATATTATCAGAGAAAAACAGGGTACACAAGAACACAAGAACTAGGAACAGGAATAGGCCATCTGGCCCCTCGAGCCTGCTCCGCCATTCAATGAGATCATGGCTGATCTTTGTGGACTCAGCTCCACTCTCCGGCCCGTACACCATATCCCCAAATCCCTTTATTCTTTAGAAAGGTATCTATCTTTTTCTTTAAAACGTTTAAAGAAGGAGCCTCAACTGCTTCACTGGGCAAGGAATTCCAGAGATTCACAACCCTTTGGGTGAAGAAGTTCCTCCTAAACTCGGTCCTAAATCTACTTCCCCTTATTTTGAGGCTATGCCCCCTAGTTCTGCTTTCCACGACCAGTGGAAACAACCTGCCCGCATCTATCCTATCTATTCCCTTCATAATTTTATATGTTTCAATAAGATCCCCCCGCATCCTTCTAAACTCCAATGAGTACAGTCCCAGTCTATTCAACCTCTCGTCATAATCTAATCCCCTCAACTCTGGGATCAACCTAGTGAATCTCCTCTGCACTCCCTCCAATGCTAATATGTCCTTTCTCAGGTAAGGAGACCAAAACTGAACACAATACTCCAGATGTGGCCTCACCAACACCTTATACAATTGCAGCATAACCTCCCTAGTCTTGAACTCCATCCCTCTAGCAATGAAAGACAAAACTCGATTAGCCTTCTTAATCACCTGTTGCACCTGCACACCAACGTTTTACGACTCGTGCACCAGCACACCCAGGTCCCTCTGCACAGCAGCATGTTTTAACATCTTACCGTTTAAATAATAATCCATTCTGCTGTTATTCCTCCCAAAATGGATAGCCTCACACTTGGCAACATTGAATTCCATCTGCCAGACCGAGCGCATTCACCTAACCTATCCAAATCCTTCTGCAGACTTCTGGTATCCTCTGCACTTTTTGCTTTACCACTCATCTTAGTGTCGTCTGCAAACTTTGACACATTGCACTTGGTCCCCAACTCCAAATCATCTATGTAAATTGTGAACAACTGCGGGCCCAACACTGATCCTTGAGGGGCCCCACTAGTTACAGGTTGCCAAAAAGAGAAACACCCATTTATCCCCACTCTCTGCTTTCTGTTAGTTAACCAATCCTCTACCCATGCTACCACTTCACCCTCAATGCCATGCATCTTTAGTTTATGCAGCAGCCTTTTGTGTGGCACCTTGTCAAAAGCTTTCTGGAAATCCAGATATACCACATCCATTGGCTCCCCGTTATCTACTGCACTGATAACGTCCTCAAAAAATTCTACCAAATTAGTCAGACACGGCCTATCCTTTATGAACCCATGCTGCATCTGCCTAATGGGACAATTTCCCTCCAGGTGCCCCGTTATTTCCTCCTTAATGATAGATTCCAGCATTTTCCCTATAACCGAAGTTAAGCTTACCGGCCTATAATTACCCGCTTTCTGCCGACCTCCTTTTTTAAACAGTGGTGTCACGTTTGCTACTTTCCAATCCTCTGGGACCACCCCAGAGTCTAGTGAATTTTGATAAATTATCACTAGTGCGTTTACAATTTCCCTAGCCATCTCTTTTAACACTCTGGGATGCATCCCATCAGGGCCAGGAGACTTGCCTACCTTTAGCCCCATTAGCTTGCCCAATAATGCCTCCTTAGTGATTACAATCATCTCAAGGTCCTCACCTATCATATCTTTATTTCCATCAGTCACTGGCATGTTATTTGTGTCTTCCACTGTGAAGACAGACCCAAAAAACCTGTTCAGCTCCTCAGCCATTTCCCCGTCTCCTATTATTAAATCTCCCTTCTCATCTTCCAAAGGACCAATATTTACCTTAGCCACTCTTTTTTGTCTTATATATTTGTAGAAGCTTTTACTATCTGCTTTTATGTTCTGAGCCAATTTACTTTCATAGTCTACCTTACTCTTCTTTATAGCTTTTTTAGTAGCTTTCTGTTGTCCCCTAAAGACTTCCCAATCCTCTAGTCTCCCACTAATTTTTGCCACTTTGTATGTTTTTTCCTTCAATTTGATACTCTCCCTCACCTCCTTAGATATCCACGGTCGATCTTTCCCCTTTCTACCGTCTTTCTTTTTTGTCGGTATGAACCTTTCCTGAACACTGTGAAAGATCGCTCGGAAGGTTCTCCACTGCTCCTCAACTGCTTCACCATAAAGTCTTTGCTCCCAGTTTACCTTAGCTAGTTCTTCTCTCATCCCATTGTAATTGCCTTTGTTTAAGCACAAAACACTGGTGTTTGATTTTACCTTGTCATCCTCCAACTGTATTTTCAATTCCACCATATTGTGGTCGCTCCTTCCAAGAGGATCCCGAACTATGAGATCATTAATCAATCCTGCCTCATTACACAGGACCAGATCTAGGACCGCTTGTTCCCTTGTAGGTTCCATTACATACTGTTCCAGGAAATTATCCCGGACACATTCTATAAACTCCTCCTCATGGCTGCCTTTACCAACCTGGTTAAACCAATCGACATGCAGATTAAAATCTCCCATGATAACCGCTGTACCATTTCTACATGCATCCATGCATCCGTTATTTCTTTTAGATTGAGATGAACTATTTCCACTGCTTGAAAATTCTAAAACTAGTGGCCATAATCTAAAAATTAGAGCTGGGTCGGGCCGTTCAGGAGAGATGTTAGGAAGAACCTCCTCACTCAAAGGGTGGTAGAGGTTTGGAATTCTCTCTCACAGACACCAGTTGAAGATATAACAATTGTTAATTTTAATTCTGGGATCGATAGATTTTAGTTGTTAAAACAATAAGGGATATGGACCGAAGGCAGATATATGGAGTTGGGTCACAGATCAGCCATGATCTCATTGAATGGCAGGACAGGCTCGATGGGCTGAATGGCCTACTCCTGTTCCTATGTTCTTTGTAGCTTCTTTGTGTCCTCCTCATGACTTACATTCCCGCCTAGCTTTGTATCGTCAACAAACTTAGGTACATTACTCTCAGTGTCTTTGTATGAGATGAAAGTAAAAGATACTCAAGCTCATTTAATACTGCTCATACTACCATATCTGCCACTGCAAAACAGTTTTGTCCATGTCATTACTTTCTCAACCCACAATACATTCATGTACAGACTCTAACCACCATAACAGACAGCTTTTATGTCTCTCAGTTATGATATGTGCAACTCAAAAGCCCCAAACTCTGCACACATAACACATATTGCAACCAAACCTCTATTGTTGAGCTATCTATGTAGCTCACTTCTCTTTCTTCTCCCCAGGTAGCTCCCTTGATGTCTAATGTTTTGTATCTTTTCAAGCTCTTACATCTCCTCTCCTCAGTGCTCCTTTGCTGATGGTTGGGTGTGATGTTCCTGGCTGTTACATTTCACGCGTGCTTTCTCAGGCTGAGGGGTCTTGGTCTCTGAGTCCTGCTCACTAAATCTATCTGTTGCAAGTTGTATCTTGTCTTCAAAGACAACCTGTATTTTCTAATACATAAGCAGATACCTGGGGATGCTGACAGGAGGGTTCATGGCCATAAAATCATGGAGCTGCATATATGTCAGACATCCAATTCTGGAACTTGGTTCCAGGTGGCCAGTAATGAGAAAGATGCCTGAATGATCTTTGAAATCCTAAGAGATACTTGAATATACTTTGTTCCCACACACAGAGTGTAGAAAGAAAACCCACTCCACTCAAGCCCCAAAGTGTCAGTGACTCCATGGTAACATCCACACCTTCCTGATCTGAAGATATTTCTTCTGATGCAGAAGCCTCCACTGCAGGTCAGTGTGGAGGTTACCATGTGCTTGAGGGTGGATTGTAGTGATGCACTTCACACATATTCAAAATGGAGCAGTAGTGGCAGATAATTTAATCCTCCAAATAAGCCATTATCTGCAGCACATTCAATAGTCTCCCTATTAACCCCTTTCCCCAGCTGGCTGAACGTGTGAAAAAGATGGCGGTCAGTGAATATGTGAACAGTTGCCAGAATATCTGGGAGCAGAGTAGTCAGGATCGCGTTGCTTGTCTTTCTCTCTTTGTTGCTGCCAAATAGCTGAGCTGACAGATGAGCATGGATATATTATCAAAGCATTGGTCATTTCACTTACAGTAACAAGGAAAGAATTTGTAGTAAATGTAATGACAGATTATGTATTTTGCAGAAGCTAAAAAGCCATTAGAAAGTGAATCCATAAAAACTGCTGACACTTCTTCTTCCACCTACCGTGTCCCACATTATGCCTAGAGAGGGCGTCCAGGGCTCACTCCCCACATAGAGCAACAAGCTGGAGGTGGATTTCTACCATTTGTGGCAGTTCTCTGTCACTGGCCAGGGATCTATTCTTCCTCAGAGAAGAAATCACACAATGTAAAAGGCTTTTTTTTTGCCGTCATAAATAATCCAACCCAGGGGTCAGTATCTGAACTATAATGTGTGTTAACATTTTCAGGATATGCAAACACACATTCTGAATTTATTTCGTTTTTTTGAAAAATATTTTATTGCGGCATTTATATATATATACATCGAACACAACCGTAAAAAAAGAAAGCAAACTGAATGCAAGTAATCAAAATAAATAAATATTGAACACCCCACCGTCCCACCTCCGGCTCCCCAACTCCCCTATCTCCTTTTGTACACACCCACCCCCCCCCCCCCCCCACCCCACCCCGCTGCTGACATCTTAACTGTTTTTGAAGATGTCGATGAATGGCTACCATCTCGGGGAAACTCCTGCACAGACCCTCTCAGGGCGAACATTATCTTCTCCAGCCTGAGGAACTCTGCTGGGTCACTCACCCAAACTCTCGGCCTCGGCGGTCCTGAGTTCCGCCATTCCTATAAGATCTGTGTCTGGGCTAACATCGGCCTCTCTTGCCCCCTGGACTCCCTGGTCTTCTGACACTCCAAATATCGTCTCTTCTGGACTCGGAACCACCTTCACCCTCAAGTCCTCCGACATAACATCAGCAAACCCCCGCTAGAATCTCTCCAGCTTTGACTAGCCCAAAACATGTGTACATGATTCGCGGGCCCACCTGCGGACTGCCCACACCTATCCTCCACCCCTTCAGAAATCTGCTCATCCTAGCCACAATCATATGTGCCCTTTAAACTGAATAAGGCCAGTCACATGAAGAGAATGCATTCACCCCCCTCAGAGCCACCTCCCTCCCTAACTCTTCCTCCCACTTACGCATCCCTCCCAGTCCATTAACTCTTTGTAAATTTCCGACACTCTACCCTCACCTTCCCCTGTTTTTGACACTACCCTGTCCTGCAGCCCCTGGTGTGGCAGGTGAGGAAAGGACGGTACCTGCTTCCTGACAAAATCCCTCACCTGCAAATACCGGAACCCATTCCCGGCGGGCAACTCAAATTCCTCCACCAACCCCTCCAAGCTCGAGAAGCTGCCCCCAATGAATAGATCCCCAAATCCTCAATCCAAGCCCCCAAAATCCCTGTCCAGCCTCCCCGGAACAAACCTATGATTCCCACAGATCGGTGCCCAAAATGAGGCCCCCTCCAGCCTCCCCCTTATGCAGTTGGCTCTTCCACCTTCTGGATCTCCTGGCTTTGAGTCTCCAACCTTAGCTCCACGCGGTCGACCCCGCCTTAAGCAGATCGACCATTCTCACCAGGTCCTCCAGAGATTCCTTTCTCTTCTGGGTGAACTTCTCATTCAAGAAGTCCACCAGCTGCTCCATAGACCACTGAGATGGTAGAACCGATCCCTTACCCTCCGCCATCTTTCTCTGTGTCGCAGGAAAAGCTTCTTGCTCAAACACCTCCTTTCGCCTAAAACACCGTCTGGTACATAAATTTATCCACCGGTGAAATAAACTCTTCCTCGACCACTCCTGCACCTTTTTCCATCAAAACATCCACCCGTTAATCGGGAATAAAGTCCAAAAACACCTCTACAAGTGGGAGCTTCCAAATGTGCGACCACTCACACCATGGCCGTCACCGAAGTGACCATTATGAGTTTATTTGTACCGCATCTCCTCATGTTAGTCTGTGTGAAGACACTTGCAGAGGAAGGAAAGTGGTCTGAAGGTTATCATGGTAACTCTTGGAAACGCTCTGCTACACCCTTGCTCTCAAATCATTCTATGGACTGGCCCCTCTCTATCTCTACACTCCCCTGCTTCAGCCCTGCAACCCTCTGAGATATCTGTGCACCTCTAATGTTGGACTTCGGGCATCCCAATTTTAATTGCTTCTCCATCGGAGACTGTGCCTCCAGCGCCCAAGTTCATAAACTCTGGTACACCCTCACTAAATCTCTTCCCCCATAAGACCATAAGGCATAGAAGCAGAATTAGGCCACTCGGCCCATCGAGTCAGCTCGGCATTCAATCATGACTGATATTTTTCTCATCCCCATTCTCCTGCCTTCTCCCCATAACCCCTGATCCCCTTATTAATCAAGAACCTATCTATCTCTGTCTTAAGCTCACTCAGTGATTTGGCCTCCACAACCTTCTGCGGCAAAGAGTTCCACAGATTCACCACCCTCTGGCTGAAGAAATTCCTCCTCATCTCTGTTTTAAAGGATCGTCCCGTGAGTCTGAGATTGTGTCCTCTAGTTCTAGTTTTTCCTACAAGTGGAAATATCCTCTCCACGTCCACTCTATCCAGGCCACGCAGTATCCTGTAAGTTTCAATAAGATCCCCTCACATCCTTTAAACTCCAACGAGTACAGACCCAGAGTCCTCAACTGTTCCTCATACGACAAGCTCTTCATTCCACGGATTATTCTTGTGAACCTCCTCTAGACCCTTTTCAAGGCCAGCACATCCTTCCTTAGATACTGGGCCCAAAACTGCTCACAATACTCCAAAACCGGCCCCCTTAAATGGGGTCTGACCAGCGCCTTATACAGCGTCAGAAGTACATCCCTGGTTTTGTATTCCACCCCTCTTGACATGAATGCCAACATTGCATTTGCCTTCTTAACTGCCGACTGAACCTGCACGTTAACCTTAAGAGAATCGTGAACAAGGACTCCCAAGTCCCTTTGTGCTTCTGATTTCCTAAACATTTCCCCTAAATTCCTCCTTCCAAAGTGCATAACTTCACACTTTTCCACAATTGTATTTCGTCTGTCACTTCATTGCCCACTCTCCTAGCCTGGCCAAATCCTTCTGCAGCCCCCTTGATTCCTCAATCCTACTTGTCCCTCTACAGGTCTTTGTCTCATCTGCAAACTTAGCAACAGTGCCTTCAGTTCCTTCTTCCAGATCATTAATGTATATTGCGAAAAGTTGTGTCCCAGCACCGACCCCTGAGGCACACCGCTAGTCACCAGCTGCCATCCTGAAAAGGACCCCTTTATCCCCACTCTCTGCCTTCTGCCAGTCAGCCAATCCTCTATCCATGTCAGGATCTTAACACCATGGGCTCTTAACTTATTTAACAGTCTCCTATGCAGCACCTTGTCAAAGGCCTTCTGGAAATCTAAATAAATCACGTCCACTGGTTTTCCTTTGTCTAACTTCCTTGTTACCTCCTCATAGAATTCTAACAGATTTGTCAGACATTACCTCTCTTTGACAAAGCCGCGCTGACTCAGTCCTATTTTATCGTGCACTTCCAAGTACTCCATGATCTCATCTTCAATAACGGACTCTTAAATCTTACCAATGACCAAAGTCAGGCTAACCGACCTATAATTTCCCGTCTTCTGCCTCCCTCCCTTCTTAAACAGTACTGTTACATTAGCCACTCTCCAGTCCTCTGAGACCCTTCCTGCCTCCAGTGATTCCAGAAAGATCGTCACCAATGCCTCCACAATCTCCTCAGCTATCTCTTTTAGAACCCTGGGGTGTAATCCATCCGATCCAGTTGATTTATCCACCTTCAGACCTTTCAGTTTCCCCAGAACCTTCTCCTTAGTGATGGCCACTGCACTCACCTCTGCCCCCTGAGCTCTGGCATCCCACTGGTGTCTTCCACCATGGGGACTGATACAAAGTAACTATTCAGTTCATCTGCCATTTCTTTGTTTCCTATTATTACTTCTCTAGCCATGTTTTTCAGTGGTCCAGTGTCTATTTTTGCCTCTCTCTTACCTTTTATATATTGAAAAAAACTCTTCCTGTCTTCTTTTATATTACTAGCTAGCTTGCACTCATATTTCATCTTCTCGCCCCTTTTTGCTTTTTTAGTTGTCCTCTGCTTGCTTTATAGGCTTCCCAATCCTCTGGCTTCTCACTAATCCTCGCCACTTTATATGCATTTTCTTTTTCTTTTATGCTGTCCTTCACTTCCCTCGTCAGCCATGGATGCCTTGTCCTCCCCTTAGCACGTTTCCTCCTCCTTGGGATGAATTTCTGCTGTGCCCCCTGAATAACCCCCAAAAGCTCCTGCCATTGCTGATCCGCCATCTTCCTTGCGAGACTCCTTTTCTAATCTACTCTGGCCATCTCCTCCCTCGTGTCTTTGTAGTTACCCTTATTTAATTGTAATTCCGTTACATCTGATTGCAGCTTCTCCCTCTCAAACTGCAGGGTAAATTCTATCATATTGTGGTCACTGCTCCCAAAGGCTTCCTTCACCTTAGTTCCCTAATCAAGTCTGCCTCATTACACATCACTAAATCCAGAATTGCCTGTTCCCTAGTAGGCTCTACCACAAGCTGCTCCAAAAAACTATCTCTTAAACATTCCACAAATTCCTTTTCTTGGGATCCACTACCAACCTGATTTTCCCAGTCCACATACATATTGAAGTCGCACATGATTATTGTGATATTGCCTTTTTTACATGCTTTCTCTATCTCCTGATTTATTTTCTGCCCCACATCTTGACTACTGCTAGGGGGCCTGCACATAACTCCCATCAGGGTCTTTTCTTTCTAGCCTCACTGCCATGTAGCACAGGGAGTAATCCTGAGATTACAACCTAGAGGTCCAGCTTTTTAGCCTAATGCTCCCTGAACTCCTTCTGCAGGACCTCGTCACTCTTCCTGTCTGTGTCGTTAGTACCTATGTGTACTATGACCTCTGGATGTTCACCCTCCCCCTTTGGGATCACCTGTGTTCATTCAGAGACATCCTGAACACAGTTACCAGGGAGGCAAGAAACCATCCTGGAATCTCTTTCAGTTCCACGGAAGCGCCTATCTGTGCCCCTTACTATAGAGTCCCCTATAACTATCACTCTCCTGCACTTCGCCCCCTCTGTATCTCAATTTCCCCCTTTAAGACTCTTATCAACACCTACCTCTTTGACCAAACTTTCGATCATTTATTTTCAAATGCATCTGTGAAGTTTTTTTGGAAGTTTTATTCCTTCAAGGGGCTATGCAAATACAAAGTTGAGGCGGTATCTGCTGAAAATGCAGAACCTCCTCTCCAGGTCCTCAGACCTTTAAAATTGACTCTCTGGGAAATGAATTTCAAGCTGCTGTCTGCTGTGCCTGTTGCTGTCAAGCTGGATCCTCTGTTAATTCACCATTCTAACTGACGCTGCAATCTCCAGGTTGAGAAAGCCGCTCCTTCCCTTGGGCTGAGGCTGTGATCCTGATCAAGCGCCAGGTGGCGGTGCAGGATTGGATTTCGGGACTCAGTTGCGGCTCGAGGCGGTCTTCTGTTCTTCATTCGCACAGGAAACAAAAACAAAAGAAAATGAAACCGCTGCGAATCTCCTTAATTCTACATCCTGTTCTGGTAGAAATGCTATGTATGTTTTACTCATTGCCTAATCACCGGGAATGTGTCCTACTTTGATTTCACCAACTAAACTAATGAAGTAGCTAGGACCAGACATTTATTTGAACCTGGAGGAGTATATCACACAGTTTTCAAATGCGGGGCAAGCATGTTGGGTTGGAATGAGCGGTATTGGATTATGTAGAGTGTCAAAAAAGATTTCATTCATTGACTAATTTAGTTGACGCAAGTCACGGATTTTAATAAAACAATTTAACCATCTGTTATTGCAGCCTGGGGTTGGGAAAACATTTAAGGTTGTTCAATGTTATATTTACAATCAAACCTGGATGTTATTCTAATAATTCTAGTCATTTACTTTTTTTTTTACCATTCACCTCAAGAGATGTGTGCGCTGTTATATATTGTGCGTTGTATCAAATTTCCGATTTAATATGTTTGGGGAATTCTGTGGATTACTCCATTGTCTCTCAATCCCAGTATTGCCTCTGATTTGCTGCTCGTCGGACATGTTGAATGAGCAGACATTTTCTCCAGTTACATTTTAAGAAACCCATTGGTTCTCGCCACAAACTTTGTTCCCGAGTTCCTGACTCCATCCCTCTCCCTGGGCACTGCGTGGGGCCGAACTAGACTCGTCACAACATTGGTATCCTATTTCAGCCTGATGTATATTATCCTTAAGTAGTAATCCCTTAATCCTCTCAATCACCAACCCCCTTTACTTTCACCTCTATAGCTCAAGGGGTCTCCACCGCTGCTTCACTTCACCTGCATTGAAATCCTCATTCACTCCTTTATTAACTCGAGGCTGGACAAGTCCAAAGCTCTCCTTGTTTCTAAATTCCTCCGTGGTCTTTGTGCTCCCTATCACTGTAACCCCACTCTCTGCCCTCATCCCTACAGCCAATGTTCGTGTTAAAGTTTATTGTTGTGCCTCAAGAATTTTCAGAATGTGGTCCCTTTAATTTGTGTGCGCAGCCATGTGCTCACACAATTTAATGGTAATATTGTTTGCAACTTGCAAATCTCTGTGCTCCGCCAATTTTGGCCTCTTGTGCATCCCCAATTTTCTTCACCATGGCTTCAGCTGCCCAGGTCCAAAATTCTGGAATTTCCTTCCTGAACCTCCACCCTCTCCAGCTCTCTGTTCTCCGTGAAGACACTTCTTTCAACTAGATTCTGGTCAGCTGTCCTGATACATTTATGTGGTTTGTTGTCAAATTTTATTTGATAACTGATCCTGTTAAATGTCTTCAAATATTTTAAAAATTAAAGGTGCTAGATCAATGCAAATCGTTGTTATCTATTATATATATGTGAATGCATAGAAATGGTGGTGATGGACTATTCATTGGCCTAGTAATCTGGAGGCCCAGGCTGATGCTCTGGGGGTCATGAGTACAAAATGGATATTCAATAAATGAATAAAATTGGGATTATAAAGCCATGGCAACTATCATTGATTGTTGTAAAAACTCATCTGGTTCACTAATGCCCTTTGATGAAAGAAATCTGCCATCCTGCCCTGGTCTGGCCCACAGCAATGTGGTTCATTCCTAACTGCCTCCTGAAATGGGGTAGCAAGCTCCTCAATTCAAAGGCAATTAGGGATGGGCAGCAATTTCTGGCCTTGTCAACATCCCATGATAGATTTTCTTTAAATGAAAACTTTAAAAAGGTAGTATTTTTCCATTTCACTGAATCACAGAAATTAGCTGCATCTTGTCCCTTTCTCTATCTTGATTGAATGTTAAGGTCCAATGTGACCGCGTAGATTTCAGAAATAGCAGTGAAAGATCCATCAGTGTCAGTGATACGTATTGTTTTCCTTAACGCCAATGTGTTAAGAGTCGAATAAAGTTGATCACAATTTCCATAACTGTGTATTTAAAGCTTGCATTGTCTTTGTAAAGGGAAAGAGGGAATCCTGCGGTGCCACCCCGACCTGGCTGGGAGAGAGCTACTCAGAGGAACACTGACACCTGAATCCCAGCGAGAGTTGAGCCAAGCCGGCTTAACCAGCCTCACTGCAGGCCAGAGATTCCAGCCCAGTGAATTAAATGCTTCTTACAAGAGCAGATTTAATTTCCCGTTCGTGATCTGTGTCCGGATGAGTGACAAGGAAACTATAATCCAACAGCTCGGCAGCAGGATCCGCAACAGCCCGGAGCAGGAGCTCCAGACCGGGATCCAGGAGGTTAAAAAAATCTGCCACCTGCGCCTTTTGGACATCTCCGGCCAAGTAGCCCAGGCCACCAAGCTTTAATAAGAAGGGCTGCCTGTCAGAGAGGTTCAAAATAGCAAGAGAGAATAAATGATGTGGAGAATCAGCCCGTCACTCTCAAAATGAAATGTGCAAACCTCGAGTAGAATGTAGAATGTGACATCACAAATTGAATGTATCGCTTTAAGAGGCTAAAAAATTCAACGAAACTAAAATTGATTCTGTTTGTTGAGCTTCGTTTGGTCTTACACTCGGAAGAATTGAAAAATACTTGCACATTCTCTCCAGCCCTTCCCTAAATATTACAGCCTTGTTTTATTCGTGTGGATGGGTATTATTTAGTGAACGTATCGTCCCCGAAGATGCCCTTGGTCTGACTGTACAAAATGCAGAAAGCCAAGCCCTAAACCAGCTGCCTGTGTCTCACTGGGTGTCATTCTTGTTTCTGCATCAGAAGATTACGAGTTGAAACCCCACTCATGTGTTTCAAATATGGATATCTGTGCCGACTGTCCAGTGGCATCGTTTTAGAGATCAAGTGAGATGTCCTTTCTCCATTACAGCTGGGTATGGAAGGACAAGAATAGGTGAATTCTCCTGCTGTCCTAACCAATACATGATTCTCAACTAACATCAAAAAATGATTCTGGACAATTTCACATTGTGTGTGGGACTGTATGGCTGCTGTGTCTCTACATTACAACAGTAACTACACTTCAAAGGTGTATTTCATTGACTACAACGTTTGTTTCAATTCAAATTTGGCCAGTTGGATAACAAACTGGCTAACCGATAGAAGTCAGAGAGTGGTGGTGGATGGCAAATATTCAGCCTGGAGCCCAGTTACCAGTGGCGTACCGTAGGGATCAGTTCTGGGTCCTCTGCTGTTTGTGATTTTCATTAATGACTTGGATGAGGGAGTTGAAGGGTGGGTCAGTAAATTTGCAGACGATACGAAGGTTGGTGGAGTTGTGGATAGTAAGGAGGGCTGTTGTCGGCTGCAAAGAGACATAGATAGGATGCAGAGCTGGGCTGAGAAGTGGCAGATGGAGTTTAACCCTGAAAAGTGTGAGGTGGTCCAATTTGGAAGGACAAATATGAATGCGGAATACAGGGTTAACGGCAGAGTTCTTGGCAATGTGGAGGAGCAGAGAGATCTTGGGGTCTATGTTCATACATCTTTGAAAGTTGCCACTCAAGTGGATAGAGCTGTGAAGAAGGCCTATGGTGTGCTCGCGTTCATTAACAGAGGTATTGAATTTAAGAGCCGTGAGGTGATGATGCAGCTGTACAAAACTTTGGTAAGGCCACATTTGGAGTATTGTGTATAGTTTTGGTCGCCTCATTTTAGGAAGGATGTGGCAGCTTTGAAAAAGGTGCAAAGAAGATTTACCAGGATGTTGCCTGGAATGGAGAGTAGGTCTTACGAGGAAAGGTTGAGGGTGCTAGGTCTTTTCTCATTAGAACGGAGAAGGATGAGGGGCGACTTGATAGAGGTTTATAAGATGATCAGGGGAATAGATAGAGTAGACAGTCAGAGACTTTTTCCCCGGGTGGAACTAACCATTACAAGGGGATATAAATTTAAGGTGAAAGGTGGAAGATATAGGAGGGATATCAGAGGTAGGTTCTTTACCCAGAGAGTAGTGGGGGCATGGAATGCACTGCCTGTGGAAGTAGTTGAGTCAGGAACATTAGGGACCTTCAAGCAGCTATTGGATAGGTACATGGATTAAGGTAAAATGATATAGTGTAGATTTATTTGTTCTCAAGGGCAGCACGGTAGCATTGTGGATAGCACAATTGCTTCACAGCTCCAGGGTCCCAGGTTCGATTCCGGCTTGGGTCACTGTCTGTGCGGAGTCTGCACGTCCTCCCCGTGTCTGCGTGGGTTTCCTCCGGGTGCTCCGGTTTCCTCCCACAGTCCAAAGATGTGCGGGTTAGGTGAATTGGCCAATGATAAATTGCCCTTAATGTCCAAATTGCCCTTGGTGTTGGGTGGAGGTGTTGAGTTTGGGTAGGGTGCTCTTTCCAAGAGCCGGTGCAGACTCAAAGGGCCGAATGGCCTCCTTCTGCACTGTACATTCAATGATAATCTATGATTAATCTAGGACAAAGGTTCGGCACAACATCGTGGGCCGAAGGGCCTGTTCTGTGCTGTATTTTCTATGTTCTATGTTCATTGGATGTGGGAGCCATTGGCTGGGCCAGCAATGATTGCCCATTCCTAATTGCCCTTGAACTGACTTGCTAGGCCATTTCAGAGGGCATTTGATTACAGTGGACCTGGAGTCACATGTAGACTAGGTAAGGACGGCAGATTTCCACTTCCCTAAGTGGAACAGATGTTTTTTTTGTAAAATGACAGTGGTTTCATGGTCATCGTTTTAATTCCAGAATTTTATTGAATTCAAATTCCACCATCTGCAATGGTGGTATCTGAATCTGGATCCCCAGAACATTACCCTGGGTCACTAGTCTAGTGACAGCACCACTATCCCACTGCATCCCTATAGTGCATTAGAATGCCCTGAGGTTGTAGATATCTTTCATTCTCTCCTCATATTTCCATGCACTTGAAGAGGTGCCTTTTCACATCGCCCCTGAATGACCTGTCTCTAATTTTAAGGTTCTGGATTTCTTTAATTATTGCCCACTCCTCAGTTAGATTGTCCTTTTATCTTCTATTCTCCAGGGGACACAAGCTGAGTCATCATAGTTAAACCTTTTGATCCTGGTATCAAAATGGTGAATCTGTGCTGTGCCCACTTCAGGACCAATTTATGTTTCCTGAGGTGCAATGTCCCAAAACTGAATTAAATGCTCCAGATATGGACTAACCAAAGTTTTATACAACTGTAGTATAACTTGCAAATCTATGTAACCCAGTCCCCTTGTGATAAAATGTAACATTCCATAATGTATTTGCATCTATCTGTTACCTTTAATGATTTACATACAGGGATTCCTAAACCCCTCTACTGATGAGAACCTTAGTTCTTAAAAATTGGAGCAGAAGCAACCTTTTGGACCTTTGAGCCTGCACTGCCATCTAATAGTATCGTGCTGACCTGATCAAAGCCTCAACTCCACTTTCCCGCCTCCCCCCATAACCCTTGAGTGTCTTGTCAATCAAAACTATGTCTAACACGACCTTGAATATATTTAATGACTCTACCTAAAATGATATTTGGCCTTGAGAATTTCATAGATGAGCAACTCTCTGAGTGAAGAACTTCCTCCCCATCTCCCACTTAATGAGAGATAATTTATTCTGAAACTATATCCGCCAGTTCTAGAGTCCCCTACAAGAGGAAAAATCCAGCATTCACCTGTAAAACCCTCATAGAATCTTATATGTATCAATGGGATCACATTTCATTCTTCTGAACTCCAATGAATTCCATTCCAGGAATCAACCGAGTGCACATTCTTTGTACTGCATCCAATGTAAGTATGTCCCTTCTTAAAGGTTTGCAAGTTAGGTAAAGTCACCATAGTCCCAATGACCATAGGCTCCTTTCCCCTTTGAGGAGAAGAACTGACTGGTTGAGATTTAACCTGAGGTTCGCCACACCTCAAGCGATGGGCAAGGTTGAGAAGGCAGGGCCTTCATGAATAATCTCAGCCGGTATAGGAATTGAACCCATGCTGCTGGCCTTGCTCCGCATCCAAGTGACACTGTCTAGCCAAGTGAGCTAAACCACCCAACCCCCTAAGGTGTGGTGATCCTTAGGTTAAACTGACCCCCTTAAATAAGTAGACCAAAACTGTAGACAGTAGTCGAGGTGTGGTCTCAGCAAAATCCTGTGCAGTCCCAGCAAGGTTTCACCACCTATACACTCTCTATTCCTCTATGCAGTAAGGCCAACACTCCATTTGCCTTCTTAATTACCTGTACCTGCATGCTGACTTTTTATGATATATGCGTCAGGACAATCACACCCCTCTGTACTGAAGCATTCTGTACTCCCTCTCCATTTAAATAAAATTCTGCTTCTCTATTTTTCCTGTCAAAGTGGACAACCTCATGTTTTCCCACGTCATACTCCCATCTACCATATTTTTGTCCACTTGGTTATCTGTATCCCTCTGCACATCCTTTTTGTCCACCCCATAGATTGTTTTGTATCATCAGAAAATGTGGCTACAATACATAAAATTCCTTCATCCAAGTCATTAATCTGGATTAAATAGATGAGGCCCCAGCACTAACCCCACTTGTTACAGTTTGCCGACCGGAAAATTACACATTTATCCCGACTCTTGTTTTCTGTTAGTTGGCCAATCCTCCATCCATATCATTATATCACCCCAACACCGTGAGTTCTTATCTTGTGTAGTAACTTTAATGGGGCACTTCATCAAGTGCCTCTTGGAAATCCAAATCCAAAGGTTTCCCTTTAACCTGCTTATTACCTCTAACACACTTGTGAAACAAAATTTGCCTTTCATAAAACCATGTCAACTCTGCTAGATTGTGTTATGATTCACAAATGTCCCACCACTACTTCCTTAATAATGGACTCTAGCATTATCCCAATGTCAAGATATTCGATTAGTTGGCTGATAAGTTGGTGATTTTGCCTCCCTCCTTTCTTGAACAGGGTTGGTACATTTCTGGTTATCCAAACCACTGCACTCTTCCCAGAGTCAAGGGAATTTTGGACGATTACAGACAATACGTCCACTGTCTCTGCAGCCACTTTTTTAAGAACCTAGTTGGCAGGCTGTCAGGTCCAGGGGACTTGTCAACATTTAGTCCCATTCATTGTCTCTTTTTCTCCAGTGATAGTGATTGTTTAAAGTTCCTCCCTTCCTTCTGCCTCTTGATTATCTACTATTCTTGGGATGCTTTAGTGTCTTCTACCATGAAGGCAGATATTAAATACATTCAAAGTCTTTTCTTTTCCCTTTGTTTCCCATTGGTAATCCTCCAGTCACATCCTCTAATGGACCAATATTTATTTAGCGATTTACTTGGAGACGTTCTTGCTGTGTCTTGTCATATTTCTTGCTGGTTTACTCTCAAATCCTAATTTCTCCCTCTTTATCATTTTTGATGTGGAGATGCCAGCGTTGGACTGGGGTGAGCACAGTAGGAAGTCTTACAACACCAGGTTAAAGTGCAACAGGTTTGTTTCAAACCTGTTGGACTTTAACCTGGTGTTGTAAGACTTCTTACTGTACTTTATTATTTTTGTCATCCTTCATTGGTTTCTATAGTCAACATCTTTTCCCAAAGGTAGGGGAGTCTAAAACTAGAGGGCATAGGTTCAAGGTGAGAGGGGATAGATTCAGAAGGGCCCAGAGGGGCAATTTCTTCACTCAGAGGGTAGTGAGTGTCTGGAATGGGCTGCCAGAGGTAGTAGTAGAGGCGGGTACAATTGTGTCTTTTAAAAAGCATTTAGATAGTTACATGGGTAAGATGGGTATAGAGGGTTATGGGCCAAGTGCGGGCAACTGGGACTAGCTTAATGGTAAAAACTGGGCGGCATGGACTGGTTGGGCCGAAGGGCCTGTTTCCATGCTGTAAACTTCTATGATCAAGATACACTCTGAGGTGCTTCAATTCAGTGATGAGAACGTTACATACATGTCAATGTTTTTATTACAGAGGGTAAAATTCAGTTCAAACCATGTACACAAGTCTTGTTGCACACTGCGCTGCTTCAATACAGTTACATACAGTTAGCATTAAGCATACAGTCTGAGGGATTTTACATGGTTACCTCCCCCTCAGTATATATTGGCAGAAAGACCTTGCATACTGGCCTTTCCCCATTGCGCATTGACAGCAACTGCCCCAAGTTAGAATGCGTTCCTCAGCATGTAGTCCTGGACAATGGAATGTGCCAGTCTGCAACACTCCATCGAGGGCAATTCTTTGTATCCTCTGTAGTGACAACTGCAGACACTTACTACATATGTGGCTTCTGTGGATCACACCTGCATCCGCCAGTCCCACATACTACAGCTGCAACACCTCACCTACCCTACCTTTGTTGTACTTTGTTTCACTAACAAGGGTTTCAAGTTTTGAAATGTCACTCAGTGATTATTTCTAGTTATATTAAATAGCCCAATTAGTTAAGCTACAAATTTAATGCAGTGTTTGTATCTCCCCGGCCCTGGTTTAATTTACGGCCCCAGTTTAGGGAAAGAAAACATAAAACCCAGCAATCAATCAGCACTCGCACTGTTACGTAATGCCACTGGACCTCACTGCAAAGTAATGCCACTGGACCTCACTGCAAAGCAATGCCACTGGACCTCACTGCAAAGTAATGCCACTGGGCCTCACTGCAAAGTAATGGCATTGGACCTCACTGCAAAGTAATGGCATTGGACCTCACTGCAAAGTAATGGCACTGGACCTCACTGCAAAGTAATGGCACTGGACCTCACTGCAAAGTAATGGCACTGGACCACATTGCTAAGTAATGCCACTGGACCTCACTGCTGAGTAATGGCACTGGACCTCACTGCAAAGTAATGGCATTGGACCTCACTGCAAAGTAATGCCACTGGACCTCACTGCAAAGTAATGGCATTGGACCTCACTGCAAAGTAATGGCACTGGACCTCACTGCAAAGTAATGGCACTGGACCACATTGCTAAGTAATGCCACTGGACCTCACTGCTGAGTAATGGCACTGGACCTCACTGCAAAGTAATGGCACTGGACCTCACTGCTGAGTAATGGCACTGGACCTCACTGCAAAGTAATGGCACTGGGCCTCACTGCTAAGTAATGCCGCTGGACCTCATTGCTAAGTAATGGCACTGGACCTCACTGCTAAGTAATGCCACTGGGCCTCACTGCTAAGTAATGCCGCTGGACCTCATTGCTAAGTAATGGCACTGGACCTCACTGCTAAGTAACGGCACTGGACCTCACTGCAAAGTAATGGCACTGGACCTCACTGCAAAGTAATGGCACTGGACCTCACTGCTAAGTAATGACACTGGGCGTCACTGCAAAGTAATGCCGCTGGACCTCACTGCTAGGTAATGCCGCTGGACCTCACTGCTGAGTAATGCCACTGGACCTCACTGCAAAGTAATGCCGCTGGACCTCACTGCTAGGTAATGCCGCTGGACCTCACTGCTGAGTAATGCCACTGGACCTCACTGCTGAGTAATGCCACTGGACCTCACTGCTGGGTAATGCCGCTGGACCTCACTGCTAAGTAATACACTGGACCTCACTGCAAAGTAATGCCGCTGGACCTCACTGCTAAGTAATGGCACTGGACCTCACTGCTATGTAATGCCACTGGACCTCACTGCTAAGTAATGGCACTGGACCTCACTGCTAAGTAATGCCACTGGACATCACTGCTAAGTAATGCCACTGGGCCTCACTGCTAAGTAATGCCCCTGGACCTCACTGCTAAGTAATGCCGCTGGACCTCACTGCTAAGTAATGCCACTGGACCTCACTGCTAAGTAATGCCCCTGGACCTCACTGCTAAGTAATGCCACTGGACCTCACTGCAATGTAATGGCACTGGACCTCACTGCAAAGTAATGCGCTGGACCTCACTGCTAAGTAATGGCACTGGACCTCACTGCTGAGTAATGCCACTGGACCTCACTGCTAAGTAATGCCACTGGGCCTCACTGCTAAGTAATGCCGCTCGACCTCACTGCTAAGTAATGCCGCTGGACCTCATTGCTAAGTAATGCCGCTGGGCCTCACTGCTAAGTAATGCCGCTGGACCTCACTGCTGAGTAATGCCGCTGGGCCTCACTGATAAGTAATACTGCCGGAACTCACTGATAAGTAATACTGCCGGAACTCACTGCTAAGTAATGCCGTCGGACCTCACTGCTAAGTAATGCCGCTGGACCTCATTGCTAAGTAATGCCGCTGGACCTCACTGCTAAGTAATGCCACTGGACCTCACTGCAAAGTAATGCCGCTGGACCTCACTGCTAAGTAATGCCACTGGACCTCACTGCAAAGTAATGCCGCTGGGCCTCACTGCTAAGTAATGCCACTGGACCTCACTGCAAAGTAATGCCGCTGGACCTCACTGCTAAGTAATGCCACTGGACCTCACTGCTAAGTAATGCCGCTGGACCTCACTGCTAAGTAATGCCACTGGACCTCACTGCAAAGTAATGCCGCTGGGCCTCACTGCTAAGTAATGCTGCCGAAACTCACTGCTAAGTCATGCCGCTGGATCTCACTGCTAAGTAATGCCGCTGGACCTCACTCAGCCCTCAGGTCTTTCTGTCTCCCGTTCTTTCCTTGAACCTCTCGGTCTTGCAAACAGGTCGCTTCCTCACCAAATTCCTGGGTTGAATACTCGTTCCGTCCAACTAGTCTCGCTGCTACTCACTGCTTTACATTTCCCAGCTTCTTGCCATTTAAGACGCATTCTAATCTATCTGTTTTGCTGTGTGTTCCAGCTGCTTCAATCGGTGTCTTTTTATCGAGATTAAATATGTAAATTGATAAATTCAGAAATATCAATAACCCCATCATCTACTTGTCGGTGGTGGCAATGGTCTTTGGTTATTTCACCTGTAAGAAAGGCGAAACAAATAAAGGTTGACACTAATGTCCAAAATAAACTTGTCACATTTAAAATGTGTATTGTGAAATTGCCGATTCTTCTTGTAATCGTAAAGGGAATGAAGGAAGGAATCCTGCAATGACATCCCCACCTGGTCAGGAAAGATCCGATTCCCAGGGAGAGCAGGGCCGAGCCGGCTTAACCAGCCTCGCCCCAGGCCTGAGATCCCAGCTCAGTGAATTAAATGCTTCTTACAGAATCACTCTTTAAATGAAATGTGCAAATCTCGAGTAGAATGTGGAATGCAACATCACAAATTGAATGTATCGCTTTAGGAGGCTAATAAATGCAGCGAAACTAGAAATCAATTGAAACGTCTGTGTGTCTCTCTGCACAGATGTTGCCAGAGCTGCTGAGTTTTTCCAGCGTTTACTGCTTTTATTTTTAGAAATCATTTTGTTTGTTCGACTTCATTTGGCTTTACACTCAAAATAAAATAGACACATTTGTACTTCATGTCCAGTAATTTATCTGCTGTAAGAATACTTGTTTTCTTTCTGTGGGTAGCTATTGTTTACTGAAAATAACGCGCCCCAGCGTTCACCCCACCAAACAATAAATATCGTTGCATTTGGTCAGACACTGAATTCTGAAATCTCCACTCAACTCCCAGAAGTAAAATTCGATTGAAACGGCGGCTAAAATCAAACCCAGAAGGTCACAATTCCAGAAGTGCGGCTCTAATTGTGTTTAGGATAGAAAAATAACTGAGTGCATCGTTTTGACAGAATAAATTGAAGCAGATAATGCTGCAAAGATCAGAGTCACTTGAGATACTAACAAATAACCATGATCATAACTCGCCAGGTTAATGGTCATTTATTACTTTGAGATTACAGGATCTGAATGATGTTCACAGACAGGGCAGACAACTCGGAGCTAAGTTTATGAAGCACACTCACGCAATATAATTCAAGTGACAACAACTTCTGTCTGTTTTATCGCCTTTTGAAATTGTATTTTGAGTTGAGTGCTTCATCAAATTCGATTTAAAATTAGCCATTAACATGGGGATCAACTTCGGCGGCCGGGAGGGAAGTGGGGACTTGGATTTAGGACACTTTACACTTAAAAAACAATAAAGAGTAGTCGGTTGCTCAGACCCAAAAATGCAAGTCAATGAAATTCTGGAGAATAGATGGACTCTTTGCAAAATAACTTTGGGAGAGATGGTAATGGTGAAAGGACTTCCGGAGGACTGACTCTTTTCGGTCGAGTAAATTCGTTTTGGTGGTTCCAAAAATATACCAATCATTGTCACCGAAAAGTTCCCCGTTGTCACTGGGGGACTTAAATATCAGCATGAGTGCAAATATTTCGATGGCGTTGCCAGAACTATATCGAACTGTTAGGGATGCTAATTATCAATAAATTGTACTTGTGATCCCCGAGATTTTGGCGGTAAGATGTTAAAACCTGCACCAGAAGGTAAAATACACTTGCAAATAATTTGCTACTGTGGTTACACATGGCAAAGGTCTATATATAAATGCAGGCTTTATAGTATTATCTTACTCCGTGTAGATACCCTCGCTCGGCTTGACGTTAGAATAATATTGCACATGATTTAACTCATTGGACTGACAGCATTGGTATCGTCAGGTTTACTGTGGTGTACACCGATTGTTGGTAACATAAATCATGATCATTTGAATAAATAATCCACATCATTAAATTGTGTGGGAGCTCATGTGATACCACATATTATGTCAGCGATATATTTATTTTTATTTTCTTCCCGTTGTCCTAACTGAGAAGTTGCAGTCCATCACTGAATGATACTTCAGATTTTTTTTCACAGGTTAAGACACGAAGCATCGTGCATCAGGAGAGAAGATACACTTTTCACGTTGTCACATGTATGTAAGACTATAAAGTTTATTTGAACAACGATCGAGATCCTAACCTATTGGCTCAGTTAACTGATGCTGAAACACGTTTTGGGGTTGAAAACTCAAAAAATAATATGGATGGTAGCATTTTCAAAGTTGGAGGATATTTATTAATGCAGGTGACTGCTGAGTATATTCAGCGTCAAATGGCGAGGTCAGTTTTAAACATAACAAGTATTGAACTTGTATGTAGCAATGTGGCGCGATTAGTTTTCCAAAAGTCTTCGACTCCTGGGTTTCAACGTGCACAAATCACCAAAACGTCGGGGCAAAATGCTTCCATGAGTTCTCGTGTGTTTTTATTCCTTTTGTAATCAAACTGTGTCTCGTCAATCGTTAAATAAATGGCATCAGATACAAAAGTGCATATTCAACTCCTTGACATGTGTTCGCAATCATAACTTTGTAAGTAAAATCATACTGAAGACACGCAAAACCTCGAAATCATATTTCTAAAAAAAATAGTGATCACCTTCCCTCTCTTATCAAATTGTATTTTACTCACATTCTCGCTGTTTGTTCAGAATCTTACCAGCATTTCTGAATCTTCATTTCGCCTCTGAAGTGTTTCTCTCTCTTGATAATTTGGCAGTTTAAAATTATCGACACACCTTGTATTAAATCTACTCCAGTTCCAGTAAAACGGGGGTGATAAGTGCCCCCTTATTAGAATCGTGGACCCTGGACACTTCAACCGGCACCTGTGAACCTGCAATCTCAAATTATTCATTTGTCCAATAATACTCACCCCTTTCCTGTCCTATCAAAGGGAATGAGCACACTGCAAATTAATGTAACATTTCCACCTTTTTTAAAGCAAATTTCTGACGAAAGTTCATTGGTTACCAACATCATTTATTTTCTTGTACTGTCTTTCTGTGAGGCATTTAATTTATGGTCCTAAACTCTGGAATGTCAGAACACAGATTAGTTAGTATTCCAGATCGCAGCTCCTTCCAAAGACACAAATATATTGTATTGGTATTTGAGCCATATTTTGGTTTCTCCCCCCCCCCACTGTCCAGCACATCTATAACATTAAAACAGCTGACTATACATTCCAATGAGATTTTACTAAGCTGGTGGAAAGTGTTCAGGCCGATTTGATCCTGAGGCCAATTATTTGCTCTCTCTCTCTGATATAGTTTAAAATGGATACTTAATAGATCTGTGATGTATCTGTAAGTGGACAAATCTGCCGCCTTTTGAACCTTGTGTGACTAGGTGTCTTCCACGATTCCTGTCTGAGTCATTTCTGCAGAACCAGTAAACCTTCCAAAAGCTGTTTTTTTTTTAAGTTTCTGAATGTGATTAATGCTTTTGGTATCAGGAGCATTGAGGTTAAAGTGCGAGAAGGTTGGGATAGAGGGGAGAAAGCTTCTCAAACAATACTTGGTTGAATATGCAGCTCTCGGTCGGGTCGCCCCTGTCTCCTTATCTTTTTAAATGCAAATCTTTGGCAGTACGAATTAGTTGACGTCACCTGCCTTTAGTTTGCCATTACTAATACAAGTTGTAAACAATCGTTAATCATGTGGGACACGGGCGGATCGTCCTGATCGCTTTGGAGAGTCACTGCTAAAGGGCAAACCAGGAAAAAGGGTCCCGAAAGTAAAAATCTGGATTTTTCCAAAGCAGTATGCCGATTGCGCCCTGTCGCCAACATGTACGTGAGCTATCTTTTGGATAAGGATATGAGCATGTACTCCGGATCCGTCAGGCATTCTGGCATCAACCTGGCGGCTCAGAATTTCGTAAGCCCGCCCCAATACGCGGACTATACTGGTTACCATGTACCCGGGGTGAACTTGGACAGCCATCCGCAATCTTCAGGATCCTGGCCTTCTCCTTATGGCCCTTCCCGGGAGGACTGGGGTGCTTACGCGGCACCTACCAACACGGTCCACGCCATCAACACTTCACCGGGGACTATGACTTACACCCCTACAGATTATAACTCGGTACAGGCCCAGGCATCTGCTGCCATACAGCCTTTAAACAATAACCTTTTGGAACCGCATTCTCCCAACAGCCAAAGGCGCAACCCTTACCAGTGGATGAGGAAACCAAACCAACAGCTATCAGCTACCGGTAAGATTGTGTGTCCTAAAGCCTCCCCAAAGCTGAAGGTGATAGAGGGAGTGCTGCCAAGTTGGTTCATTTCACGACCAGACTCGCTTCACCTCACCCCATAGCGTAACCGTGCGAAAAGCGGGGCTTGCATGCATTTCTGCTGCCAAGATTCGCTGCAGCTGAAGTGAAAGGTTTGCTGCCATTGTTGAGAATAGCCCAATCCTTAAAACAAAGGCCACGGAGAGTTAGCTCCAGAATTGTCATCACATTACATTTTGTTTTCTATACACAAAATATGAAGGAAAACGGTCTGATTATTCTTCTAATTTATATTGTGCAGAAGGAAATCGGAGGTAAAATGTGCTTGTAAAATCCCCACTGCCGCAATCTCAACCGCGTCTTGAGAAATTGATTGCTCTTTACGTTTTACAGACATGTACAAATAAATATGACTGACTCTGGGTTCATTCCCAAAAATAATGTAAAATAATTTCATTTTAAAGCTCAGTAAGTGAAACACTTTTATTGTAAAACTCGGGAAGAGTAGACAACCCGTCCCTTGTTAAAATTCTTTGTCTAATAAGCAGTATTCTGTTTTAAACACAACCTTCTTACCTTTAAGGGAACACCCATCAGAACCGTAAAGGGGATCCAGATGTCGACAGCCAATGTACCAACAATATGTACCAATCATCTATTTATAGTATGTATTATTCACTGTCAAAGTGTCAGGGAATTCCGCTTAAACACTAATAAATGAGGAGGTGATACCTTGTTAGAATGCTTTCCATAATGCTGTGTGAAAGAGCAGTCCCATGTATACATTGTGCTGCAGCATTTCTTATCGTTCTCGTGTGGACACTGGTTGTAACAGATCAGTGTAATAGCATCATTATTAATGTAGAAATAAATGACAGTATATTTGTAACGCAGTTTTGTGGCTGCCATTCCGTCTGCTTTCTTTCACCTTAATTCATTCATTAACAATCCTGATAACGGTCTTAAAATGTGGAGACATGCTTCAATTGCAATAATTCCAAACCCTGTTATCGACATTCGAAGATTTTATAACCAATTTCGGCCATATAAATCACTGAGTAGTGTCGTCTGACAATTGTTTCTGTGTCATTAAGCAAATACTTTTATTAGTACCCGCTATTTTTCAAGCATTAAACAACTGTATACTTTTATGAATAGCCGACCTGAACGCTAGTTACCACTTGTATAGTGTACTGTAACTTAGAATGGGTTCTGCACCGCCTCAGCACTACAGCCTTCCCCACCCCCAGCCCAGCCCTCCCGCTCACCAAGAAGTAACATTAATTTTCACAAAATAATTTCTATAAACCACTCTCAGAATCAACGAAGTTTCCGCTTATCCCGGCTTGTGTATCAACATTAAAGTAATGACTTCGCTCTTATTAACTCTCCAACCACTACCCCAAGCGGGTACTATTCGAGTTATCTGACTTTGCAGGAGGAGGTATCTGGGCTTGGTTAAGATTTAACAGCATTGATTTAACCTCGAGATAGATTCGGAGAAAAATTACTGATTGCAAAATCTATATTTCTCAAAGCCAGCTGTTTCCCGAGCTCTATTTTCGACGGTTAGAAGTGAAGGCCTGTTGCACCTTTGGTTTGCAATGTCCTCCAGTCTCCTTGGTCAAGGAGAAGAGAAAGATGTCGGCTCTTGGAATAGGTCAAATGCGAAAACTGAAATGGTAAAAGGAGGTGACACGACCAGGCGCCGCTCTTAGTTGTAATGTAGATTTATTTTAGCCTGAAGACTTGCATGGAGCCCAGATCGCTTTTAATTTATTTATGCTGCTTCCCTTTCTTCAGACTGCAGGCTGATGGTTGATCTCTTATGTGACAGGGCCTTTCAAAGTTGAGTGCTTTGATATACACCTTTCTCTGTCAGTCCCAGCCCATTGTTCCCGTCCAGCTCCCGGAAAAGGGTGGCCAGTTTCACAGCAAATAAAGAATTTTGACATTGCTGCATGATGCCCATTTAGTTCCCAGGCCATCACAGAACAATACATGTTACTCATTCCGACTAACGAAGCGTTATCCGTGACATACATATATGTCATTGAGCTCCAAAACAAATCCTAATTTCTATGATATCATGGTATAAATTCAATTAAATTTCTCTTTATTGTCCACAGGATAATAATTTCGGGTACATCACTCGTTCATTTAAAACTTACATACGCATGAGTAATAATGATAAAGAACATTACCCTATTGCAGAGGTCTAAACTTTCATTAAAATGTATCAAAAACTATTTAAAATAATCGGTCAGTGAGTGCACATCCTCATCCATACATCAAACCCTTGTTAATCCCGTGCCTGTTAATTTCCCAGTAGATGTTAGTGATCCAAATTCAGAATAATCGTTCTGAAAAGAGACACAACTCGGTATTAAAATTTCGAAACTGCAACAGTTTGAATTGAAGATTATCTTCAATTTACTAAGTACTTCTGAGTAAAATAAAATAAATGCTAAGAATAAGGTTACTCCTTAACCGCAATGCACATTTAGAACTTGGAACTTGTTCAAGCTCCAAATAGTGTATTTTTAAAAGTGTGTTTTTAAAATTTTATTTTTATCAAGCTTATACAGAATTAAGTTTTGGGTAAAGGCAAAGAAAAATATAATCCAGAATCCGGTGCCGTTCCCAATGGGGTCTGTGATCCTTCCATTCAATACCTAGGGAATATTGGCGTAGTTCTTGCTCTCCGAGATAAGCCATGTGTTTTTAGATGATTAATGTGTCTTTTTAAAAGTACATTTGTCAGATCATTTTTTTTTTGCATTCTGAAAATGCCTGCATGCTCGCCCCCGCCCCAGTACCCAATCTTGATCTTTGATGAAGGGTTCCCATTGAAATTCTTTCGCATTCTTTTAAGAACGGGGTTTTAAATGTAAATGTACTGAGGCTGGTGATGAAAGCTTTTTGCCGCCATTTGCTCAAGAGTGGTAATTCAAACAGAATGGGTTTGTTATTCCATCAGTGAAAAATTCCCTTTGATAAGATCGCCTTGTAGTGCATTGTTTCAGCCGTGTTCCCCTTTAAACAGCTGTATACAGATTCCCCAGATCAGACATGTTTCTTTGCGGGGTGCTTTTGTTGTGGTTTGCAGCGTGTTACCTGAACAAAGCCAGCCTGCCAGCAGTGAACATCTAACCACAGGGGGGGAAAAGAGACCGAGCCGGAATGATACCGGACTCTAATCACGGCGAAAATAAATAAACCCGCGTAATTATTAAATCCGGGTTGTAATCCGCCAATGCAACAACTTGCATCTATACAGTGTTTTTAAATAGTTTCCATCCTGGCACACCAGCACTGCTGCGCCTCAAGCAGTTCACCTGTTTGTCTTGTACTGGCATTGCCATTGGGAAGATTCGATGTTAGGAACCTTGCCTTAGGTCTCAGGAGGGCGGCCTCGCTGTCACTTGCCTTTTGCAAGAGGTGAACATTCCCCGAAGGCTCAAATGCCTCCTTTCCCGTTGTAAAATGTGTTTTGCGAGTTCCCTTAATGTTGAGATAAACGGGAACATGTTTGTATACTTTACCAAAATGTTTACGAACCAATGCCCTCCCCCCTCCCCCCTCTCCCCCCCCCCCCCCCCTCTCCCCCCCCCCCCCCCCCCCCACACACACACACACACAGGGCGGCACGGTGGCACTGCTGCCTCACAGCGCCAGGAAGCCGGGTTCAATTCCGGCCTTGGGCCACTGTCTGTGCGGAGTCTGTACGTTCTCCCCGTGTCTGCGTGGGTTTCCTCCAGGTGCTCCGGTTTCCTCCCACAGTTCAAAGATGTGCAGGTTAGCTGGATTAGCCATGATAAATTGCTCCTTCGTGTCCCAGGATGTGCAGGTTAGGCTACGGGTATACGGCGGGGTGAACGGGGAGTGAACATGGTCGAGTGCTCATCCAAAGGGTCGGTGCAGACTCGTTGGGCCGAATGGCCCCCTTCTGCAATTTAGGGATGATTCTATGAACGTGCCGCTATGAAACCAATGAACTAGATTATTGGCAACCCTTGGCGTTCTTTTCCTTGGTTGTGGGTCGATCAGTTATTTCGCATAGCTCTTGATATTACTTCAAACTAGCCTGTCTTTGACATAAAACCCATGGAATTCATATCTCCCCACGCATAGATTATTGATTAACACAAGCAGTTTCTGCTATGAAATCTCAAGCTGAGGTTTGGCCTTGTGTGGTATTCCACTTTCGCTCTCGGTTTATGAATAAGAGCGTCGAAATCGCATAGTCATTGTGAAATACATCAATCTGAGTTAGTTTAAATACTTCGCGTTGGGGTGGGGGTGCGGGGGGGGGGTGCGGGGGCAGGTCTTTCCAATCTTGCCTCAGACCCTTTAATCATGGTGACTCGGGATTTTCCGACCTTCTCCGTCGGTGTGATATCCTTCATTCTAAAACAAGGACAGACCATGTCAGAGGGCCCAGCAAGTAACCAGAAAAGTCCAGGCCGGAAGATGCACCTTGGGGGGGGGGGGGGGGGGTGGGGGGGGGTAAAGGGTCGAGATCCATCTCTAACTAGAAACGGTCCTGATTTAAGGGAACTAAACACCTTCCAAGTCTGCGAGAAAATGAGGCGGGAATCGTTTGATGCAATAGCTTCACTGCACTTTTCTAAGGATAATTTGATCAGGGACAAAATATGATATAGAAATGCAGGGCAAGGCAATTTCAAGTAGACATATTAGAAAGTCGGTGCTGGGCAGTAGAATATAGTTGGGTAAAGACGCATAAGGCGACAGAAAAAAAGAATTATAATTTCAGTTGCACAATTAAACCAGACAGACACACTTCGAATGGTCTGGCCCCTGGCGATTCGCAACTTTATAGCACTCTGTAGGTCAAACGGGGCGGCTCCTGCATTTTCTGCCCTGGTTATGCATTTGGTTCAGCTATCGATTGACCTCATGTAACCTTTTAATCTAATTTGCAAGGACGTGGTTTTGTTTCCTTTTGTGTTTTGTTTTTGAGCCTTTTCAAATTAATCGCCTTTATATACAGCAACTCTGAAAATAAACATTTAACCCTACATGAGGTATATGCTAATATCACGGACCCAGTTATTACGGAAGGCATTGGCATTCATGTAGCTATCATGGTTTGTCGGAAGTTGTTTTCGGATGAGCTCGTCATCAAGTCAACATGAGAAACTAAATTACTGCACTTCCAATAATATTTATCTGATGCTAACCATCTAATTAACTGCAATAAGTATTCAATTTTAGACCTCATTAACAGTTCAATTGTTTCACCAATCCGAGAGACTCGACATCACAATAATATATAATTTATTTAGCGTTTATTACACGGGCTTCTTACTCCTTTTATCTTGCAGATAAAACGAGAACAAAGGACAAATATCGGGTGGTGTATACAGATCACCAGAGACTGGAGCTGGAGAAGGAGTTTCATTACAGCCGCTACATCACTATCCGGCGCAAAGCGGAGCTGGCAGCTAATCTGGGGCTGTCTGAGAGACAGGTCAGTCACAGAGTTAAAACCGCGCCCCTTCACCCGGCATCAAGTCAAGGAGCTGCCACTTAGTCGCGTTCACAGCATTTTCAGAGTGCCTTGCATATTTCACCGTGGCAGTAATATCTAGGCCCACATCTTTTCCATTTCTGATCGAGAGGATGGATGAATCTGTAAACCGCGGGAAAGTCTGAAAATGAGCTCTTCCAAACCAATGTCCTCCGATGATAAATATGTAGTGTGACGCTCATTGGTGGGTCCAGTCCTGTAATGTCTCTGAATAAACCTTGAAGTGCGGGGTTCTTTAACAGGTGGCAGTTAGTCAGGGGATGCCCTTTCAAACTTGGAGTTACAACAAGAGGGAGTAAATTTCTAAACATTTCATCTCGATCGGGGCAGCCAGTGTTTGAGATTTCACATCAGTGGGCCCAGCACTAAGGTTAGGGAGATCAACAGCAAAGCGTGTCTGCCATCACGGACCCTGTGTGATACATGACGAGCACATCTGGCGAGTTTTAATTTGCACTTGTGATTTCACAATTTTTTTTTAAAAAAAAGCTAATTTAGTCAAATGAAGATTAATTCCGCAATGTCACTTGTCAAGTCTAATGTGGTGTCAGGGAACACCTGGGCCACATTACCAATAGAAATACAATCCATAACAAAATATGAATCACAGTCCATCCGATTCCAGTGAGGTGCACCAACTAATGGAAATGATCCAATTCCATCACACTTCTAACAGATGTCCTTGCTTCCCCACCTTGTTTTTGACACCACTTGACTTCCAAACCCAAACTGCCTGATTCCTTAAGAGCGCAACAACCACCCGCTGTGTCACTTCTTATGCGGTAACTTACCTGATCTGTGTACTTTCCCAAGGGTCATTTAATCAGGGGCAAACTATCCGATAGAAGTGTAGAGCAATTTCCAATGTAAGTATTAGAAAGCACAGGTAGCTAAAAATAATTGAATGCGCAGGTTTCTCTGGGGGGATAAAAATAAAGACCGGTTCCAATGAAGGTTTATTCGTTGTTGTTATTCGATTATTAGGGTAAAGAGTTCAGTCATAAAAAACATCAGAAATTATAATTTGCATATACATAACAATGCTCTTCAAATTAGAAAAATGTATTTAGTTGGTGTTCCTTTTGTCATTTCTGTCGTCCTAACGCCTGTGTGTACCCGCGGGACAGTGTGAAGGGGAACGGAGTTTACGGTACTGTAATTGAGTTATTTTTCATTTGACTCGTTCAGGTGAAGATCTGGTTTCAGAACAGAAGAGCAAAAGAGCGAAAACTGACGAAGAAAAAGTTACAGCAACAGCAGCAGCCTCAGCAAGGGCCAGCCCAACTCAGCCCAGTTCCTCCTGGGACAGCCGCTTCTCTGTCGGTCACCAGCGGCGGTGTGCTGACTGCCAGCGGAGGGGTGCTACCCGGCACCGTCCCTCAATGATCACCCTTCAGACTTTCCGATGCAGAAAGAGATAGGGGGTGGGTTGTGGGGGTGTGAACCGGTCAAGCGCGGAGCTCCAGGATTCCACAGTGCGGGAGAAGACTTTTTTTTACAGCACTCCAGGAATACATTATGGAAACATTGGACATTTAAAAAAAAAATCTGACAACGTTTGGACATTTTATTCCAGACTTCAACAAGCAGCTATGAGATTCTGAAGATTTGCCACGGGTATACCGACAATGTGAACCGATTGTAACTTGGATATTTTCCCCCTGAGTGTTTTGAGGCCATAAAACAGAGACACGCTTCGTTCAATATAGTTGTCAACTGTTGGGTTATTGGGTCACAGAAACACGAGCAGTTGTATTTCGGTATTTCAAATGTGAACCCCCTTCCTCCCCAGACTTGCTCCCGAATGGGATTGTCCTTATTTCAATTGTTTTTTCTCTCTCTCCAGCTTTCTATGTATATAAATTCCATATTTTCCCTATCAAAGACACTTTTGTAAATCTAATACACTAGTGCGAAACAGATTAGTTTATTGCGATGTAGATTTTAACGTTTGAATTCCGAATTACAGAATCTGATTTATTTTACGAGATGTTGGGAAGTTAATTGTAATTTTGCAGTACTGTTTTATACGGGGGTGGGAGGTCACATTCTTGTTGCTGTGATGGCTCTAGGGTATTGATGCAGTAAATCATCCATTTTGGCCGCATTTGGAAAGAGAGGAAAGCACTTTCACAGAAGTTAATGGATTGTTTTTTACAGTAGTGATCTCACCCACAATTGCTTAACGATCTGCTAATGCTGCATCTATACTGCATAAAAACATCCATAACGTTGAAGCTTTTTCGAAAATTGCAGTTATAATGCCCTGGCAATTAGCCCTGTGTGTAGAATGTGGGAGGCCTCCCTGCCAGTTGCCATATTATTTGGCAGCATTACACTCCAATCTTAATTTTCATTGAATACCAAAGATGAACGGTACACCTGTGTTATAAATACAATAACTGTTATTTTGTCCAAAAACCTGCAAGTCTGCATTTAGCTTGTGTTTCCATTATTTCATGATAAATTAAAAATACAGATTTAGATAAAAATTTAATTTGATACAAATTGACACGTTGAGTCTTTAACCTTTATGCCTATTGGTGTGAGTGTTTGCAAGGGTCGAATTGGTCACCCTATCACATTGTTCATTGTACTGGAAAACGTACTTTGATACTTCCTACTTGCTATCGAATAAATAGAGGTAGATAATTGATCTTATTGCCGATGAGTTGCCTGGCGTTGCTATGCGTTGCTGTGAAACGGCAGACCATAAACTGTGTTTGGTGGCAAACCTGAGCAGGAGGGTTGTTTATACAATGGCTACAGGGCAAAAGTCAGCATTGTTCTGCTGGGGAAGATTAAAAGTTTGCAAAAGAGTCAGGCAACAAAACATGCGCCAGTGAAACTCCTGCTTCTCTACTTGGAAGACCAGCAGCCTGAAATATAAAGCGGCACATTAACTCTTCTCTAGTAATGAGACGCTTACTGATCAATTCAGGAGAAATAAAATGGCAACATTGAATGGTGCCACAGTGAAAGCAATGGAGTTGATACGGTGCGACGGCGGGATGTAGGAACATACATGTAAACATCCAAGACCAGCACATTTGAAAAATATCAATGCAAAGTTCTTGCGAGTTAAACATGTTATGCAAAAGCACCAAATTCTAAACAGATGTTTTCTAAAACTAATTGTTGCCACTTATCGAATGAGCCTGAGAAACATTGGAATAATCCAGAAATTTAAAAACAAAATCAGACCTTTCTGTCGGGGAAAAAGTGCATTTCATTTGCCCCATTAATAACCTGTTCAATGTTTATGAGGGGCTACGTGACCTAGCCCAGCATTCATTCAGTCAGGGCTCTTCGCCAATTTTTGACTTTCATCCAAACAAAACGTCAGTTTATAGTCCTTACACATCCCAACCACTTCACCAATTTAACTTCACACGGATTAAAAAAGATTCATACTGTGAGATTAAATAAATTAATTTGTACACCCTGACATCAAAGTAGTGAATGATAGGCACACTACTCTCAGTGGCCAGCCAACTTGGTCAAATAACCCAGAAAATGTTGCGATATACTGAAGCACAAATACAGAAGCATAAATACCCCGCACCCCCCACGGGCTATGGGAAGAGCTCCCTCCGTTTGCATTGCAAGTTCACTGTTGCTGTTTGCGTCCTGACTCAGCGGCAACGCGCTGTGCGAGCCTTTGAGAACCTTGTCATTTCCAAACATTCACCTCTTGGGATGGCACTCTGCACCTGCAAATATGCACACACACAGGCATCTCTCCCAGCCAAGAGCAGTTGTGAAAGTTCCAGCCAGGCAAAAGCGAGGCAATATACGTCAGTGGGATAGTTAGTTGCCTGGCTGCTCCCGGAGAGCAGAGATTTATATCCCACGAGGAGCTCCAGCAAGTACACCCTCGGGATCCTGTGCTCAGTTTTGGGCAACACACACCAGGAACTGGAAAGGATTTTTTTAAAATCGGAAGTGGTATCGAACCGAGCAATCCTAAATCTAAAAGGCAGGACCAGCTGTGCGGAGAAACAGAAAAATTAAGAGTTTTGCAGTCAGAAGGTGGTTCAGGGACATGTAAGAATGCTGGGACATAAAGGACAAGCGGGAAATGAATGAAAAGAAAGACAATGCTTTACTCAAAAGATCACTTGTTTGGAATAATTTGTAAAATAAAGTAATGGCGGCTAAATACATTGGTTTGAAATATAATTGATAAAGGGGAAATGCCCTAAATATTGATGTAGCTCACTCAGACATCGCTTCCCAATCAAATAGCTGCCTCTCCGACCCACACACAGCAAAACATTCAAGCTTGGGCTGCTAAGTGGTAATAACATTCATTCACGTCAATGCCAGGCCAGCACCATCCCTGAGGAGAGCTGATATAAACTCCTCTCCCTGACATTCAATGGTATTCCCATCACCGAATCGTCCACCATCAACACCCGAAGGGTCACATTGGCCAGAAACCTGACAGGATAAGCCACCTAAATACTCAGGCTAAGAGGCTGGATATTCTGTGGAGTATGACTCCTTGACTCCCCAAAGCCCATCCACCATCTACAAGGAGCAAGTCAGGAGTGTGATGGAATACTCTCCACTTGCCTGGATGAGTACAGCTCCAGAAACGCTCAAGAAGCTCAACACCATCCAGGACAAAGCAACTTGTTTGATTGACCCTCCCCGCCATCCACTATTTTAAACATTTACTCCCTCCACCACCGACATAGAGTGGGCTCAGTGTATCACATATAGAGATGCAGCAACTTGCCATTGTATCTCCGCCAGCACCTTCTAAACCCGTCGCTTCTACCCCTTAGAAGAACAAGGACAACACGCACATGGGAATACCACCAGCAGTAAGTTCCCCTCCAGGTCACCACCATCCTGACTCTGAACTTTATCATAGTTCCTCCTTCATTGTCACTGGGTTCTGGAAGTCTCCCCTTAACATCATAGTGGGCGTACTACAGTGGTCCAAGAAGGCAGCTCACTACTACTTTCCCAAGTACAAATGTGGACCTTGCCAACGTTGCCACTTGGGATGAATATATACATAATTAAAAAAGCAGAATACTGCAGATGCTGGAAATCTGAAATAAAAACAGAAAATGCTGGATGAAGTCAGCTTGTCTGGTAACATTTGTGGAGAGAAATAAAGTTAATATTTTGGATCTAAATTATCCTTCTACAGATTCTGGGAAATGTAAGAATACTGGAACAGAGAGGATAAATGAGAAATGAATGAAAATAAAGACATGGCTCGACTGAAGAGGCCACTTCTTTGAAATAATTTGTAAAATGAAGTTGTCTGCAAAATATTGGAGTTTGAAATATAATTGATATCAGAAAATTCTGCAGAAGGATTATTTAGATCTGAAACATTAACTGCCTTTCTCTCTCCACAGATGTTGCCAGATCTGCTGAGTTTATCCAGCATTTCCTGTATTTATGTATAAATCTTGAATTGTTTATTCGCAATTGCAATCCTTTGTAATTTTTAATTTTTGGTAGTTTAATTCGAAACTAAACAAAATAAATTTGCAGCTGGAACATGATTCGTTTACATAATCATTTTCTGATCGACGTGAGGAACATTTCAGACGATTTGATGTTTGAGGCTTGTAGACCATAATGTCAAAGTGAATAACTAACGCTCTGGCAAGAAAGGAGGAAGTGAATTGGAGTGCAATGAGCACAATTGAGATTTGTAAATAAAATTAGATTCCAGTGACATGAATTGGAGAACAATAAAGACTGATGAAAATGTATTCTCATCTAACCCGGCACGGGAGAGATTATTTTATCAAAAACATTTTTTTTCAATAAATGGAGAGTACCCAATTCATTTTTTCCAATTAAGGGGTAATTTAGCGTGGCCAATCCACCTAGCTTGCACATCTTTGGGTGGTGGGGGCGAAACCCACGCAAACACGGGGAGAACGGGCAAACTCCGCACGGACAGTGACCCAGAGCCGGGATCGAACCTGGGACCTCGGCGCCTTGAGGCAGCAGGGCTAACCCACTGCACCACCGTGCTGCCCACGGGAGAGACTATTCATTATCCATTCAAATTGGTTCATGCCACAATCACTTTTAAACCACACGAGGAGTAATTAATTGCTTCCTCAAAAATCAGAAAATGCCTTCATGTCACAGAAGGCTCTTCTGACAGGGATGGGAGCATAGGCCAGAATTCTCAAACTCCTGTGCGGTCTGGATATATCTAAATTCATCTAAATTCAGTTTTGACAAAGAGCCATCCAGACTCAAACGTTTGCTCTCTTTTCCCCCCACAGATGCTGTCAGACCTGCTGAGATTGTCCAGTATCTTTTGTTTATGTTTCAGATTCCAGCATCCACAATAATTTGCTTTTTATCTAAATTCATATTCTGTTTGTTACACTGAAACTTCCAGTCTGGCTTCCCTTTGGCCTACTTCCATTAGCATCAACTTACTTCCGGTATGGGTCACTTGAAAACAGTAACCACGTGGCCAGCCAGGCAGTTTGGGGAAATGAATGGTCTTGGGCTCTTCCCTAATAATATCCTCCCGTCTAATGACAGCGCCTCATTATTTCCAGCTGCTTGTAAGTGAACCTTTCTGGTGACATTAGTTGGCCGAAATATGCCACAATTTGCTAAACCTGACATTAAGCTGCTGACCTTTTCGCAGAAGCAAATTCCTTTTGGGAAATATTGATTCCGTTGCTTATCACAGGACCGCTAAGATCTTAAACAGTTTCCATTTCTGTGTGTGCCAGAATTCATTTCAGTGAAACAGGAATGTCATCTAGGTTCACTTGTTAATATGACACTGAGTATGAGCTGGCTCATTAAGGATTTAAAAGGCAGCAGCCCGTTAAGTTATTGCTCTTCCTGTTACAGTCATTAATATTGCATTACAGTCAGTACGGCAACGTTCTCTGTGTACTTTCCTGGGAATAAGCATTATTTACAATGCAACTTTAAGGGACCATGGAAGATTTCGGGTGCCGGCGTCGTAATCAATTTTCAAGTATTGATTATTATAAAATTCAAGCGTGCAAATATTGGTTCAGATTGCATTAGGAATGTTTGAAAAGGTCATTCAGTCAACTCCTTTGGCGGACCCCTTCCATACCTGCGGTACATTCTTCCAAATGTTTGAGTTATTTTCTAATCTAAACCCAGGTGGAAACCTCTCCGGCCATCAGTTGTCTGCGTCAGTTCTATCCAACAGGTGGCAGTATGGCATCGTATTTATCTCATGGGCCTCCCGGGGTAAGGTCGATCTTTGCTTATCCGTAATTCCTGTATAATTATTAACACCAGTTCACCCATTATAAATGTTCGGTGCTGTTTCTTGCCAAACAGTGAATTTATGTTGGCCATCTCACCAATTTGGGGATTTGGTGTTAGTTGTGGCTCCATTGGTGCCACTCTGCCTTGTCAATCAAACAGCAGGGGGTTCGAGTCCCAGCCCAGAGTTTTAAGCACAAAAATCTCAGCTAACATTCTAGGACCGTACTAAGGTCTTTTAGATTAAACATTAACCCGAGGTCCCGTGTGCTCTCTCAGTTGGATATAAAAAATTCAGCAGCAGTGTTTTTAAGCAGAGCAGGGGAATTAAACCCATTGTCCAGAGCCAATATTTATCAATACCACTATCAATAATCTAACTTCAATCAATATCACTGAACACAAAAGTAGCTGGTCATTGTCATATTGCTTGTTGTGTTTAAACTAATTTTTCTTAACAAACAATTTTAATGAGGTATTTTTTGGCATTACAAACAACAGTATAAAAACAGTGTACAAAGAACAATAAACATATTGCAAACACCGACACCCATCCCTCCAAGACCCGCCTATTGAACTCTCTATTCTATGCTACCCTAGCGCCCCCCCCCCCCCTGCTGACGATTAATTCTCCCCAACGAAGTTGATGAATGGTTGCCACCTCAGGCGGACCCTACCACTGACCCTCTCAAGGCCAACTTAATCTTCGCCAGGCTGAGAAAGCTTGCCATGTCGGTTAACCAGGCCTCCGACTCCGGGGGCTTTGAACCCACCAAGCTAATAATATCCGTCTCCGGGCTACCAGGGAGGCAAAGGCCAGAACATCTGTCTCTTTCTCCTCCTGGACTCCCGGATCTTCCAACACCCCAAAAATTGCCACCCCTGGACTCATTGCCACCCTTGTTTTCAATACTCTGGACATGACGTCCGCAAATCCCTGCCAATATCCCCAAAGTTTTGGACACAACCAGAACATGTGAACATGGTTCGCTGGTCCTCCCGCACATTTTACACACCTGTCCTCCACCCCAAAGAATCTACTCATCCGGGCCACTGTCATGTGGGCCTGGTGGACCACCTTGAATTGGATCAAGCTGAGCCTGGCGCATGTAGTGGTCACGTTGACTCTGCTCAACGCGTCCGCCCATAAGCCGACCTCCATCTCTCCCCCAAGCTCCTCCTCCTCCCACTTACACTTCAGCTCCTCGGTCTGCATCTCCTCCGCCCCCATTAGTTCTTTGTAGATGTCCGAGACACTCCCCTCTCCCACCCATCCCTTAGACACTACCCTATCCTGGATCCCCCTTAGTGGCAGGAGTGGGAAGGATGATACCTGCCTGCGCAGAAAGTCCCGCACCTGTAAATATCTGACGTTCCCTCTTGCTAACCCAAACTTCTCCTCCAGCGTCCTCAAGCTAGGGAAGCTCCCTTCCAGGAACAGGTCCCCCATCCTCTTAATTCCCGCCCTTCGCCATACTCGAAACCCCCTATCCAGGCTCCCTGGGGCAAACCGGTGGTTGTCACATATTGGGGCCCAAACCGATGCTCCCACTGCTCCAACGTATCTCCTCCACTGATCCCAGATCCTCAAGGCCGCCACCACCACAGGACTGGTGGAATATCTCGCCGGCAGGAACGGCAGAGGTGCCATTATCAAAGCCCCCAAGCTGGTGCCCCTACATGAAGCTGCCGCCATCCGCTCCCAAACCGACCCCGCCCCCACCACCCACTTCCTTATCATAGCAATATTGGCTGCCCAGTAATAATTACTGAAGTTTGGCAGGGCAAGCCCCCCTCCCCCGATTCCTCTCGAGCATCACCTTCTTCACCCACGGGGACTTACCCACCCAGACAAAGCCCAAAATGATTTTATTAATCCTCTTAAAAAAGGACCGCGGGATGGAAATTGGGAGGCATTGGAATACAAATACAAATCTTGGTAGGACCGTCATCTTAACCGTCTGCACCCTCACAGCCAGCGTCAGCGGTAGCGCATCCCATCTCCGAAACTCGCCCCTCATCTGCTCGACCAACCGGGACAAGTTCAGCTTGTGTATCCGGCCCCAGTTGCGCGCCACTTGTATTCCTAGGTACCTAAAACTGTCCCCCACTAACCTAAACGGTAGCTCCCCCAGCCGACCCTCCTGACCTCTTGCCTGGACTACAAATATCTCGCTCTTTGTCATGTTCAGTTTATATCCCGAAAACAGGCCAAATTCCCCCAAAGTCGCCATGATCTCACCCATCCCTGCCGCAGGATCTGCTGCATATAAGAGCAGGTCGTCCACGTACAGCGAGACCCTATGTTCCAGCCCCCCCCCCCCGCCGAACCAGCCCCTTCCAGCCCCTTGACGCTCTCAGAGCAATTGCCCGCGGCTCTATGGCTAATGCAAACAGCAGTGGGGAGTGGGGGCATCCCTGTCTTGTCCCCCGGTGCAGTCTAAAATAGTCTGAGGTCATCCTATTCAACCTTACACTAACCTCTGGGGCCTGGTACAACAGCCTAACCCAGTCGGTACAGCCCCTACCGAACCCAAACCGTCCTAGCACCTCCCATAAATAGTCCCACTCCACCCTGTCAAACGCCTTTTCCGCATCCATTGCCACAACTACCTCAACCTCCCTACTCTCCGAGGGAATCATAATCACGTTGAGCAGCCTTCTTATATTGGCCACCAACTACCTGCCCTTGACAAACCCGGTTTGATCCTCCATAATCACATCCAGCACACAATCTTCAATCCTGGAGGCCAAAACTTTGGCCAGCAACTTGGCATCCACAGGGAGATCAGCCTATAAGACCCGCATAGTTCCGGGTTCTTGTCCCGATTTCATATAAACAAAATGGTGGCCTGTGATATCGTCGGGGGCAGCACCGCTCTATCCTTCGCCTCATTGAAAACCTTGACCAACAACGGCCCTAATATCCCCGAGAATGTCTTGTAGAATTCCACCGGATACCCGTCCGGCCCCAGGGCCTTACCCGACTGCATTGCCTTCAAGCCCTCAGCTATTTCTTCGGCCCTGATCGGGGCCCGCAGCCCATCCACCAGCTCCCTGCCCACCCTTGGGAAGGTCAGTCCGTTCAAAAAGTGCCTCATCTCCTCGGGCCCCGTGGGGGGTTCCGAGCGAGGGAGACTACTTTAAAAGTCTCTGAACGCCCTGTTTAGCCCAGCCGAGTCCCCTACCAAATTCCCATCCCCATCGACCACCCTCTCTATTTCTTTGGCCGCCTCCCTCTTCCTAAGCTGCTGTGCCAGCATTCTGCTGGCCTTCTCCCCATGTTCGTAAAACGCATCCCTCGCCTTTCTAAGCTGCTCCACTGCCTTGCCTGTGGACAACACCCCGAACTCAGCCTGCGGCCTCCGACGTTCCCTTAACAGCTCCACCCCCTTGGTCGCCGCATACCTCCTATATATCTGTAGGAACTCCTCAACCAGTCGGTCCGTCTCTGCCCTATCCGTCCTGTCCCGATGAGCCCGGATCGAAATCAGCTCCCCTCTCAGCACTGCTTTCAGCGCCTCCCAGACCACCGCTGCTGAGACTTCCGCTATGTCATTGACCTGCAGGTAATTCTGCATGAACTTCCTGACCCTCTCGCACACCGCCTCGTCTGCCAACAACCCCACCTCTAACCTCTATTGCGGGCGCTGGAAGCTCTTCTCACTAACCTGCAGTTCCACCCAGTGTGGGGCATGATCCGAAATAGTGATGGCCGAGTACCCCGTGTCCACCCCCCCGCCAGCAAATCCCTGCTTAGAATGAAAAACTCAATCCAGGAGTAAACCTTATGAACATGCGAATAAAAAGAAAACTCCCTCCCCGACGGCTGCCTAAACCTCCATGGGTCGACACCCCCCCCCCCCCCACTCTGCTCCATGAACCCTATCAGTTCCTTTGCCATTGCTGGCACCCTCCCCATTTTCAAACACAACTGGTCCAGGCTGGGGTCAATGACCCTTTTAAAATCCCCTCCCATCACCAACTTGTGCGAGTCCAGGTCAGGTATTTTCCCCAGTACCCTCTTTATGCATTCTACATCGTTCCAGTTTGGCGTGTACACGTTAACCAAGACTACCTTCCTCCCCTCCAGCTTGCCACTCATCATGACATAACTGCCCCCACCCAGCCGAGACTATACTGCCCACCTGGAATTGCACCCACTTATTGATTAAAATCGCCACCCCTCTAGTCTTGGTGTCCAGCCCCGAATGAAAGGCCTGACTGACCCAACCCTTCCTTAGCCTGACTTGATCCGTCACTTTCAGGTGTGTCTCCTGCAACATCACCACGTCCGCGTTCAGAGCTCTCAGATGTGTGGACACACGTGCCCTCTTGACGGCCCATTTAGCCCTCTAATATTCCAGGTGGTCAGCCTGGTTGGGGGGCACCGCACCACCCACCCTCCGCCGATCAGCCATCCCTTTTCCTGGGCCCGCCCCCAGCTCATGCCCCGGCCTCCATCGGCCCGCCTCTTGGCAGCCCCCACCCCCGACCTTCTCTCTGTCCCAAAACCTGAGTCCCTCCCTCGTCAGCCGAGTAACTCCCCCCCCCCCCCCCCCCGAACCTAGCAACACCACTTTGTAACCAAACCCCTGCCATATATTAATCATATGCACACACCCCCACTGTGCTTCCGTAGACTAGCTCACCCAGCTAGCCTGGTGATCCTCGCCTCCGGTGCCAAGAAGTCTCCCACCTATTGTTCCCTACTCCCCTCCCCTGCCCATCAAAACCACTTCACTCCTCAAACCGAGACCGAACAATCACCCAGTTACCATAGGAGACAACCCAAAACGAAAAACCCACAAAGAACCCCCCCAACAGTGCAAATCAAAGTAAAAAAAAAAGTAAATAGCCCCCAACAGCCATCCCCACCAAAACACCGAAAACCCATAGAAACCGAATAACTTTTACTTCCCCATCTTCACCCAAACTTAAAAGCAGAAGAAAAATGACAATCAAAAGGTATAAACATCACTCAGAAAAGTTACAACTTAAAACAAAAAGTTTCCAGTTCAGCACCAGCCCTTTCTTCTTGGCAAAGTCCATCGCGTCTTCGGGCGACTCGAAATAATGGTGTTGGTCCTCGTGCGTAACCCACAGACGCGCCGGGTAAAGCAGCCCAAATTTCACCTTCTTCTTAAACAGGATCTCCTTCACTTGCTTGAAGCCTGCCCTCCTTCTGGCCACCTCCACACTGAGGTCCTGATAGACACGCAATATGCTATTGTCCCATTTGCAGCTCCTAGTACGCTTAGCCCACTGGAGAACACACTCCTTATCCAAGAATCTGTGGAACCGGACCACCATCGGCCTTGGGGGGTCCCCCGGCCCTGGCTTCCTCGCCATCGCCCTGTACGCCCTGTCCACCTCCAGCGGTCGGGGAAAATCTCCCTACCTCAGAAGCTTCTGGAACATACTCGCAACAAACGTGCCCGCATCAGCCCCCCAGCCCCTTCAGAGAGACCGACAATTCTTAAGTTCTGCCGGTGAGCTCTGTTTTCCAGATCCTCCACCTTCTCCAGCAGCCTCGTTTGCTGATCCTTCAGCATCCTCACCTCTAGTTCGACCACCGTTTGGTGCTCCTCCTAGTCCGCCAACACTCTCTCCAACTTCTGAATCGTCCGATCCTCGGCATCCAGCCTGTGCTCCAGTCGATCGATTGACTCTTTTATCGGGTCAAGACAGTCCCGTTCCTGTCTGGCAAAGCCCTCCTGGATGACCTGCATCAGCTCGTCCGTCGATGGCTGGGCTGTCGCAGCAGGGGTCCGAACATCAGCCATGTTGTCTTCAGCTACCACCTCCACGCAGCCCTTGCTTATCCTTTTATTTCTTCCTTTTCAGTCCCGTAGGGTTCTCTGTTCCATGCACCACTGTGTGGATCCAGAGCCTAATCGTCTGCGCCTTCAAAGCCAAAACTCAAAACCACGAAAAAGTCGGGGAAAAAGGTCCAAAGGTCCGGCCAGAGCGGGAGCCACCAAACGTGCGACTTACTCCTTCATAGCCGCCACCGGAAGTCCCTGTGTTTCCTACTACTTGGCATTAGGCTGTTCCTCATGATTGTGGATGACTTGCTTCCACTCCAGTTCCATGGCATCTGAAATAAAAACAGAAAATGCTGGATAAACTCAGTGGGCCTGGCAGCATCTGTGGAAAGAGAAACAGGAATTACCCTCTGACAGTACTGAAGAAAGGGAGGGATGTGATAAATTATAGTCGGGAAGCAAGTTAGTTTGAGAGCAGGTGCGGGGTGTGGGGACCAAAGGTGCTGAAATTCACAGCACACCCGGCAACCAACTCCAAATCTAACTTGTGCACTTAATGACACCACATATCTCCCCTGGCCCCTCCCACAGCCCCATTCCCTTTTTAAGGAGATATAGGTTGTCAATTTAAATGTGTTAATAGTACAAAGAACAAAAGAACAAAGAAATGTACAGCACAGGAACAGGCCCTTCGGCCCTCCAAGCCCGTGCCGACCATGCTGCCCGACTAAACTACAATCTTCTACACTTCCTGGGTCCGTATCCCTCTATTCCCATCCTATTCATGTATTTGTCAAGATGCCCCTTAAATGTCACTATCGTCCCTGCTTCCACCACTTCCTCCGGTAGCAAGTTCCAGGCACCCACTACCCTCTGCGTAAAAAACTTGCCTCGTACATCTACTCTAAACCTTGCCCCTCTCACCTTAAACCTATGCCCCCTAGTAATTGACCCCTCTACCCTGGGGAAAAGCCTCTGACTATCCACTCTGTCTATGCCCCTCATAATTTTGTAGACCTCTATCAGGTCGCCCCTCAACCTCCTTCGTTCCAGTGAGAACAAACCGAGTTTATTCAACCGCTCCTCATAGCTAATGCCCTCCATACCAGGCAACATTCTGGTAAATTTCTTCTGCACCCTCTCTAAAGCCTCCACATCCTTCTGGTAGTGTGGCGACCAGAATTGAACACTATACTCCAAGTGTGGCCTAACTAAGGTTCTATACAGCTGCGACATGACTTGCCAATTCATATACTCAATGCCCCGGCCAATGAAGGCAAGCATGCCGTATGCCTTCTTGACTACCTTCTCCACCTGTGTTGCCCCTTTCAGTGACCTGTGGACCTGTACTCCTAGATCTCTTTGACTTTCAATACTCTTGAGGGTTCTACCATTCACTGTCTATTCCCTACCTGCATTAGACCTTCCAAAATGCATTACCACACATTTGTCCAGATTAAACTCCATCTGCCATCTCTCCGCCCAAGTCTCCAAACAATCTAAATCCTGCTGTATCCTCTGACAGTCCTCATCGCTATCCGCAATTCCACCAACCTTTGTGTCGTCTGCAAACTTACTAATCAGACCAGTTACATTTTCCTCCAAATCATTTATATATACTACAAACAGCAAAGGTCCCAGCACTGATCCCTGTAGAACACCACTGGTCACAGCCCTCCAATTAGAAAAGCATCCTTCCATTGCTACTCTCTGCCTTCTATGACCTAGCCAGTTCTGTATCCACCTTGCCAGCTCACCCTTGATCCCGTGTGACTTCACCTTTTGTACTAGTCTACCATGAGGGACCTTGTCAAAGGCCTTACTGAAGTCCATATAGACAACATCCACTGCCCTACCTGCATCAATCATCTTAGTGACCTCCTCGAAAAACTCTATCAAGTTAGTGAGACACGACCTCCCCTTCACAAAACCATGCTGCCTCTCACTAATACGTCCATTTGCTTCCAAATGGGAGTAGATCCTGTCTCGAAGAATTCTCTCCAGTAATTTCCCTACCACTGAAGTAAGGCTCACCGGCCTGTAGTTCCCTGGATTATCCTTGCTACCCTTCTTAAACAGAGGAACAACATTGGCTATTCTCCAGTCCTCCGGGACATCCCCTGAAGACAGTGAGGATCCAAAGATTTCTGTCAAGGCCTCAGCAATTTCCTCTCCAGCCTCCTTCAGTATTCTGGGGTAGATCCCATCAGGCCCTGGGGACTTATCTACCTTAAGACACCTCGTCTTTTTGGACCTCAATGTGACCCAGGCTATCTACACACCCTTCTCCAGACTCAACATCTACCAATTTCTTCTCTTTGGTGAATACTGATGCAAAGTATTCATTTAGTACCTCGCCCATTTCCTCTGGCTCCACACATAGATTCCCTTGCCTATCCTTCAGTGGGCCAACCCTTTCCCTGGCTACCCTCTTGCTTTTTATGTACGTGTAAAAAGCCTTGGGATTTTCCTTAACCCTATTTGCCAATGACTTTTTGTGACCCCTTCTAGCCCTCCTGACTCCTTGCTTAAGTTCCTTCCTACTTTCCTTATATTCCACGCAGGCTTCATCTGTTCCCAGCCTTTTAGCCCTGACAAATGCCTCCTTTTTCTTTTTGACGAGGCCTACAATATCTCTCGTTATCCAAGGTTCCCGAAAATTGCCGTATTTATCCTTCTTCCTCATAGGAACATGCCGGTCCTGAATTCCTTTCAACTGACACTTGAAAGCCTCCCACATGTCAGATGTTGATTTGCCCTCAAACATCCGCCCCCAATCTATGTTCTTCAGTTCCCGCCTAATATTGTTATAATCAGCCTTCCCCCAATTTAGCACATTCATCCTAGGACCACACTTATCCTTGTCCACCAGTACTTTAAAACTTACTGAATTGTGGTCACTGTTACCGAAATGCTCCCTCTACTGAAACATCTACCACCTGGCCGGGCTCATTCCCCAATACCAGGTCCAGTACCGCCCCTCTCCAAGTTGGACTGTCGACAGATTGTTTTAAGAAGCCCTCCTGGATGCTCCTTACAAACACCACCCCGCCTAAGCCCCTGGCACTAAGTGAGTCCCAGTCAATATTGGGGAAGTTGAAGTCTCCCATCACCACAACCCTGTTGTTTTTACTCTTTTCCAAAATCTGTCTACCTATCTGCTCCTCTATCTCCCGCTGGCTGTTGGGAGGCCTGTAGTAAACCCCCAACATTGTGACTGCGCCCTTCTTATTCCTGATCTCTACCCATATAGCCTCACTGCCCTCTGAGGTGTCCTCCCGCAGTACAGCTGTGATATTCTCCCGAACCAGTAGCGCAACTCCGCCTCCCCTTTTACATCCCCCTCTATCCCGCCTGAAACATCTAAATCCTGGAACGTTTAGCTGCCAATCCTGCCATTCCCTCAACCAGGTCTCTGTAATGGCAACAACATCATAGTTCCAAGTACTAATCCAAGCTCTAAGTTCATCTGCCTTACCCGTAATACTTCTTGCATTAAAACATATGCATTTCAGGCCACCAGACCCGCTGTGTTCAGCAACATCTCCCTATCTGCTCTGCCTCAGAGCCCCACTGTCCCTATTCCCTAGTTCTCCCTCAATGCTCTCACCTTCTGACCTATTGCTCTCGTGCCCACCCCCCTGCCATACTAGTTTAAACCCTCCCGTGTGACACTAGCAAACCTCACGGCCAGGATATTTATGCCTCTCTGGTTTAGATGCAACCCGTCCTTCTTATATAGGTCACACCTGCCCCGGAAGAGCTCCCAGTGGTCCTGGTAACGGAAACCCTCCCTCCTACACCAGCTGTTTAGCCACGTGTTTAGCTGCTCTATCTTCCTATTTCTAGCCTCACTGGCACTTGGCACAGGGAGTAATCCCGAGATTACAACCCTCGAGGTCCTGTATTTTAACTTTCTGCCTAGCTCCCTGAACTCCTGCTGCAGGACCTCATGCCCCTTCTTGCCTATGTCGTTAGTACCAATATGTACAACGACCTCTGCCTGTTTGCCCTCCCCCTTCAGGATGCACTCAACCCGTTCGGAGACATCCTGGACCCTGGCACCAGGGAGGCAACATACCATCCTGGAGTCTCTTTCACGTCCACAGAAGCGCCTATCTGTGCCCCTGACTATAGAGTCCCCTATTACTATTGCTCTTCTGTGCTTTGACCCTCCCTTCTGAACATCAGAGCCAGCCGTGGTGCCACTGCTCTGGCTGCTGCTGGTTTCCCCTGATAGGCTATCCCCCCCGACAGTATCCAAAGGTGTATGCCTGTTCGAGAGGGGGACAGCCACAGGGGATTCCTGCACTGACTGCCTGCCCTTTCTGGTGGTCACCCATTTCTCTGCCTGCACCTTGGGTGTGACCACATTTATATAACTGCGATCTATGACACTTTCCGCCACCTGCATGCTCCTAAGTGCATCCAATTGCTGCTCCAACCGAACCATGTGGTCTGTGAGGAGCTCCAGTTGGGTGCACTTTCTGCAGATGAAGCCATCCGGGACGCTGGAAGCCTCCCGGACCTGCTACAGCTCACAGTCAGAGCACTGCACCCCTCTAACTGACATTGCATCAATTAATTAAAATTAAAAGTTTAAAAAAATTTTAAAAATATATTTTAAAAATATTTTTCAAAGTTACTGTTAACTATCTGTTTCCTAGCAGTAGATTTCTAATATAAATGTGAAAGCTAAATATAGTACTCTCCGATCTCTGGCTTAGATACGCCTCTAAATTATAATTAAGTAATTATGTTTAAGTAGTTACCAATGCTTAATTTTTTTAATTTAGTGTAGATTCCCAACCAGCCACTCAGGTCACAGCTTTTCTGTGATGTCACTTCAGTTTTCCCCCAACACACACAATTTGAAAAAGGTATAAAAGTAAAAATGAGTAAAAATCACTTACTTACCTTCCTACCTTCTGAGGGTCTTAGATGTTCTCAGGTTCTCTCCCTAACAGAGACTGCTCCTCCTCCTCCAAACGGCTCCTGAAACTAGGCCGCGATCTTTTAAAATCTCCGCTCTGACTCGCAGCTCCTGCGCTTATTAAATCTCCCGCGCTGTTTTCAATGCAGTAGTTGAATGGCACTCCACTAGTTACAGGTTGCCATCCTGAAAATGCCTCTTATTCCAACTCTCTGTCTTCTATTAGTTAGCCGATCCTCTATCCATGCTAATATACTGCCCACAAAACCTTATTTTATAAAGTAGCCTTTTGTGCGGTACCTTATCAAACACCTTTTGGAAATCTTAGTATATTGCATCTACTGGTTCCCCTTTATCTAACTTTTCTAACTTCAACCTGTCCCCTGTGAAATGAGGGAGCTGCCCAAAGCATTTCACAGGATTGATGGTTTCCCAAAAGTGCTTATCACTAGAGATAGAACACATCTTCCAGGGGCTGGTTTAGCACAGGGCTAAATTGTTGGCTTTTAAAGCAGACCAAAGCAGGCCAGCAGCACAGTTCAATTCCCGTACCAGCCTCCCCGAATAGGCACCGGAATGTGGCGACTAGGGGCTTTTCACAGTAACTTCATTTGAAGCCTACTTGTGACAATAAACAATTTTCATTTTCATTTCATTTTCATTTCCACTGAAGGCAGCAAAAGATGAGCCTCTATCATTTATCAACAGGAAGGGCTTCCATTCTTTTAATTGCATGATTGTTTGCGATGTCCAACTGAAGATCGTCACTGTAAATGCAGATAACTGGGGAAATGCTCGGTCATCCTGGTGAACACAAGACTACACCAAACTATGAGTGCATCAATGGAGATTCCAGGATGGTTAAAGAGTGATATGTTTTATCTGTTGAGAATGTGGCTGATGACACCTTACCCTGGCAGCAGCAGTGCATTGTAGGAAAGATACAACTGGGCACATCAACACGTCAGGTGGCGGATATGACAATGTTTCCATTGCCTGGACAGGTCATAGGGTATATTACAATATTTTCCAGTGAAAGTATTGACGATTATGCTAGCATGTTCTTCATTGCCGTCCAGGAAGGACTGGACCTACACCGTAAAGCCAAGTTAATGTTAAAAATGGAAGAGATGGAGAAGCGCCACATGGATCCAGATGCAAACATGCCTCCTGCAGCATATGAGAAGGCCTCAGTTGGAGTTTACACCAGAGTAGCCAGAAATCATTTTGCCACTACTGCTTTTCAACATTGAGAATTGCAAATACCCTCTCACTCCCTCCCTCCCTCCAGAAGTAAGACAACAGAATTGTTACTTAAAATAATGACTTATTTCAGTACCAAACACTTGAACATTTTTTGAGGTAGTTACTGCTTAAAGAAGGTAAATGTCTGCTATTAAGTTAAAAGGTTATAGAAAAAAAATCATATTTTCAAATATTTAACATTTTATAACGCTTTTCATTGATTTCATGTGAAAACAAATAGGGCACTTTATCAAAAAGTACCACTAATGTATGACTCCAGCATCAGAAACAATGAATGTTTAAATATAATATAAATAGAACTATGATGCAGCAGCTATGATGGCTGAGTGCGGTTTTCCTGCACAGATTCGAACCCTGCCCGCAGCGAATGTGTGGTCAGCTTTTAAGGATGGCACAGTGGCTAGTACTGCTGCTTCGCAGTGCCAGGGACCCGGGTTCGATTCCAGTTTTGGGTGACTGTTTGTGTTGAGTTTGTACATTCTTCCTGTGTACCCATGGGTTTACTCTAGGTGCACAGTTTTCCTCACACAGCCATAAGATGTGCAGTTTAGGTGGATTGGCTACGCTAAATTGCCCCTTAGTGTTCAAGGATGTGCAGGTTTGGTGGGGTTACGGGGATAGGGCAGGGGAGTGGGCTGAGAAAAGGGTGCTCTTTCAGAGGATGGGTGCAGACTTGATGGGCCGAATGGCCTCCTTCTGCACTGTAGGGATTCTGTGGGTTAATAAATAACATATTATTCAAATAAACCACAAAATGAAATGGAACAATGCATATTTAAATTAAGGCATCAATATATCAAAAAACAACACAGCCTACACTAAATACCAAGTTAAATGACACAGTACACTATGCAGTTAAATATAGTGCTAAAGGTAACAATAAATAAGGAACATAACATAAACCAATATCCTCATGCTAAAAGTGTGGGGGGAGAGGGGTACGGGGGGAGGAGGGTGTTGGAGGTAATGAGGTAGAGGAGGGAGTGATGAAGGGAGGAGGCCCTCATCCCTTCCGCAACTCCTGAAGTAAAAAACTCAGCACTATTCTTAGAATTCCCCCTATACCAAAAAGGGTCAATAAGACATTTTAAATGGTGAACAGGGATTCTCATTCCCTGACTCCTATGCAGACTTAGGTGGGTGCTATTCGGGTCAATCTATATTTTCAAGTTATCCCCCGGTATAACCCATACCTTCATAGAAGATGTCATCTACTTACCACTTAGTACCATCGATCCTGGGTCCCGCGTTGCTAAGTAAGTAAAGTAGACTTTGTAATAACCACTGTTTCAGGTTAAATCTTTAAGTTATTTTGTTATTATATTTTTTCTTCTAAAAGATGCAATCACTGTCTTTACAGAAAAGTAAAAAGATCTTGCTTCTGGATTCTCTTGGTTGGTGGAAAAGACCTTCAGATCTACCATGATAATCTCTCTTTATCTTTTGGTTTCACCTGATGGATTCGCTGTTCTGCTCAGTTTCTGTGTTCTATCTTTCCCATGACTGAAGGCAGCTACGAGAGCTGACTCTGCTGGCTGTTATTGATTTAGGGTTTATATTTCCCTTCCCACAGGTATTAAGTTTATATGACATTATCGTAAAGTAACTTTGTTTTGCTCTTGATTGTTCAAGGTACCTTTAATCTTAATTACCTCTAACACGATTATGTATTCATGTTGAGCATGACTTTAGCTCATCGAACTCTGATTACATTTTTTACCTTTGTAATATTCAAAAGTGCGTTGATCCTAGAAGGGTTCTGGTTCCTGTCACTTCTAAAGTTGCTTTATTACCAAATAGTGCCCTTAGCTTGTCAGAACTCTGGCCCCGATTTGGGGTTAATCTGTGCTCTTGTGGACACGTTGTCTCTGGCTTCCCATATTCACATGGTGTCAGCAGAATTTCACACCTAAACATTTGTCACCCAATTCAACTGAAGATCCTGGCAATTTTTTTTCGCTGCTTACTAAAATAATTAACTTCAAAGAATGTGCAAAATATTGTTTTTTTTTCATGTAACTAAAGTTCAATCTGCTTTGGCTTGAAAGACAGGCATCATCTTTACAGCTGGAGCTGTTACAAGCTGTTTTCTTAACACCTGTTTGACAAAGGCTATCTGCATTTCAAAACCTTCTTTTGCAGCTGCTGTTAACCGTTCATGGGATTTCTCTCTACATTCTCTCATGTACCCTCAGGTCAGGTTTTGCCAGACTTCCATGTTTCAAATCACACATTTTCCCATTTTTACTTTACACCCCCCATTGGCATTTGAAACATAACTATATCTTTCGGTCAATTATCCCCCCATCCAATTGTACTGACTAACAAATATCCCTGATCTTTGTCATTTGTATGTACATGTTGTGATTTTAAATTGTGCACCGAAATCAATCGTAAATTTATCCATATCTCAGACCAGTGTCGATAGACTCTTTTTTTGTTCTTTCCTCAAGTCCAATCACCGTGAACCATAGCTGTAGCTGCTCAGGAAGGTAACGCAATAGCTATATCCGTGTGTTCCACTACCTCCAAAGCATTTTACTTCCTTGGGGCAGCACCGTAGAAGTTTCCTCATGTCCCTTAGAAACAGTACACAACTCAGTCCATCAGTAACCAAAAAGGTCCTTTGTCCATCACTGGCTGTCTAGTGTCCCATTTTTCCATCGTCCAAATTGCTTTCCATTTCTCATTGGAACGTAAATTATGATATCATGTACTATCCACTGATTCCCTTGCTTCATCAATTTAAAAGGTTCAGTCGATCCTGCTTCTCTTCCTGACTTCCTCTCATTCATGTCTAACACTGTTCTGAACCATGTACATCTGCCAGCCCTGGTTAACATGAGATAATAACTTTCTGCCAAGTTTCTTTCAAATCCCTTTCTTCCATTATCATTTTCCTTACCACATGAAGTGTATATTTGCCATTAGAACATTTGCAACATAATAAGCCAGCAGTAGTCGCAAAACCACCCCGAGGACATCGGTAGGCACATTTAATACATTCAACTTTTGGGGGTACAACCCAATTTAATCCTCTTTTGTCACATCGAACCATCACTTTTTCTTCTTCCAAATAAATTTTGAATTCTCCCTATTGTTAAACACACAGTCAAAAAAAAAGTCTTATCTTAAGACATTGCTCATTACCTAACCACACAAATAGTTTGTGTGTTACAACTTTACATATTTTCAGCAGTTATCACAATTCCAACACTAAAAGATAAAGTACAATATCGACACATCCCTTCGTGGCTCTATCTGAGTGCTTTATGAGCCAGCACTTGGGACCAATAGTTATAACATACAAAATATGGCGTGTTAACAACATCAATATTATTCGTGATGTTGCGTGCAGTTAAATCAAGAAAACACACTAAACTACCATTATTATACTTTGTTTATATATCCCATGTTTACCCCCTCTATTAAAATCCTCTATTCAACCTTGGTGATTGCTGATCAAGTTCTTGAACGGCACACATACACCCATTATCATACCTCCTGAAATCCTCGTGCTGGTTCACCTTATGCTATGGCTTGCCTTCTTTCTCAATCTCTATTTAACTCTGTCAGATTCTGTTCTGCTTTTGGCTCGAAGCTTATCAATTGTATCTGTAGACCTCACTCTTCTCTTTATCATGAGTTATGGTCCAACATCACCCAATCCTATCCTAATTGTTTTATTACTCAACTATCTGCCACCTATTTTAATTTAGTGTGCTTTAAACCTCCCTCTTATTAAAATACACTACAAAATTCCACCATTCTTTCTTTTTCAATTGGACATCTCTATGCCAAACCATGTTAAGTCCCTTTCTCATACATATATAACAGTCTCTAACAATATACATAACATTTCTTCCTTAATAACTATTACAGCTCTCCAATGCAATATTGTTTGCTGCATTGGTTACAATTTTCCTGCCGTGGCATCAAGCTGCAAAGATTTTTTAAACGATTGTCATTTAGCATGTGGGGGTTCCTCATCAGTCGCTGCTGTCTGCTGAGACCCTTAATAACTCCACCGCATAGTACGTGCCCCGTAGAGACCGCAGATCATCCATCAGCTGATGTCCAGGACACATGTCCAGTCAGAGATGTGCGACCGAAGGTTTCACTGCTCAGTAATAATTTGATATTTTGATTTGTTTCTAATCCGTAAAGTTTTCCTCTGGGCTCTGTCATTTGATTCTCTCAAATATGTAGCCAATTGTATCATTTTTCGTTCTTTCCATTGAGTAATTTTATTGCAACATTTGCAACATAGGTTTTGACATAATTTTAAAATTCCCAATTTCCAGAGCAATGCAGGGACTATTACTCCTACCTGTGGTTTGGTTTTGTAACGCATTTCCTATCTTAACTTGCCCTTTCTCGGGGTCCCATTGAGTATCATTAGTTTTCCCCGAATACTGTCTAAAAACCTTTAATTTATCTGATAAGTTTAGTACGTATCCCAGGCTACTTGTAAGTGTTCCCCACATTTTAACCCATCTTGCCTACTCCTAGTCCTAGCTTTATCCCTTCCTTCTTCAAACTTGATCCTTATTTTTCTCAGGAGTGTAGTCCTCTTTCTTCGTCTGAACAAGTATGTCTGTGTTATTTTTTCCATCTGAAAAATCAAACAAACAGGTCAAGGGTGGAGAGGGCCCTATTCTTTAATTTGTATTTTCTATTTTTGTTTGGATACTCCAGAAGTGCCCTCTCCAGGACGTCCGGATTTCCTTTGCCACCATTTCTTTCTTTTTTCTTTTTTAACTGGTTTGTTTTCCTTATCATTTATGTACATCATACAATTGAGGCCTCCTCCTTCTATCATTGCACCCCTGAGTGAGATTCGAACAATCTCAAACTCCTCCTCTTTTTCTCGCTCAGTGGTCCAATCTGGCCGAAACTTACCCTGATACATTTCGGGTATTGATATTGCTTTTACTTCAATTTCTTTATTTTTTATTATGACCGGATTTTTATGAAAGATAAGTTCCGAACATGACATTTTAACTTTATCATCTGTCCTATCAATGCTGCTAACAGGTTTTAATTCACTGTCTTCCCACTCTACTTCATCACATAATACTAGTAAGTGTAGTAATCCCCTGACACTCATAACCAAACATTCTTTTTCCTCTAAAGCCTGTCCATCGTCCGGGGTTTTCAATCTGTCCACAGAACCCCCTTCCCTGTCTTAGGGTCTATTTTGGTTCATATTTTTTCCAAATCCATAATCCCGGGTCAGTCATTAATTTCGTACAACATTCCTTTTTCCCTTGTCCAATCGGTTTGGGGAAATGATCTATCCTGTGGCACGGCATCATTGCGGTGATACAGTCTCTAAACACTGTTAAGCTAATTTTACGTCCCCGGGTCATCCCAACATCTTTTAAACTATGTACTCCCTCACTAATTGGGACTATAAGTTTGTCACTTTTCCACAATCCTGCACACCCTTTCAGAATTACATCGTTGTCGGCTAGGTCTTCTCTACAGTAATTACAGTTTGTCATTAGCATACCAGCCCATATACAATTACACCTCCCAGGATCAAAATCTATCATGTGGTCACAAACTTTAATCATTAGTGTTGCCTGATGTTTTACAAAACAATTGTGGTAAAACTGAATTCCCCAAATTTCCCTGGGAGCCGCAGCATTTCCCCATCGTTGACATTTTAAATGCAGTATCAAATCGCCTGAAAACTCTGTGTCTGTCATTCTCCTGGGTTTCATATGACTACCCCCTGTCCAAACAATTGGGCTACAAAATGCACCACATCCTTGACACAATGTTTCATTATCTTCACAATGATTCATTTTAAACTGAGGTCCATTAATAACAACCCTTGATCTATCATCCCATATTCTCAATTCCTTACTGATTATGTTTCTTCGTTTGCTGCCGAATGGTTGCCTGTGGATTATCATAATCCCTCTGTTATTATTTAATTGGGTCAGATGTTTTAATTCCGATACAATTTCTTTTGCTCCAGACGCTATGCTTCTCTAATTCAATTGTATGTTCACCCAAATTCTTAACGATCTTGTCTTTACATTTTACAGCTTCACTGATTACTTTTCCTGCAGTTTTAGTTGGTAGCTTCACTCAAACTTCCTCTGTGTATTCAATTGGTTTTAATATCTTAATTTTTCCTGCATCTATTTTTATTAAATCTTTCCCTGCCATCAGATTCTCATTTTCTGATGCTGCAAGTAATTCTCCAAATCTAACTTCTTTATTCCCTAAAGCTCCTTCTACCATGTATTTAACATTCTGAACATAATTTTTCCTGCTAGTGACTTTCTTGTGATCATCGGGCTCTAGGACCCTGGTGGAACTGTGCTGTGTCAATTTCAATGCGTCAGTTTCAAAGTAATTTCCTGCACACAGCTCTGACTGTTCCAGAGTTAACTTCTTTATGTGTTTATGCTAACACCAATTTAGATCTGAACATACTGATTTACTACCTCATAATACTGATCACATTTCTACCTGCCGTTTATAACTTCTAATTGATGTGAAACTCGGTTTTGCAGAATACAACGTTTTAAAAACTAGATACGACAAAGGAAATTCACCAATCCTTATCAAACACACACACACTCATTCATCCACCCAGATCTTGGATCTTTATTCTGTAGGGTTTTAGGTACTATAACAAAAATTGAGACCCCTCCCTTCTGATAAGTCTCTCTTATCCAGGAGTTTTTTGCCTCTGTTAATTTCTTCCACTCTTGTTTCATTGCTTCATCTCTCTTGACTGTGTTTCAGAGCAAGAGGATTATTCTAATTGCCATTTTTTGGATTTCTAACTTCTGTTCTGGTTGTCCCTTCCAAGTGCACTCTGAAATTAAGGATAAGTACCCTTTCTGGGCCCTATCCAAGGGTACTAAGACACTATCTTCTGTTTTAGTCAAGGGTCGATTGGTTATTGGTCTCTAAAGGCGCCCCTATTTCTCTCGGCTTACCCTCACAATCTGCCTGACTCTAAGGATGATTTATTTTTTGGCCTCCTTTTACCAGTAATGGATGCAAGATTTTTAGTGCTGTCACCAAGATGTCTTGCAGACTTTTTCTCAGGGTCAGTATCTTCTAGTCTACTGAGTTTTATGTCCCACCGATCCACAGAATATCCTTACAAAAGTAAATCACACATGACTTTCCAAACTAAACTCGGCAGGTAAAGCTTGACTCACACATAGACTAGAAACTTCTAATATTCTAGCTTTGTGCCAGTTAGAAACTTCTAATATTCTAACCATTGTTAGAAACTTCTAATATTCCAGCCCCCACTTCACTTAACTGGAAAATTCTAATATTCTAGGTCTGAGGCCGAACCAGACTATCTGCCAGCTTTGTGTCAAATTTAACCTTGAGATGAGCTTCCATCCACACATTTCGACCTAACCCTCATCCATCATTTTATTACCTCTGGACTTAACTATCTCAATGCTCCCTTAGGCGGCCTCCCACCTGCCACATACTATAAACTTGGAGCTCATTCAAAGATCTATTGTCTGTATCCTAACCCGCACTGTCCTGTTCACCCATTACCCGTCTACTTGCTTACCTTCCTTGGCTACCAATCTGGCAGTGCCTCAAGTTGAACAATCTTGTTACCTCCATGGACTCGCCTCTCCCTATCTCTAACCCCCTTGCCCTACAGCCCCTGAAATACTGGAGTTCCTCCAATTCAGGCCACTGCATATTCCAATTTTAATTGTACCACCATTGACAACTGTGTTTTCAGCTGCCCAAGCCCTCGCTTGTGGAATTACCTCCAAGGTGATCCTTTAAGAACAATCTTTTACCTTCTGACCAAGTTTTTGATCATCTGTCCTCGCATCTCATGTGTTTCAGTGTCAAATGTTGTTTGACACCCTTTGAAGCACATGAGGATGTTTTATTATGCTGAAGGTGCTATATAAATGCAAGTTATTTAAAAGGGGGATTCAAACTCTTAGCACTCTTTAAACATGCAGTTCCACCCAATTAAGATGAATAACAATCCTATGGAGGTTTTGAACAAAACCACCTGGTTTCCCTAAATTGACATGCAATAGAATGATTATATGACAGTAGCTACTGATTTCAATACACATTTATAGCCTATAGTTTTGGAGACCCCTCCTTTTTTCCTCCAAGTGTAAACATCATCTCCCCTTTATTAAACTTCTTAATTTTGAAGACCTCTACCACGTTGCATCTGTCTTTTTCTAGAGAATAGAGACACATCCTGTTCAGTCTTTCCTGATAGCTGTATCTTCTCCAGTGTTTCCATATCCTACTTGTAGAATGCAGACTAGAACTCTACGGTATTAACTGTAGTATAACCATGGTTTGGTTCGAAACCAAGCAATGTCACCCTGCCTACTTTAGCTGCACAAAAGGCAATCCACCTCGCTCACCAACAACATGAAAATATTGTTACCAATTTTAACCTATTCAATGAGGTAAGAATTTGAGCACACACCACCCTGAGCCCCAAACAGGTGCTTGTGTTTCATGGAGTAAAAAAGTAAAAAACTCACCACTATTCTTAGAATTCCCCCTATACCAAAACGGGTCAATAAGACATTCTAAATGGTGAACAGGGATTCTCACTCCCTGACTCCTATGCAGACTTAGGTGGGTGCTATTCGGGTCAATCTATATTTTCAAGTTATCCCCCGGTATAACCCGTATCTTCATAGAAGGTGTCATCTACTTACCATTTAGTAGCATCGATCCTGGGTCCCGCGTTGCTAAGTAAGCAAAGTAGACTTTGTAATAACCACTGTTTCAGGTTAAATCTTTAAGTTATTTTATTATTATATTTTTTCTTTTAAAAGATGCAATCACTGTCTTTACAGAAAAGTACAAAGATCTTGCTTCTGGATTCTCCTGGTTGATTGAAAAGACCTTCAGGTCCACCTTGACAATCTCTCTTCTTTATCTATTGGTTTTCTCCTGATGGATTCGCTGTTCTGCTCGGTTTCTGTGTTCTATCCCCCCCATGACTGAGGGCAGCTATGAGAGCTGACTCTGCTGGCTGTTACCGGTTTAGGGTTTATATTTCCCTTACCACAGTTATTAAGTTTATATGACATTATCGTAAAGTAACTTGTTTTGCTCTTGATTGTTCAAGGTACCTTTAATCTTAATTACTTCTAACACGGCTATGTATTCATGTTGAGCATGACTTTAGCTCATCGAACTCTGATTACATTTTTTTCTTTAGTAATGTTCAAAAGTGCTTTGATCCTAGAGGGGTTCTGGTTCCTGTCACTTCTAAAGTTGCTTTATTACCAAATAGTGCCCTTAGCTTGTCAGAACTCTGGCCCCGATTTGGGGTTAACCTGTGCTCTTGTGGACACGTTGTCTCCGGCTTCCCATATTCACCTGGTGTCAGCAGAATTTTACACCAAAACATTTGTCACCCAATTCAACTGAAGATCCTGGCAATTCTTTTTTAGCTGCTTACTAAAATAATTAACTTCAAAGAAAGTGCAAAATATTGTTTTTCTTCCATGTAACTAAAAGTTCAATCTGCTTTGACTTGAAAGACAGGCATTAGTTTTACATTTTCTCATGTACCCTCAGGTCAGGTTTTGCCAGACTTCCATGTTTCAAATGACATATTTTCCCATTTTCACTTTACACTCCTCAGCACATGTGACATGACCTCTAGCACACTCAGCAAGTCAGAAGGTGTAACCATTACAGTTCAAGCCCGGATCTGCCTAATTTCATTCACGATTCCATTGCTTCTTTGCAGAAGCTGACCAAGAATCATATTATTGCTTCATTGTAGATGATTTCAAAGACCCTTCTCTAAACTACGCACACCTTAAACAAAATCAATCAAAGTCTGCTACAGCAAGTTCGCAATGGCCAGATGCCACCCACTATCCACATTCAGGTCATGATATAACTGCTCAGTGAATGCCAGTTCTTTTGCATCATCTACATTTTGTACATCATCATCATCGCCTGGCATTGTCCTTGTGCTGGTAGAGACAGTGGAGCTTCTACTTCCAAAGCTGCAGGTTTATTATCTCCTGCAGTTCTGTGTGGCTTCCTTCTGCATCAGTCTTAGCATCACAGGGCTACCCTTCCCCAACAATCAAAAGCCAAAAAGTATAATGTGAAGCAGTCCACGTGCAAATGCAGCAAGACCTGAACAATATCCAGGTTTGGGCTGACAGATGGCAAGTAACATTCGCACTACACAAGTTCCAGGCAATGACTATCTCCAATAACTGAGAATCAAACAATCACCCCTTGACATTCAATGGCATTATCATCACTGATTTCCCTCACTTTCAACATCCTGGGGGTTCCCATTGACAAAAACTAAACTGGACTAGCTATAGAAATATTGTGGCCAAAAGAGCAGGTCAGAGGCTAGGAATCCTGCGGCGAGTAACTCACCTCCTGACTCCCCAAAGTCTGCCCACCACCTACAAGGCACAAATCAGCAGTGCAATGGAATACTCTCCATTTGCCTGGATGAGTGCAGCTCCATCAACACTCAAGAAGCTCAACACCATCCAGGACAAAACAATCCGCTTGATTGACACCCCCTCCATAAACATTCACTCCCTCCACCACTGGTGCACTACAGCAGCTGTGTGTACCATCTACAGGGTGCACTGCAGTAACTCACCAAGGCTCCTCGGGCAGCACCTTCCAAACTCATAACAACTACCATCTAGAAGTACAAGGGCAACAGATATGTGGGAACACCATCACCTGGAGGTTTCCCGACTTGGTAATGTATCGCCATTCCTTCAGTTTCACTGGGGCAACATCCTGGAACTTCTTCACTAACAGCACAGTAGGTGTACCTACACCTCATGGACTGCAGGGTTCAAGAAGGCAGTTCACCGCCACCTTCTCAAGGGCAATTAGGGATGGACAACAAATGCTGGCCTCTCCAGTGAAGCCCACATCCTGTCAAAAATGAATTTTAAAAAAACACAGAAGTTTTGACAACACCATAATTACCTTCAAATTTCCCCCTCCTACTTCATGTTTTGGCACTCTTCTTTCTCCTCCACTGCAGTTGCCATATCATCTTGGTGTAAGGCATTCAACTCTGTCTCTCCCACATTACCCCTTTCTGGAAACTCAGGTGCTACACCTGCATCACCATCTGATATGTCCATGGACACCCGCAGATCCACCAGAAGAAAAAAAGCTGCGCTGGAGGTCTTCCCGCATTGCAGCATTGGTGGTCTTCCGACATTGCAGCATTGGAGGTCTTCCCGCATTGCAGCATTGGAGGTCTTCCCGCATTGCAGCATTGGAGGTCTTCCCGCATTGCAGCATTGGAGGTCTTCCTACAAAGGCATTGGAGGTCTTCCCACATTGCAGCATTGGAGGTCTTCCCACATTGCAGCATTGGAGGTCTTCCTGCATTGCTCCAATTGAGGCCTTCCTGCTTTGCTGTTCTCGAGACAATCCTACATTACTGCACTGGAGATTTTCCTGCATTTGTTGCGCTGGAGGCCTTCCCGCATTGCTGTGCTTGAGGCCTTCCTGCATTGCTACAATAGAGGCCTTCCTCCATTGTTGTGTTCGAGGCTCCTGGGGGGGGAGTAGGGTATGTGTGCGGTGGGGGGCACAATCGGAAGTGTGACCTGAAAAAACATGACTTGTTAAGTGGGGATTGTTTTGTCTGGTCAAAAGACCTGGGCCATTGAATCCTGAGCAAATGCAAAATATTGTGGAAAACACAAACACGAGTGATTTGTAGTGTAAATTGTTTACCTTTGAAAGTCTCCAATCTTTTGCATAAGTTTAGCTGCTTCTGCTTGGGTTGTCTTGTTATTACCAGCAGAAATAAGCAGAAACTCTACGCCATGATCTCTGACTAAGGCTAGGGTGGTACTAGCTCAACGAGTTGAAAATAAATGTGCTAATTGATACAGTTCTTCCAACATTTTTAATAGGTTCACGTTGCTCATTAAAATGCGCTTGTTTCCCATTCTTGATGTTTCATCTGTGCCAATAACCGCAGGAAACTCTCCAGCTCAAGTGGTTCCCATGAGTAAGCTTGTGCTGAAGAAAATAGTTTTCACATTTGCTTTCTTACCATAACTAAAAGCTTACTGTAATTCATAGTATTCACATACTAAATGCATTTCTTTTAGGTCTAATTAAAAATGAACTTTTTGTTTGTTTATTGTCACGTGTACCAAGGTACAGTGAAAGTATTTTTCTACAAGCAGCTCAACAGATCATTAAGTACATGAAAATAAAATAAAAGAAAATACATAATAGGACAACACAAGGTACACAATGTAACTACATAGACACCGGCATCGGGTGAAGCATACAGGGGTGTAGTGTTAATCAGGTCAGTCCATAAGAGGGTCATTTAGGAGTCTGGAAACAGCGGGGAAGAAGCTGTTTTTGAGTCTGTTCATGCATGTTCTCAGACTTCTGTATCTCCTGTCCGATGGAAGAAGTTGGATGAGTGAGAAAGCCGGGTGGGAGGGGTCTTTGATTATACTGCCCGCTTTCCCCAGGCAACGGGGGGGGGGGGGGTGGTGTAGGTGTAGTCAATGCATGGGAGGCAGGTTTGTGTGATGGACTGGACTTTGTGAAAGACATATGATTAATGAGCTTCTGAAATTGACCTTCATTTTGCAGGGATGATATTGGAAAAATCATCATTGCAGTTTGTTTCCACCATAATTGAAACACCTCCCACAAACCATTTGCGTATTTCAAATTCCATTTGGATGTGGAGTAAACATTTACCTCGTCTTATCAATGCTGAACAAATGTACAATACAATTGAATGTAAGCACGTAGTACAAGTCAGTGCAAATACACAGTACATGACAATCTAAACTTGCTGGACAAAGCAGTATAAGCGTAAAATACACAACAATTTAAATAGAAGATACCGGTCAAACTAAACATAAAACAACACAAGTTTAAAAACTTACAATGCAAGTCAATTAAAAATTTATAAATCAATCAAAACTCACAATGTAGGCCATGGTAAACATTTTAAAATGGAACTCACAGCACAGAAACAGGTGTATCCCAGTGTTGATGTGCCAAATGAACCTCCCCTCCATTTTCACAGTAACCTCATTGCAGTATTAATGTAAACCTATTTGTAACATGAATAAAGATTATTATTATATTATCAGCAGACCGTTCTATTCCTTTCTTCTCCAGCTCCCTTTCATGTCAGCTACAGCTCAGTTGCTTCTCGGACGGCACGGTGGCACAGTGGTTAGCACTGTTGCCTTACATAGCCAGGATCCTGGGTTCTGTAGTCATCTGGGATGCCCACTTCCAGAATACAAAATGGACGCTTGCAAAGACTGTAGGGAACTGTGGACGATATTAGGAAAGCAAGCAGGCACAGAGCCTGTATGCATAGTGGAAAGACAGCTCCCAGACGGAGCTGAAACTATAGGTCAATTAGCATATCCGGGAACAAAGGAAAGACATTCAAGCAACCGATACTGCTCCAGACATCCCGGCGCCAGTTCCCCAAACCAAAAGCACAAACAAAGCCAGGCCAAAGGCCACCAAAGGCACGCCCAGCCATCAGGGCACCCACCCCTTTATTGGTCAAGATCAATACCAATGATCAAGAAGCGGCCCAATTAATTGGGGCCAAGTTTAAGGCCCGCCCAAAAGTGCGCGAAGCCCCTCCGGGTATAAGAAGGAACCTCCACAAGAGAATCGCTCTCTTGGACTTGGTTCTCAAAGCGGAGAGACCCGTCCACCAGCTGCACCAGAAGCAAGTACGTCCAAGGTCAACGCTCGCTACCAGACAGACGACCTTAGCTGTTCTCCTGTACACCTTCAAACCCAGCAGCCTCAGATCCGAACAACGGCCATTGTTCCTCTGACTGAGTGGGCACCCGAAGCTAAGTATAGGCGTTAGCATTAGAGATAGTTTAGGTTGTAGTACTTTGTGCATGAGTAGATATTACTGTGTGTGTATATAAATAGTATTGACTTTGAACTAGCTAACTGGTGTATTGGCTCTTTGATCAGTATTCGGGTTTGAACCTTGTGGCGGTATCGAAAGATACCTGGCGACTCTAAAGCAAACATAATTAGGATTAAGGAAGGCGACCATATTGACCGCCATATTCATAAGCAGAGACACAGAGCAACATTACTGGCGACATCTGACGGGACTCGACCTAGAGGTGGCCTAGTCACTCCGAAAGAACCCAAAATTTGAATTAGAATCCAATTGGAAACAGAAAAACCACAAGCATAAGACCAATACTGATCAAACCACCAGGATTCGGAAGTGTGTTATTTGCATGCATACTAACAGGGATATAAGGTAAACCTGAGAGATTTTGTTGCGTAAAACTGTCGGGAGTTTTATAGGCCGGAAATTAGCGTAAGCCGTACCCGTGTTTACATCACCACTTTATCACCCCCTGTTCCAAATTTAGTAAAACCCCAGAGATAGCGATAGAAATGGCAATGAAGGCAATGGGACGCCTTATGAACCCCCAAGAATTTGAGGTCGCAGCGACCAGTAGAGTAGGACAGTGTCCTGTATGGGAAGAGAAGATTAGAAAGTACCTCAAAGGGGCAGGATGGCCCCTTTGGAGTGAATTTTGTGCGAATGATGAAACAGGTCCCGGACGTATAGGGCATACTTGGTGGGAGAACCTGACAGAGATCCATAGGAAGAGCTTTGGGAAAGCTCGCAAGCCAATGGCAATCGTGTCCTGCTTGGCACAATTGCGAGGCACAGAGGAGGTGGTGAGGACGCTCCGTAGAGAGATCGAAGAGAGAGACAAGAGTAGTGAAGGAGATGTGAGTGAGTATGAGAAAGAAAATAGGGAACTGAGAGAGCAGATAGCGGTAAAGGACAAGGAGATGGCTGATGTCAAACGGGCACACCAATCTTGTCTCACCCATTTAAGCAGCTTTCAGTCGCAATACGACAAGGCCTACCAAGTCACGCAACGCGCAATGTTGGTAAGAGAGGAAACGGAGCACCAAGTTGAGCCGTTTTAAAAGCAGCCCTATGAGCACTCCACACTTCCACGACGGAACAAAGGCAGAGCTCGGTAGATCGCGCCAAATGCCGGAAGCAAATTGCAGAACTGCAATCTCTGCTTTCTGTCCAAAATGGGTTCCAGGGCATGTTTGGATCCCAATTAGACCAAGAAAATGACCCCGACTGGCAGGAATTAAATGAGACTGCCCTTTGATATGTACATGGAATATGTACACAGAACAAACCACAAAAACGAAAAGCACCCCCACCCCTGACTGCACAGGCAGAACACAATCCTGTGACCCCTTTCACCACACAGCACAGGGCCACAACAGAAGGAGACCCAGATTTCCTATACACTACCCCATTAACCGTCACTCAATTAAGGGATGCGTGCAACAAGTTAACACGTTCCTACCGACATCGGACACCCACCATTACTTTGCAAGAGTAAAACAACAGGCGACCATGTACGGCCTGGATGAAAAAGAGCAAGTGAAGCTTACAGTTTCAAGCCTCGACTCCTCAGTCGTGGCATCCCTTCTCGACCCACAAAATGTAGGAGGAGGCACCCTCCAAGAAATGCACACAGCGATCCTTGATGCGATCGGCTAAAACAAAGGAGACCCCGTAGAAGGCCTAAACAAGTGTAGGCAGAAAAAGACTGAGCACCCCACAGCGCTTGCTGGACGCTTGTGGATACATTTTACAGCGATGTTTGGAGAGTTAGCCCGCGCCCATTTGACCCCGGATAATATGGCCAAATGGACTCGCATCCTAGTCTCTCATGCAACAGAGACAGGACAGAGAGCTTGCGCAAATTACGACCCCTTAGATGAGGCCCACAACGTGAAATGGGTTTTAAAGAGATTGTCCCGCACTTGTGAACAGTCCGTTTGAGGTAAATCAGCTTATGGTAGAGCAGAGGAAGAACAGGCAGATGCGAACATGTATCCAGTTAGGACGCACCAGAACCCCGCATGGGTAAACGAGGGAAGAAACAGCCCACAGCAGACTAAATCCCAAGAGTGTTATAATTGTGGCCAATTAGGACACTATGCACGAGAGTGCAATGCGCCCCAGAAACAGCAGAGAAACCAGCAGACAGGCACCCTAAATAAGAATAGGGCAAAGCCAATTCACAGTGTTAGCGCCCGTTCTGATAACACAGATATGAACGGCACCGAATGACGGTGTTCGGGCTCCCCAACTTGGGTCTGCGACACCCTTTGGGACAAGTCCAGTAGACCGGTAGTGACAGGCACAGTCCGGGGACCCCATAGAATTTCTTTGGGACACAGGAGGGTCCCGCACCACGCTCAATTCCTCCACGATGTTTCAGCGAGACACATGGCCCAACACAGACACCATTACTCTCAGCGGTTTTACAGGGCACTTACAGCAGGGACACATCACAGCCCCTGTAGCAATTCAGATAGGGAACATTAAGACCAGACACCCCGTAGATCTGGTCGATCTACACCAGACAGCCGAACATATTTTAGGTATCGATTTTATGAGCTCCCATAATCTATCATTCGATCCAGTAAACAAATGTGTGTGGAGAATGGCAAAGGCAGCACGAGCCCCCACCACGCTCACAGTTGGAGACTATGAAAATAGAATTAGCACAGTAGGAGACTTCTGGTTCAACCCTCGAGCCATTAGTCAGAATAAAAAAGTTAGGGAAGTCCTGCAGTGACACAAAGCAGCATTTGCACAGCACAAGCATGACTGTGGCAAGATCGCTGGCTTGGTGAACATCACAGGTCCCAACCCCAGACTCCAAAAGCAGTACGGTTTTCCCCAAGAAGCAGAGGGAGAAATCTCAAAAGTTATTCAGAGTCTGCTTGACCAAGGCGTACTTTGATCAGTAGCCTCAACAAACAATGCCCCAATTTGGACCGTCAGGAAACCCGATGGACCATTGATTATCGGGAACTAAACAAAGTAACCCCAGTAGCAGCGCCCACCGTAGCCACGAGTCCTGAGACCATGCTCAAACAGGGACTACAGTCAAAAACAATTTCGGTTTTGGACATTAGCAATGGCTTTTGGTCCATTCCATTGGATAAAGCATGCCAATATAAATTTGCTTTCACCTTCCAGGGACAGCAATATACGTGGACGTGCCTTCCAGAAGGTTTCCACAATTCCCCTCCATTGTCCACCGACAGCTGGCAAATGATTTAGCAAAATGTTCCCGACCCGATTGTCTGGTCCAATATGTAGATGATTTGCTTTTACAGATGGACACAAAGGGAGAGCACATTTTGCTTCCCGCCGAACTATTAGGACTCCTTCAACAAATTGGCTGTAAAGTGAACCCCAAAAAGGCCCAGATTTTACAGGAAAAAGTGATTTACTTAGGAACAGTGATCACACATGGCAAACGCGAGATCGAGCAGAAACGAATCGACTCGATCGTCAAATTACCCCTGCCCCATAACGTCACAGCCCTCCAGTCATTTCTAGGACTGGTTGGCTACTGTAGAAACCACATCGACGGGTTTGCCACAGTGGCATCGTCCCTATCCGAACTTCTCAAGAAGCAGGCACCTTGGGAATGGCTTCCACAGCACACGGATTGCCATGGATGCATTAAAACGAGCCCTCAGCACAGCCCCCGCATTACAGGTCCCAGATCCACTCTCCCCGTATGCAATTGAAGTTGCAACCACCGACCAAACCCTTTCGGCCGTGCTCCTCCAAGCACGCCATAATCAATTAGGCCCCATGGCATACGCCTCACGAGTATTAGATCCAGTCAAGCAAGGATTTTCCGCCTGCAAAAGGCACCTGCTCGCTGTTTTTTGGGCAGTACAATACTTTGCCTACATTACAGGACTCAACCCCATCACCATTCTCACTGAACACACCCCAACACAACTCCTACTTGATGGTAGACTTAAGGATGGCACAGTCAGCCAGATTCGCGCAGCCTGTTGGACCCTTCTCTTACAGGGACTGGACATAACAGTGAAGAGAGCAAAGACACACACTTTCCTCGCCGATACTTTACACTATGAGGCACCCCATATGAAATAATATCCACTAGACATAATACAGGACCCTTTGTTCCAAAGTCAGCTCCTCCAAAACCAGGAACGACACCCCAGAGACCCCAGCACACAGACATAGGCGCACCCCTTAGGATCTATGTGGATGGCTCCTCCACAGTTTTAAATGGAAAAAGGATTACCGGTTGCGGTATTTATTTAGGGGACGCGCAGGGACGCGCCCTAGAAGAAATATTGTTGAAAATGCCAGGACATTTAGGCTCACAGGCAGCAGAACTAGCAGCCATAGCGTATATTGTAGATCACCCCGACTCGTTCCCGACCCCAGCCAACATGTATTCCAACAGTTTATATGTCTGTAACAGTTTGACCGAATTCCTCCCCTTGTGGGAATCTAGAGGATTTGTTTCCGCAGACGGAAAACCCCTACCCTCAGCCCCATTACTCTGGCATATCCTAAAGACAGCCAAAGGTAGGAAATATGGCATTATTAAAGTCCGTAGCCACCATCGTTCTTCCCCCCCCCCCTTGTAACGTTAAGGCAGGCGCCCTAGCAAAGGCAGGTTCCAGACACGGTCACCTTTGGAACCCCCCCCCGAGAGCGCCCCAGTACACGCGGTTCAGGTCTCACAGACCAACATTCAAGATTTAGCAAAGGCCCAAAAAGACACACAGCTCAGGGAAGTTTTAAAAGGCAACTTCCCAGCCCCCTATGATGAATTCAAGAACGCGTTGACAACACATGACGGTGTGATTTTATAAGAAGGAATTTATGTAGTCCCCAGCCAGGACAGGAATCAGATTATTTGCCAATTCCATGACAACCATGGACATCACGGCATAGAAGCTACCCTAGCCCACCTCAGATCTCTCTGCTGGTGGCCCGATTTAAAAGCCAATGTGACACACCACATTGAGAACTGCTTAATCTGTGCCCAAAACAATCTGGACAGATACGCAAGAAAAGGTCAGCTTAGCCACACCTGCCCCGTTAATGGCCCCTGGACGAATTTGCAAATTGATTATATAGCACCCCTACCCCACTGCAGGAATGGTTTTAAATATGTGTTGGTGGTCATCGACACCTTCAAAAAATGGGTGGTAACCTTTCCATCCAGAACAAACACAACTAAAACGACAGCCAAAATCCTCACTCAGCACATCTTTACAAGATGGAGACTTCCACGCAGCATAGAGTCTGACCAAGGCTCCCATTTTACAGGACGAGTGATGAAAAATGTCCTTACAATTTTCAGAATCAAACAAAAATTCCACATTGCATACCACCCCCAGTCAAGCGGCATAGTAGAAAGAATGAACAGGACTTTAAAAGCGACCCTCAGAAAAATGGTGCAACAACACAACAGCACCTGGGACACAGTTCTCCCCTTTGCACTGATGTTCATAAGAAACTCGGTATCCACGTCAACAGGATACATCCCCCACACACTCATGACCGGACGCCCCATGAAAGGGACAGAATATTTGATAGGACTGGATTTGGCCAGCCCAGCAGTCACCACCCTCACCCATGAGAAAGCAGTTCAACAGATTTTAGAGAATATGAAAGCAGCCCAGCTTGCAGCAGCTGTTAGACTTGGGACATGCAAGAAGCAAAGCAAAGTTTGCTTTGATAAGACAGTACACGCCACAGAATTTGTAGTAGGGCAGCAAGTCATGCTATCCCTATACAACCCCAGTTCATTCCTTTTCCCCAAATTTGCAGGACCGTACGCCATCTCGGATAAAGTCAGCCCCTCTGTATACAAAATCACCTATCCTAATGGCAAGTCTGCGTGGTTCCACATAAACCAGCTTAAGGCTTATGGCTCGCAGAACAACCATTCACACCCGTTCTCACTTGCAGCAGCAGATGAACACGCCCCACCCATAAATGACCTATTCCTTCCCTCCCCCAACCAGTCCAGCCCATCCTCAGACACGACTACGACTCCACCCCCAGAGGCACGACTCTGCCTCTCCCTTCCTCCAACCAGCAGCAACAGCGATAGCGACAGCGATAGCGACAGCCCCAGCACACCACGCTACGATTACACCCCTGCACCAGGCCCCACTCCCAGCGACTCTGAAAAAGGTTCCAGCGACCCCTTTGTGATCACATACATTAAAGCCCCTGATCCGGACCCACCGCCCAACGATTATGGATTACCCCCTAGCAGCTCCAAACTTGACACAAAACACTGGCACCGAGACAATTCGTTCAGACTCATCCGGAATAATGAGATGGACCCCAATTCGCCCCAAGCAGCTTTGGCACCGCTACTCCAGTCACGAGTATGGCAACCGGGAGAAGATGATGACTTAGAGTCTGACTCCCACCAAACGAGCCCCTTTGCAACTCTGTTCACTATAGAGCAATGAGGTGTCCAGATGATGGTAAAAAGGAACCGATGGAGAGTTACGGTGTCCTTTCTGATGGAACCTGCACAATTTTTGTTATGTTTGTGTGTTACGTTAAATGTTTGTTATTGTGAATGTTGAATGTCGTTTGTTCATTTAAAGTTTTTCATGGCCCCACACCACCACTCTTTTAACGCCCACTGGCAGTTAAAGGAACAAGTTTGTCCGCAGACAACTGATCATAGCTACTCTTCTGCTTTGAAGGTAGAAGGTAGCCACAAAAGGCAACCCCCACGACGATCACAAATTCTTTCCATTCTTGCCCGGTCACTCAGGCAGTGGAGAAACAGCACTGGTCCCCGCCCTGCCTGAGGACCCCCATCTGGTCAGCTACGCTCGGGTAGTGCACATACGGCACTGGTCGCCGTCCTACCTGGGGATTCCACCCATTCTTACCCGCTGCGGCCCATACGCACCCCATTTGGAACTTTCAGTTCAAAACTCTTTTCTTTGTTTTATGGCGACCCTTAGGTTGCTTTCCATATGCTATTTACATCCTCAAAACACTGGGATGGTACATTCACCGCATCGATCGCACAGACTGCGAGACTGCTCGCACTGTGTCAGTATTTTGTTTCTCGGATGTCTTGTCCCAAATATGTGGTTTTTAAAAAAAAATGAGGGTGTCACAGATATTTGTTATTATCTTGTTTAAGATCGCATACGTCTGTCCTTTTATTGCCAATTACCCATATAATTGGTCACCAAGATAATAACAGATATTATGCTTGTGTCCACAGAAATCCAGAACCACAGAAGCCTCAAGAGGACTACGAAAGAAAGAAGAAGAACATAGGCATAGTGTAGGTTAGATGGCTTTTGTTTCGGTGCAACATCATGGACCGAAGGGCCTGTACTGCGCTGTATTGTTCTATGTTCTATGTTCTATAACATGAAGACAACCATCATGGTCTACATTTGGATCTTCGTAGGATCCCTACAGTTGCGCACGGACGCGACCCCCCTGACCCCTACCACACAGGCCGTAAATGTTTCCCATCCCGGCCATACACTGTACCCAGAGATAACAACTGATACACCAACCTGGTGCGACAAGTTCATTACTTGGTATTCCCTGTCCTACGTTGTAGAAGCACTATTAGTACTTGCAATACTCTGCAGTATCGTTCAGACACTAAGGCTTAGGAAATGGCCGAGGAAAGCCTCCCACACTCCGGTATACACATTCAGATCCCCTATTTTCGGACTTCAACAAACCCCCCCCCCCCCACTCCCTTTAAGTGAATTAAAGTGCATCGACCGTTTTTTTGTGTTTGTTTGTTCTAATAAAAATGTAAAACTCTGTGCTTGACTGCCAAGCCACAGAAACATGTGTTGCTGCTACTGTATAGTTTAAAATGTTGTACATGCTTTTCATTGATTAAGGATAGTTTAGTTAAGGATGGTTAGAGGTTCCCATATTTTTATTTTGTAATGCATGCCTGAATGTCATTGCGCCCCATAGAATTCTATAATGATGTGTGTACATAAAGTAATTTAGGTAAAAGTTCCAATCCATAGGACAGAGTAGCATAGAGCCTGTCCTTGCTTATGGGTGCCCGACTCAGGAGGAGAATAAGGAAGATGCAGTAATATGATCCTTCACGCTTCGCGTTGAAGATCACAAGGAGGGAGTGTAGCCATCTGGGATGGCCATTTCCAGAATACAAAATGGACGCTCGCAAAGACTGTAGGGAACTGTGGACAATGTTAGGAAAGCAAGCAGGCACAGAGCCTGTATGCATATTGGAAAGACAGCTCCCAGACGGAGCTGAAACTATCGGTCAATTAACATATTGATGGCCCATCTCCGGGAACAAAGGAAAGACATTCAAGCAACCGATACTGCTCCAGACATCCCGACGCCAGTTCCCCAAACCGAAAGCACAAACAAAGCCAAGCCAATGGCCACCAAAGACATGCCCAGCCATCAGGGCACCCACCCTTTATTGGTCAAGATCAATACCAGTGATCAAGAAGCGGCCCAATTAATTGGGGCCAAGTTTAAGGCCCGCCCAAAAGTGCGCGAAGCCCCTCCGGGTATAAGAAGGAACCTCCACGAGAGAATCGCTCTCTTGGACTTGGCTCTCAAAGCGGAGAGACCCGCCCACCAGCTGCACCAGAAGCAAGTAAGTCCAACGTCAACGCTCGCTACCAGACGGACGACCTTAGCTGTTCTCCTGTACACCTTCAAACCCAACAGCCTCAGATCCGAACAACGGCCATTGTTCCTCTGACTGAGTGGGCACCCGAAGCTAAGTATAGGCGTTAGCATTAGAGATAGTTTAGTTTGTAGTATTGTGTGCATGAGTAGATATTACTGTGTGTGTAAATAAATAGTATTGACTTTGAACTAACTAACTGGTGTACCGACTCTTTGATCAGTATTCGGGTTTGAACCTTGTGGCGGTATTGAAAGATACCTGGCGACTCTAGAGCAAACGTAATTAGGATTAAGGAAGGTGTTATAACCTGCCTGCTTACCATTGGCTGGGGACTAATGACAATCCCACAATCCTGTGGGAGTATGAGCTTCCCCAATGAGGGGGGCGGAGAAATCATTAGCAGACTCCCTGTATAAATAAAGCTGGCCAGTTTGGAACCAGCAGGAAGGAGTAAGCAGCAAGTGAGGTTGCTGCTGTTGTGTATATATATGTTATTGTAAATAAATGTTATTTCTTTGTATCCTTGAAACTCGTGCTGGACTCTTCGTGGCCCTCACAAAAGAAGGCGACCATATTGACCGCCATATTCATAACCAGAGGAACAGAGCAACAGTTCAATTCCAGCCTTGGGTCACTGTCTGTGTGGAGTGTGCAAATTCTCCCCATGTCTGTGTGGGTTTCCTCTGGGTGCTCTGGTTTCCTTCCACAGCCCAAAGATGTGCAGGTTAGGTGAATCAGCCATACTGAATTGCCCGAGTGTCCAAAAAAGGTGTGTAGGTTAGGTTAAGGAGTTATTGGGATAGGGCAGGAGAATGGGCTTGGGTGGAGTGCTCTTTCAGAGGATCGGTGCAGCCTTGTTAGGCCAAATGGCCTCCTTCTGCACTGTAGGAATTCTAGATTATTTTAGTAAATCACCCAGTGCACAAATAAATAAACAGTATGAAAAAGATCCCAGAGATTCATTTGTTAGGGGCGGCACAGTGGGTCAGTGGTTAGAACTGTTGCCTCACAGCACCAGGGTCCCAGGTTCGATTCCGACCTTGGGTGATGTCTGTGTGGAGTTTGCACTTTCTACCCATATCTGGGTGGGTTTCCCCCTGGTGCTCTGCATTCCTCCCACAGTCCAAAGATGTGCAGGTTAGGTGGATTGGCCATGTTAAATTTCCCCTAAGTGCCCAAAGGTGGGGTTACCGGGATAGGACGGGTGTTTGGTCCATAGGGATCTCTTTCAAAGGTTCAGTGCAGACTCGATGGACCAAATGGCCTCCTTCTGGACTGTAGGGATTCTATGATTCTATGAATTACAAGTTCTAGGTTCAAATCGCACTTCAAAGTTTGAGTACAAAAATTAAGGCGAGAGCAGTACTGAGGAAGTGCTACACTATCAGAGGTGGTATGTTTTGGATGAGATTGGTAAACAAAGGCCCTGTCCGGCTGTTTGGGTGGACACCGTTTCGCCCAGGAGTCAATGGCTGTACCTGCCTGACTTTGACAGGTGCCGTTTAGCACTGGTTTCAATAAAGGCAGACCAGGCGTAATAGCACCTCAGGGGATGTTGGAGGCCACTAGAGACCCCTGGTTGGTTGGGAACAGGGCAGGGTAGTACCCTAACTCGTCCCCTGACATCTGGTCACTTTGGCACTGCCAGTCTGTCACCCTGGCAGGACCACATACGCACCCTGGCAGTACCAGCTGGGCACTGCCAAGGTGGCTGGGTGGTACTGCCATGGTGCCAGGTTGGCATGCCAAGGTGTCTGGGTGCTAAATTGGCACTGCCAGGGATCAGGCCTGTGGAGCCTTGCACCTTACAGGAGTTCCAGGGGCCTCGAGAGGTTGGGGGGATGAAGGAGGGGCCAAAAGTAGGGGGTAAGGGTTGAAAGGGGGGTTGCAGAGCGGGCTGCCGGTCAAAAGGGCATCCTCATCTGTGAGGACCCATTCGTGCTGGTGAGCACAGTTCAGGAAATTGTCTAAAGTGTGTCCTTGGCGGAGAGAAACTCCGCAAGACCCCAAAACCCGGCAAGGTGCCGGTGAATTGTGAGGTAAATCACAGCACTGCAGCTGCCAAGAAACACACCCGCCACACACGCTGAAAATTGGACTTAATCGCTTAATCGTGCCCAGTGTAAAAAATTCAGTTCATGGACCTTTCTTCAAAACATTGGGTGGGATTTCACGGTTGTTCCTGCCTCAAGACTGGAAATTCCTGCCTGATCTTTTAATGGTCTTTCAAATTGTCTGTCCCACCTGTGACAATCCCCAAGGTGGGCAGGCCTAGACAATTGATCCCATTAACTCTGCTTCACTCTCCACAGGTGTATCCGGGCTGCTGTGTTGTTCCAGCATTTTCTGTTTTTATTTCAGATTTTCAGCATCCACATTATTTTGCTTTTGTTGTTACTGTATATTTCTGTCTAAACATAAGAGTTCAAGTTAATATAAATCATATAATTCACTGTAGCAATGTAAGTCATATTGAGCACTCCTCATAAAAGAGACACTGTTGAAGTTTTTCATCATGCACTCATCAAGACAAATGCAAGGACACCAAATCTCAAAGGGAACAACAATTTATATTGCATGAGAAGAGGGTGCTGATTGGTTGGCAAATATTTATAGAGGTGATGCCATGCAGAATACACCAGGGAACTGCCAATCTTGTTCAAATTCAAACCAGGCAACTCAATTCTGATTAGTTAAAGCATTGCCAAGGGGAATGAATCTGGGAATGGCTGTCCCCCCTCCCCCAAGGTTTAATTTAGTTGAAAAGGCCCAATACATGGGCATGTTCCTTCTGTTTTCAAAGGACAGCGCCCTGTATCTGAATATATGTAGGCCTTAGCACATGTAAATGAGCTACACCGTAAGCCCGACTGATAATCTTAAATTGGTTGTTTAGCAAGTGTTATCCAATCATGGAATCACATCTAATGTAGGACACTATGTTCTGAGGTTTGTAAGCACGTGCTGGTTGAGCAACAGCAAAAGCTACCCCTTTTGCACTGCCACAATGCAGTCGCCACACAAGTGCAATGCTCAACAAGATCCTGCCACCAAGCCCCAAAATATGTTTTGCCGACCATAGAAATGAATAATGCAGTATATGAATTTCAATGTTGGTGTGATGCCAGGTATGTAGGCCACACATCCCAAAGATTGATGGATCATATCAAACAACAGGGATGGGAACTGAATGTCCCAGGGTTTTCAGTATTTAGGAAGGACAGGCATAAAAGAAAAGGTGGTGGCGTGGCACTGCTGGTTAAAGAGGAAATTAACACAATAGTGAGAAAGGATATTACCTCTGACAATGTGGAATCTGTATGGATAGAGTTGAGAAATACCAAGGGGCAAAAAATAGTAGTGGGCATCATATATAGACCTCCAAACTGCACTGGTGAGGTTGGGAATGGCATTAAACACAAAATCAGAGATGCATGTAATAAGGGAATATCGGTGATCATGGGTGATTTTAATCTTCACATAGATTGGGCAAATCAAATTAGCCAAAATGCCGTAGAGGAGGAATTCCTGGAGTGTATACGTGATGGTTTTCTTGACCAATATGTGGCGGAACCAACTTGAGAGCAGGCCATCTTAGACTGGGTACTGTGTAATGAGAAGGGAATCATTGCTAATCTCGCTGTATAAGGCCCCTTGGGGATGAGTGACCATAACATGGGAGAATTATTTTATCAAGATGGAGAGTGAAGTAGTTAATTCGGAGACTTGGGTGCTGAATCTTAATAAAGGGAACTATGACGATATGAGGCATGAGTTGGCCTTGGTAGATTGGGGACAGTTACTTAAAGGGATGATGGTGGATAGACAATGGCAAACATTCAAGGAACGTATGGGGGAACTACAGCAACTGTTCATTCCTGTCTGTCAGAAAAGCAAAGGGGGTAAGAGGGCCAATCCATGGCTTACAAAGGAAATTAGAAATAGTATTCGATACAAGGAAGAAGTATACAGATTGGCCAAGAAAAATAATAGGTCTGAGGATTGGGAACAGTTTAGAATTCAGCAAAGAAGGACAAAGGGATTGATTAAGAAGGGGAAAGCACAGTACGAAAGGAAGCTTGCAGGGAACATAAAGACTGACACTAAGTGTTTCTATAGATATGTGAAGAGAAAGAAATTGGTAAAGAGAAATGTAGGCCCCTTCAGACAGAAACAGGGGAATGCATAATAAGGGTCAAAGAAATGGCTGAGCAATTGAATACATACTTTGGTTCTGTCTTCACAAAAGAGGACACAAATCAGATCCCAGAAATGTTGGGGAATGAAAGGCTTAGTGAGAGGGAAAACTGAGGGGGATCAACATTAGTAGAGAAATGGTGCTGGGAAAATTGATGGGATTGAAGGCGGATAAATCCCCAGGGCCTGAGAATCTGCATCCCAGAGTGCTTAAGGAGGTGGCTCTGGAAATAGTGGACGCATTGGTGATCACCTTCCGGAATTCTATAGACTCTGGGACTGTCCCTGCAGATTGGAGGGTAGCTCACATCACTCTGATATTCAAAAAGGGAGGTAGAGAGAAAGAAGGGAATTATAGATCAGTAAGCCTAACATTGGTAGTGGGGAAAATGATTGAATCCATCATCAAGGACATTATAGCGGAACATTTAGAAAGCAATGGCAGAATCAGTCAGAATCAGCATGGATTTATGAAGGGAAAATCTTGCTTGACAAATCTATTGGAATTCTTTGAAGATGTAACCAGTACAGTTGACAAGGGGGAGCCAGTCGATGTGGTATATTTGGACTTTCAGAAGGCGTTTGACAAAGTCCCGCATAAGAGATTATTGTGCAAAATTAAAGCATATGGGATTGGGGAAATGTATTGAGGAAGATGGAAAACTGGTAGCCAGAGAGGAAACAAAAATAATAATAACAATAATCGCTTATTGTCACAAGTAGGCTTCAATGAAGTTACTGTGAAAAGCCCCTAGTCGCCACATTCCGGTGCCTGTTCAGGGAGGCTGGTACGGGAATTGAACCCGCGCTGCTGGCATTGTTCTGCATTGCAAGCCAGCTATTTAGCCCACTGTGCTAAACCAGCCCCTGAGTAGGGATTAATGGGTCCTTTTCAAATTGGCAGGCAGTAACTAGTGGGGTACCACAGGGATCGGTGCTGGGACCCCAGCTATTCACAATATATATTAATGAGTTGGATGAGGGAACAAAATGTAACATCTCAAAGTTTGCAGAAGATACCAGTTAGGCGTGAGGGTGAATTGTGTCGAGGATGCAGGGATCCTACAGCATGATCTGGATAGGTTGGGGGAGTCGGCAAATCAATAGCAGATGCAGAATAATTTGGATAAGTGTGAGGTTATTATTCACTTTGAAGCAAGAACAGGAAGGCAAATTACTACCTGAATGGTTGTAAATTGGGAGAGGGGAGTGTGCAGCGGGACCTGGGTGTCCTTGTGCACCATTCGCTGAAGGTAAGCATGCAGGTGCAGCAGGCGGTAAAGAAGGCTAATTGTATGTTGGCCTTCATTGCGAGAGGTTTCGAGTATAGAAGCAGGGATGTGTTGCTGCAATTGTACAGGGCCTTGGTGAGGCCACACTTGGAGTATTGTGTGCAGTTTTGGTCTCCTCTGAGGAAGGATGTTCTTGCTCTCGAGGGAGTGCAGCGAAGGCTTACCAGACTGATTCCAGGGATGGCAGGACTGTCATATGAGGAGAGATTGACTAGGTTGGGATTGTTCTCACTGGAGTTCAGAATAATGAGGGGCCATCTCATGAGACTTATAAAATTTTAACGGGACTAGACAGGGTAGATGCAGGGACAATGTTACCAATGATGGGTGTGTCCAGACAGATATAAGGAGATATTTCTTCACACAAAGAGTGGTGAGCCTGTGGAATTACCACAGGAAGTAGTTGATGCTAAAACTTTGAATATATTCAGGAAGTGGCTAGTTATAGCACTTAGAGAGAATGGGATCAAAGGCTATGGGGAGAAAGCAGGATTAGGCTATTGAGTTGGATGATCAGCCATGATCGTGATGAATGGCGGAGCAGGCTCGAAGGGCTAAAAGCCCACCTCCTGCTCCTATCTTCTATGTATCTATGTAAGCACGTCTCTCCGGCAGTTCACAAAGGGTGTACTTAAGCAGCCCGTGCTTGCAAAACTCAGATGTCCTAGATTAAATGTGATTCTACAATTGGACAACGTTTACTTAATAATCCCAATTGTGTTAAAATTTTCACTGACAACCAATTTAAGATTAGTCAGGTTCGCAGTGCAGCTCACTTACGTGTGACCGAAGCTGCATATAATCACACACAGGTCGTTGTCCTTTGAAAACATAAAGAACATGTCCAATCACTCTTCATTGTTCAACTAAGCAAAAGCTTGGGGGACAGGTTTATGGGGCGGCATGGTAGCACAAGGGGTGGCATGGTAGCACAGTGGTTAGCACTGTTGCTTCATAGCTCCAGGGTCTCAGGTTCGATTCCCGGCTTGGGTCACTGTCTGTGCGGAGTCTGAACGTTCTCCCCCTGCCTGCGTGGGTTTCCTCCGGGTGCTCCAGTTTCCTCCCACAGTCCAAAGATGTGCAGGTTAAGTGGATTGGCCATGCTAAATTGCCCTTAGTGTTCAAAAACAGGTTAGGTGGGTGTGGTAGTAGAGGTATTATGGTACCCAGTATGCTGGAGCACCATTGGTGGAAACTGTATGCTTTTTATTGGTCAAGATGTATGGTAGCTCCGCCCTGCTAGGCGGGGTAGAAGAGCCCGTGCCGCCCCAGCAGCCTTCATTCTGTACCTGAGCTGCTGGGGGAAACATCTAGCTTATTAAAGCCTTCAGTTGGACTACAACCTTGCTTTAGTGGTCATTGATCGTGCATCAGTGGGGTTACTGGGTTACGGGGATAGGGTGGAGGTGTGGGCTTAATGCTCTTTCCGGTGAAGGCTCGATGGGCCGAATGGCCGCCTTCTGCACTGTAAATTCTATGATTCCCTTGGCAAGGCCTTGTAATTGGAGTTGACCTGCCTCATTTGAATTTAAACATGATTGGTAGCTAACTGCTTCCTGGTGCATTGTACATGGTGACGCCTCTACCAATCAGAGTCCACTTGCTAACTAATCAGCACTCTCTTCTCATGTAGTATAAATTGTTGTTCCCTTTTGAAATTTGGCATTCATGCATCTGACTTGATGAGTGCAAAACAAAATACCTCGACAGCATGTCTCCTTTTTTTCAACAATACTCCAATCCTGCACTACCTTGTGACTATGGGCGAATTCTCCCATCCCCCAGGTGCATATTTCTCGATGGTGCGCCGTTCGCTGGCAGCCGTTTGTAAATGGGATTTCCCATTAAAGCCACCCCATGCCGCCGGAGATTCCGCAGGCCGGGGTGCGCTGCCAAAGGAAATTGAGAATCCCAAAGGTCGGAGAATTCCAGCCTACAAAACACATTGCTATAAATTATGTGGTACAAGTCAATCTAAACATATTACAAGTGCCAATATAAACAAAAATGTTATGCATACTGCACCTGTCAGTCTGGAGGTCTTGTGGTGCAGTAGATAACGTCCCTGCCTCTGAACCAGAAGCTCTGGGGTTCAAGTCCCATCTCAGGATTTGGTGGCTAAGGAAGGTTTGTTCCCAATGTGGTCAAACAGGCAAAACCTTTCCAACACACCAATGGCAGCGGGTAAGAGCCTCCTCGTCAGCCATGGTTGATGCAGATTTACACCCCTCAAGCTATAAATCTTTGGAGACAGATTAGCAAACTGTTCCAGGAATAACCACCTCTGGAAACAGATGAAAGTCTGCGTTACTGCAGCACTAGGTGCAGAAAGAGAAAGAAGAAGATGTGTCAGTCTGAATGTAACATGTAAATCAATGTAAACACACATCGCTATGTTTGTTTTCCCACTATTGAGTTTCTGACCTCAATTGCATTTCTTAAAGAAGGCATTTGATGGAAAATCACCTTTCCAGCATCTGGACTCCCCCAAATGTAGCAGTTGTTGATCCAAGCAAAGAAGAATTATAGGAGTTAGAAAGTTAATGGGAGAAGAGTGGAATGAGAAAATCTCATCCCCACAGCCTTTTTCAGTTGGAGAGTCTGATAACTGATGAAATTATTGTATATTTCCTCTCAATAATAATTCTCTTTGAGTTTACTATTTTGTTCAGTTCCACTCAGTTATTCTCAATTGTATTGGAATATTATGCAATAAAATGTAATCTCCATACTCAGATGATATTCATTGGAGGAGTGAAAAGGCATTTTTTATCTGTTAATTTTCAAAAGATAAGCAAAAATAAAGTCAAATTGCCAGAATGTAATAAGGGCCTTTCTTCCACATCTCCAGCTGCCCTGAGTCTGTACTGAAATTTAGACAACGCCAAACTCCTTTTGATAAGGACCATTAAAGCCTTGCTTTTAAAAAAAATAAATTTAGAGTACCCAATTCTTTTTTTCCAATTAAACAGAAATAAAGCGTGGCCAATTCACCTACCCTGAACATCTTTGGGTTGTGGGGGTGAGACCCACGCAAACACGAGGAGAATGTGCAAACGCCACACGGACAGTGACCCAGGCCGGGATCAAACCTGGGTCCTGGGCGCCATGAGGCAGCAGTGCAAACCATTGTGCCACCTTGCCGCCCCCATTAAAGCCTTGCTAAGACCCAGAGAAACCCATACAAGATTGGTCAAAATTGAGCTCAGTAATCACATTCAGATCTGTCAATTGGTTGTGCAAAGCAAGGGAAGGAGTTTTCATTTTTATCAATAACAACTTGTAGCTATACAGTGCCTTTCACATTTGCAACATCCAAGGTACTTATCAAGGGTGTTAGGAGGCAAAACTCAACACCGAGCCACATAAGAAGACATTAGGGCAGACTTCATCAAAGCAGCCAGTTTTAAGGGACGTACATGGGAACATGGGAATTAGGAGCAGAAGTAGGTAGTTCAGCCCTTCGAGCCTGCTCCGCCATTCAATCAGATCATGGCTGATCTATTCCTGGTCTCAAATACACCTCCCCACCTGTTCCCTGTCGTATTATTGACCCTAGGGTAACACGGGCTGCAACTGGATGCAGTAAGACTGGAAAACAGACACCAAACTTAGACGTTGGTTCAATACAATTTATTGAACTTCTGTAACAAGGCACAAGTTGACACTCTACTACTCTAAGTATGCTAACTCTAACTAACTCGACCAGGCTAGCCCTGAGCCACGTGTAAAAGGTGCTAATTAATATATACACCCTGACTGTCACTACAGTTGTCACCAGTGGAAAAAGGCGGAGTGCTGATGCCGCGTGTGTTTTATAGTTGGAAGCCCCCCTCTAGTGTTCTGTCTGGTGATTGGTTGTGTTCTGTCCTGTGTGTTGATTGGCTAACCTGGGTGTCTATCACTGCCTGTCTTTACCTCATGATGTGTGTGAGTGCATAGTATGACATCCCCCCTTTTAAAGAAAATGTTGTCGGTTGCTTAGAGCATATACAACATATGTACAGATATAACTATTTACAGCGAGTGAATGGATATGTACATGTAAGGTGTCTAGCGTGCAGATACAGAACAATATGTACAAAATAAATGTCTATAAGTCCAATCTCTGGGGCTGGCACTGGATCCATGTCGATCGCCGGAGAGGTGGAGGTGGGGATGACGGCGCCTTGACAGGCGGGATTGCAGCCAGTGTGGTGGCCTCGTGGAGCAAGGTGTTCAGGCAAATTGCACAATTCAGGACCATTTTGGATATGTCCTGGTTGATTCCAGGCCAATAGACAGCTTGCTGGGCATTGCGCCTGCATTTCTCGACACCGAGGTGTCCCTCGTGGGTCTGTTTGAGCACTAAGCTCTGGGGGCTGCGAGGAATAACAATACGATCTAGCTTGAGGAGGATCCCCTCGACAACTGTTTGGTCGTCATTGACATTAAAGAACTGGGGGCATTGCCCTTTCTACCAACCATTTGCAAGGTGATGCATGACCCGTTGCAGAAGAGGGTCCTTGGCAGTCTCTTCTCGAATGTTGACCACTCTTTCGTCTGGGGCCGGGAGGTTGCTGGCACACAGTTGCACCTGTGCCTCAATTTGGCAGACCTGTTCACAGGGCAAGATGATGGCGCGAGACAGGGCATCTGCAATGATTAGCTCCTTGCCGGGTGTGTAAACCAACTCAAAATCATACCTGCGGAGACGAAGGAGAATGTGCTGAAGCCTGGGCGTCATGTCATTCAAGTCCATATGAATGATATGGACTAGGGGTCTGTGGTCAGTCTCTACTGCGAAGGTTGGTAGATCGTAGACGTAGTCATGGAACTTTACAATGCCGGTTAGGAGGCCCAGGCATTCTTTTTCAATCTGAGCATACCACTGCTCAGTGGGAGTCATGGCCCTTGACGCATAGGCCACTGGAGCCCAGGACAAGGAGTCATCCTTCTGGAGGAGCACTGCACCAACACCTTCCTGGCTGGCATTCGTGGAGATTTTAGAACATAGAACGTAGAACATAGAACATTACAGCGCAGTACAGGCCCTTCGGCCCTCGATGTTGCGCCGACCTGTGAAACCACTCTAAAGCCCATCTACACTATTCCCTTATTGTCCATATGTCTATCCAATGACCATTTGAATGCCCTTAGTGTTGGCGAGTCCACTACTGTTGCAGGCAGGGCATTCCACGCCCTTACTACTCTCTGAGTAAAGAACCTACCTCTGACATCTGTCTTATATCTATCTCCCCTCAATTTAAAGCTATGTCCCCTCGTGCTAGACATCACCATCCGAGGAAAAAGGCTCTCACTGTCCACTGGCTTAGCAGTACCGGTCCTGTCTGAGAGCTAAGGCTCTAATCGACAGACAGACCTTGCACCTGCTTACTTTTCAGTATTGTCCAATTTTCCCTGCATTCTTTGCAAGTGTCCATTTTGTAATCGGGACGTGGCCATCCCAGATGGCTACAGTCTCAATTCATATTGCTTCTGATTTCTACAATTCTCCACCAGACTAATCAGAAAACCGCTCATTTTTAAAAAATGGTTAGTTTTGCCTGAAAAGAAACACTTATAATTCTTCGGTGCAGCATTTTGAAATTTTTTGATATGAAAGGCACAATACAAAGTGCAATGATTATTTGTACTTTCTGTTGAAGACAGGAGAGGAATTAATTTAAAAAGCCCTGATTTCTCCTCTCACTACCCATCTGTAGACAGGAAGGTGTTTTTGATTTCGAATTTCCCCCTTTATAACTGCTGGCATATTTTCCCCAACCCTTCACTTTGAAGTGATCCAATCCTCTATAATAACTCCACAGTAAACTCGAGATCAGGTAAAATAAGAGGGTTGGTTTACTATACAGCCCCCTCCCCTTTTGCATTCATACAATAAAGGGAGAATGGGAAAGAAAGGGGTAATTCATAATTAACTTTATTATTGCCACAAGTAGGCTTACATTAATACTGCAATGATGTTACTGTGAAAATCTCCTCGTCACCACACTCCGGCACCTGTTCGGGTATACTGAGGGAGAATTCAGAATGTCCAATTCACCTAACAAGCACGTCTTTCAGGGCTTGTGGGAGGAGACCAGAGCACCGGAAGAAACCCACGCAGACATGGGGAGACTCCATGCAGACTCCGCACAGACAGTGACCCAAGCCGGGAATTAACCCAGGTCCTTTCTGCTGTGAAGCAACAGTGCTAACCACTGTACTATCGTGCCTCCCAAGACAAGGCCACATTAAATGTATGAGTTATGGTTTCATGTGACTCCAGAATCAAACTTCCTTCAGAGGCTAGCAAGCTAAACATGTTGCAGGCAGAGCAAAAGAGCTGGCAGGCAGTGCAGGAATCTCCTGTGGCCATTCCCCTGCAAAACAGATGTAACACTTTGGATACTGTTGGGGGCAATGGCCTCTCAGGGAAAGCAGCAACATCCACATTTGTTGCACCATGGTTGTCTCTGTTGCACAGGGGTGGAATAAAAAGTGGGAGAATGCAATAGTTATCGGGGATTCAATTGTAAGGGGAATAGATAGTAATTTCTGTGGCTGCAGACGAGACTCCAGGATGGTATGATGCTAGGGTCAAGGATGTCTTAGAACGGTTACAGGACATTCTGGAGGGGGAAGGCAAATAGCCGGTGGCCATGGTACACATTGGTATAAATGACATATGTTTAAAAACATTTTTTTTTTAAATGACATAGGTTAATAAAAAGGATGAGGTCTTAAAAGCAGAGTAGAGGGAGATAGAACGTAAGTTGAAAAGTAGAACTTCAAAGTCTCAGGATTACTACCAGCGCCACAAAGAACAAAGAATAATACAACACAGGGACAGGCCTTTCGGCCCTCCAAGCCAGTACCGGTCATGATACCAACCTTTGCCAAAACCCTCAGCCCTTCCTTGTGCTGTATCCCTCTATACCCATCCTATTCATGTGTTTGTCAAGATGCCGTTTGAACGCCGTTAATATATCTGCTTCCACAACCTCTCCTCGCAACACATTCCAGGCACTCATCACCCTCTGCGTCAAACACTTGCCTCGCACATCTCCTCTAAACTTTGCCCCATGGACCTTAAACCTATGTCCCCTGGTAGCTGACCCTCTCCACCCTGGTAAAGCGTGCCTGCCCATTTAATCTATACATGCCCCTCATAATCTTGTACACCTCTATCAGGTCACCCCTCAACCTCTGTCTTTCTAATGAAAACAGGCCGAGTCTATTCAGCCTCTCCACATAGCTAACACCCTCCAAACCAGGCAACATCTTAGTAAACCTTGTCTGCACCTCATCCTTCTGGTAGTGTTGCGACCAAAATTGTGCACAATATTCCAAGTGCAGCCTTACCAAGGTTTTATACAACTGTAGCATGACTTGCCAGTTTTTATACCCGATGCCCCGTCCAATGAAGGCAAGCATTTCTTGACTACCTTGTCCACTTGTGTTGTCACCTTCAAAGATCAGTGGAACTGCACGCCCAGATCTCTCTGACTTTCCATATTCCTAAGAGTTTTGCCATTTTCCCTCTATCTTAGACATACCAAAATGCATTACCTCACATTTGTCCAGATTAAACTCCATTTGACATTTATCTGCCCAAGTCTCAAACCTATCTATGTCCTGCTGTATCCTCTGACAATCCTTAATACTATCTGCCACTCCACCAACCTTCGTGTCATCCACAAGTCAAATGCTAGTGAAAGTAGAAATAGCAGGATATATTGGATAAATACATAGCTGAAGAGATAGTGTGAGAGGGGAGGGGCTTCAAATTCCTGAGACATTGGTACCAGTTCTGTGGGAGGGGGACCAGTACAAACTGGATGATATATATCTGAGCAGGACTGGGTCAGATGTCCTCGAGCAAGTATTTGCTAGTGTGTTTGGGGAGAGTTTAAACTAGACCGGCAGAAGGATGGGAACCTAATCAGGGTGACAAGGGAAAGAGAAACAAGGACAGTAAGAAAAGAAAAAACAGTGAAATGTAGCTAGGTTGACATAGATATATATTTGGTTCAGCTCAGTTGGCTGGATGGCTGCTTCGTGATGTGAAGAGATGTCAACAGTGCGGCTTCAATTCCCGTACTGGCTGGGGTTATTCATGAAGGCCCCACCTTCTCAACCTTGCTCTCGCCTGAGGTGTGGTGACGATCGGGTTAAATCATCACCAGTCAGCTCTCTCCCTCAAAGGGGAAATCAGCCTGTGGTCATCTGGGACTGTGGTGACATTTACATTTCACCCTGCAGGAAATATCCTGATGTGCAGGGACAGGAATGGTTGTTGCAGGTGCCTGGGTTTAGATATTTCAGTAAGCTCAGGAAAGGTGGTAAAAGAGGGGGAGGGGTGGCATTGTTAGTCAAGGGCAGTATTATGGTGGCAGAAAGGGCGTTTGATGGGGACTCGTTTACAGAGTAGTATGGACTGAGGTTAGAAACAGGAAAGGAGAGGTCACCCTGTTAGGGGCTTTCAATAGGCCTCCAAACAGTTCCAGAGATGTAGAGGAAAGGATTGCAAAGATGATTCTGGATAGGAGCGAAAGCAACAGGGTAGTTGTTATGGGGGACTTTAACTTTCCAAATATTGACTGGAAACGTTATAGTTCGAGGACTTTAGATGGGTCTGTTTTTGTCCAATGTGTGCAGGAGGGTTTCCTGACACAGTATGTAGATAGGCCAACGAGAAGCGAGGCCATATTGGATTTGGTACTGGGTAATGAACCAGGACAGGTGTTAGATTTGGAGGTAGGTGAGCACTTTGGTGATAGTGACCACAATTCGATTAAGTTTACTTTAGTGATGGAAAGGGATAGGTATATACCACAGGGCAAGAGTTATATCTGGGGGAAACGCAATTATGATGCGATGAGGCAAGACTTAGGATGCATCAGATGGAGAGGAATACTGCAGGGGATGGGCACAATGAAAATGTGGAGCTTGTTCAAGGAACAGCTACTGCGTGTCCTTGATAAGTATATACCTGTCAGGCAGAGAGGAAGTGGTCAAGCAAGGGAACCGTGGTTTACGAAAGCAGTCGAAACACTTGTCAAGAGGAAGAAGAAGGCTGATGTAAAGATGAGACATGAAGGTTCAGTTAGAGCATTCGAGAGTTACAAGTTAGCTAGGAAGGACCTAAAGAGAGAGCTAAGAAGAGCCAGGAGGGGACATGAGAAGTCTTTGGCAGGTAGGATCAAGGATAACCCTAAAGCTTTCTATAGATATGTCACGGATAAACAAATGACTAGGGTAAGAGTAGGGCCAGTCAAGGACAGTAGTGGGAAGTTGTGCATGGAGTCTGAGGAGATAGGAGAGGTGCTAAATGAATATTTTTCGTCAGTATTCACACAGGAAAAAGACAATGTTGTCGAGAAGAATACTGAGATTCAGGCTACTAGATTAGAAGGGCTTGAGGTTCATAAGGAGGAGTTGTTAGCAATTCTCGAAAGTGTGAAAATAGATAAGTCCCCTGGGCTGGATGGGATTTATCCTAGGATTCTCTGGGAAGCTAGGGAGGCGATTGCTGAGCCTTTGGCTTTGATCTTTAAGTCACCTTTGTCTACAAGAATAGTGCCAGAAGACTGGAGGATCGCAAATGTTGTCCCCTTGTTCAAGAAGGGGAGTAGCGACAACCCCGGTAACTATAGACCAGTGAGCCTTACTTCTGTTGTGGGCAAAATCTTGGAAAGGTTTCTAAGAGATAGGATGTATAATCATCTGGAAAGGAATAATTTGATTAGAGATGGTCAACACGGTTTTGTGAAGGATTGGTCGTGCCTCACAAACCTTATTGAGTTCTTTGAGAAGATGACCAAACAGGTGGATGAGGGGTAAAGCAGTTGATGTGGTGTATATGGATTTCAGTAAAGCGTTTGATAAGGTTCCCCACGGTAGGCTACTGCAGAAAATACAGAGGCATGGGATTCAGGGAGATTTAGCAGTTTGGATCAGAAATTGGCTAGCTGGAAGAAGACAAAGGGTGGTGGTTGATTGGAAATGTTCAGACTGGAGTCCAGTTACTAGTGGTGTACCACAAGGATCTGTTTTGGGGCCACTGCTGTTTGTCATTTTTATAAATGACCTGGAGGAGGGCGTAGAAGGATGAGTGAGTAAATTTGCAGATGATACTAAAGTCGGTGGAGTTGTGGACAGTGCGGAAGGATGTTACAAGTTACAGAGGGACATAGATAAGCTTCAGCGCTGGGCTGAGAGGTGGCAAATGGAGTTTAATGCAGAAAAGTGTGAGGTGATTCATTTTGGAAAGAATAACAGGAAGACAGAGCACTGGGCTAATGGTAAGATTCTTGGCAGTGTGGATGAGCAGAGAGATCTCGGTGTCCATGTACATAGATCCCTGAAAGTTGCTACCCAGGTTGAGAGGGTTGTTAAGAAGGTGTACGGTGTGTTAGCTTTTATTGGTAGAGGGATTGAGTTTCGGAGCCATGAGGTCATGTTGCAGCTGTACAAAACTCTGGTGCGGCCACATTTGGAGTATTGCGTGTAATTCTGGTCGCCGCATTATAGGAAGGATGTGGAAGCATTGGAAAGGGTGCAGAGGAGATTTACCAGAATGTTGCCTGGTATGGAGGGAAGATCTTATAAGGAAAGGCTGCGGGACGTGAGGCTGTTTTTGTTAGAGAGAAGAAGGTTAAGAGGTGACTTAATTGAGGCATACAAGATGATCAGAGCATTGGATAGGGTGGACAGTGAGAGCCTTTTTCCTCGGATGGTGATGTCTAGCACAAGGGGACATAGCTTTAAATTGAGGGGAGATAGATATAGGACAGATGTCAGAGGTAGGTTCTTTACTCAGAGAGTAGTAAGGGCGTGGAATGCTCTGCCTGCAACAGTTGTGGACTCGCCAACACTAAGGGCATTCAAATGGTCATTGGACAGACATATGGACGATAAGGTAATAGTGTAGATGGGCTTTAGAGTGGTTTCACAGGTCAGCGCAACATCGAGGGCTGAAGGGCCTGTACTGCGCTGTAATGTTCTATGTTCTATGTTCTATGTGGGAAGGTACCTATGACAGGTAAATTGAAGCTCGTTTTCCCTGTCATGTACTGCTCCCATTGTAAGTGATCTCTCCAGATACCATTCCCTAAGAGGGCATTGCCAACCACGGACTTCCACATGTTAGTCCATGGTACTGCAGTGGGTTGCTACTGCTTTCTACAGATAGCTGACCAGGAATCTCTCCTACTGTTACCATCTGTCACCTAGTCATTTGTTGGGAGGATTGATAATCAAACTGTTTGGCCACATTATGAACACACCTTCATTGGCCTTTAAGTCTTGGGGTGTGACCTGAAACTGTAAGGTCTGGCTCAGAGGCAGGGATGCTACCCACTGCATCACAAAACTTTCTCTCCATAAAAATACTTAAAAGGACTGAACAACTTCACAGCATTTACATATTTTCCAATCATTATTAAATAATTTGTTGGTCTGGGCTATATTTTGCTCTGCTGTGTCACTTTTGCTTCTCTCCCAATTTTTGTCTTGTAAACAAGTTGATAGATTTAGCTTGAACTGTATTGTGTGACATATAGTCTTTCAGCATGTGAAGAGAGAATGTGATTCTGTTGTATGATCTATGAAGCAGGTGTGCAAAATCAGTATAAATGGACACATGAGTGGAATAAATGGTGCAACATATAGAATATATGATTGGAATGGTCCATGCCAGGTTCACTGAGCACCTCTCCAACCTCTTGAGCATCAGCACCTACCATCCTTGTTAATTCCAATATCTTATTGCGGGGGGTTAAAGGGGACATCACATTCCTTGGCATGCAAAGAACAAAGAAAAGTACAGCACAGGAACAGGCCCTTCGGCCTCCAAGCCTGTGGCGACAATACCGTCCGTCAAACCTAAAACCTTCTACACTTCCAGAGTCCGTATCCCTCCATTCCCATCCTATTTGTCAAGACGCCCCTTAAATGTCACTATCATACCTGCTTCCACCACCTCCTCCAGCAGCGAGTTCCAGGCACCCACTACCCTCTGTGTAAAAAACCTGCCTCGCACATCTCCTCTAAATTTTGCACCTCGCACCATAAACCTATGTCATATAGTAATTGACTCTTCCACCCTGGGAAAAAGCTTCTGACTATCCACTCTGTCCATGCCTCTCATAATTTTGTAGACTTCTATCAGGTCGCCCCGCAACCTCCGCCGCTCTAGTGAGAGCAAACTGAGTTTATTCAACTTCTTGACGAATGTGATATAAAATAGTTACTTTAGAGTTACTAGTTAATGTAATGTAGAAATAAGCCACTTTGATTTTTGCAGTTAGGGACAAAGGAATTTGAGACCGCATGGAAAAAGCAGGAAGAGGTGTGTCTATGAGGGTGATGCTTCATTGATAGGGGCCAGAGAAAGGGATTGGAAGTGAGCCAATCAGAATAGATCGAACAGGTCAGGAGGGACATAGGCTGACCTATGTCCGTCGAGTATGTGAAACTTGACACCATTTGAACTGATTTTGCAGAGATCCCTTTGTCTGTTAGTTCAGTCGTTTTCTGGAATGAAAGAGGCTGGATGTCTCTTACATTTCTGTAAGATGATTAAGCTTGCAAGCTAAATAAATAACTTCTGTTTACGTGCGAATCCGTCTCAACTTTTATTGAGGCCAGACTGACAGAGAAAGAAATTTGGAGATCAACATTTGGTGCCGAAAACCGGGATTTCTCTGGGCGATCCTGTTCCAACTGCGAAATCAGAATTAGACTGATTATGAACAGGAGGACGGGAACAAAGGGCCCTCAATGTAGAAATGGAAAACGACCAGCATTGATTGTTCCCCTCTTCTTATCGTCTGATTAGTCTGGTCACTCGCGGTTGGCACAGAAAGACCGCCTCGACGAAATCACAGGTCAGTCTGGGGATTAGCACTTTAATTGATGGGATTTCATATTGTTGTTTCGGCTTGGGTTAGGGTTTTGGGCTGATGTGACTTTAAATAATAAAGGTTCAGTCTATTATCGGGGTTCAGAGGCTGATGTGACTTTAAATAATAAAGGTTCAGTCTATTATCGGGGTTCAGAGGCTGATGTGACTTAAATAATAAAGGTTCAGTCTATTATTAGGGTTCAGAGGCTGATGGGACTTTAAATAATAAAGGTTCAGTCTATTATATGGGTTCAGGGGCTGATGGGACTTCAATAGATGGGGGTTCAGTCCAGTATAACTGTTTTTAAATCTGAAGATGGTTCAACTCTATGTGTGAGTGTTTTAAATATATAGTTGATTAAGCTAAAATTGTCTCCTTGGACTGTAAAGTTCCGAGCTCTAGTTGAGATTGTGAGGTTGAAGCAGAAGTCTCTCAAAGGGTTAACAGCAGCAGGCGGAGTTGAAAACAGACAGTGCTTCTCACTCAGGCCTTGAGATAACAGTCTGCAGTGTAATCGGATACCTTTCCTTTGAGTCAGTGAACACCAGCAAAGTTACGTTTTGAATTAATTAAAGGAAACCAGTGGGTTTCTCCACCTCTTTGATAAAAGTTATTATTTTCGAAAGCAATTGATTGAAATTGCCAGAATCTTAAATTTTACTTACTTGAAATAAGGTTTATCTCATTTTATCTGGAGATTAATAGAAACTTAAAGAAGATCATGGACACCATTTTAAAAAGTGTCAATCTGAAGATGATAATTGATTTTGCTAATACTTATGATAGTTGATTTTGCTAATACTTATGTGTATGTAACAGAAAAAAAAACTTGTTAAAAGAAAAAATTGTTAAGATAAAGAAATAATTAAGTTGTAAATGTTATACAAGTTTGTGTTAAGCAAATTGTAAATTTAGTTCTGAGTTGAGATCAGAGCTAAGCTTGCAAGTTGCAGTAATTCAATTTGAATTTTCAAACATTTTTAAGTTTAAAAAAAAAAGAGAGCAAATAGAGAAAAGAAGGACACAGATCTTGAATGCGTTGAATAGCACATTTCAAAGGCCCATAAATCTTTCTGTTATCTTAGACCTAAAACCTAGGAAGATTGATGAGCCATAGGAATGTCTGGGGCGTTTTAATGAAATCTACCGGGGGCAGTCAGGCGATTTGCTGTATCAAAATGGTCAGAATTCCCCTCAATACTGTGCTATGTTAATGCATTGCCTACCACCTTCTGTGGTTACTGCTGTGAAATGTAATAACATGAATTGGACAGAGAACGACCCTTCCCAGATGGCAAGGGCAGTCAGATTTTACTGGAAGGAGGGTGTAGGCCAAGAAGGAGGCTCAGTTACAAAGGTTAAGACTGAGTATGTAATGAAAAAGGATGATCTGCGATCCCAACAAGCGGCAGAAATGGTAGTTTACCAGCAGGAGCTCCAATATAGTGACTTTGGGTGGGTGGATCAGCGAAGAGGAGGATGAGACAACAGTGCTATATTTCTATCACCCCCCAGTGGTGGACGTTAGACATTGAACAGCCACTATCACTGCATCACGTTACCCTGGCCTATGACAGAACTGGACGAAACAGGGAGTTGGAGGACAAATACTGGCCATTACTTGAGACCGAATGGCCAGTCAAGGTTACAGCCACAGTCACGGGAAAAGAAGGTACAGCCGATTTTGTTACAATATCACCACATTTATGGCCACAGTCAGCTTCGGTAAGCCCTCATATTACACGTCAGGTCCATGACCAGTACCATGCCAGGGATATGGGGCGAATGGTCAGCATCTTACCGCAGCTCGTCAGAATAGGTATGAGATATACCTTTTGAACAATCCACGTCTGACATTTAAATACTGTACCACTATCAATCCAGCCTGTTTTCTTAGTGGTCCCCCTGTCCATGAAGACGCACCTGGCCACGACTGTTTAGCCTTGATTCAGGAAACTACCACAATAAGGGGCGATTTGAGTGACATTTCGTCAGAACAACCTGACATGATTATGTGTGGTCAAATATCCCACCGGGGTTTAGTTAATGACCTACTGCAGGCCCTCCTTCTGCCAGCGCAGATTTCCGTTATTAAATGTGCTGCCCACACGAATGGTACAACCCCAGTTGACGTTGGTAATGAACGAGCAGATTGTGCAGCGCGCACAGCCGCACAAATTCAGCAAGTGATGGTGCCTAAAATGTTAAGTCAGACTAAACGATCTACTATGAATGTGTCTGCTTCTGACAAGCCAATGCCAACCATCCAAGACGTCATAAGGTTACAGGAGGACGCTCCTGAGAGTGATAAACAAATGTGGAAACGGTTAGGTTGTACATATGATTCTGTTTCCTCTTTATGGACCACGCCTGCACATCAGACTTGTATGTCTGATGTACTGGCTTTATGGGTCATCGAATGTGTACACTTTGCAACTCATTGTGGGGCTCGGGGGACTAGTGATTTGTTGCTGGACACTTGGTGGCACCCTAAAATGCAGGGGTTGGCCCAAAGTATCAGTAATCGGTGTTTGATTTGTCAGCAATATAACACCGGAAAAGGTATCCCTTGTGGGAAGGGGCAAACCCCGTTGCCCAGTGGTCCCTTTGAGACGCTCCAAATGGATTACATTGAGTTGGAAAGGTGTCAATGTTATAAATATGTTTTGGTCATTGTGGATGTGTTCAGCAGATGGGTTGAGGCGTATCCGACTATCTATAGTAAAGCTGCTACTGTGGTTAAAGTCTTGATGAGGGAAATCATTCCCCGGTACGGTATACCAGCTCAGTTAAGTTCTGATAATGGGCCTCATTTTATTGGACAAATTAACAAGGAGTTTTGCTCCCAGTTGGGCATACGCCAGCAGTTACACTGTGCTTACAGACCACAGGCAGCCGGGGTGGTTGAAAGACACAATCAGACCCTCAAAACTAAATTGGCTAAATTAAGAGCAGACACGGGACTGACATGGCTTAAGTTGCTCCCCGTTGCCCTCTTCCAGCTGCGGGTTACACCTGCGGGGCCGGCCCGGCTCTCTCCCACCGAGATTCTCTATGGCAGGCCTCTTAGAACTCCCTGGAGCCTGCAGGTTCCCAGACGGGTTCAGTTTCATCAGATGACTGAGGAAATGACCACCTATGTTCTAGCCCTTACGCAAGTGCTCAAGGAACTCCATGGCCAAGTCCGCGCGGCTCACGAGCCATTGCCCAGTACCTAGCTCACTTTCAGTCCAGCCCGGTAGTTATGTAATGGTCAAAAATTGGACTAGGAAGGGGTCGGAGCCGCGATGGGACGGGCCCTTCCAAGTTCTCCTTACCACCCCCACAGCAGTTAAAGTGGAGGGGCGAAGTGCTTGGGTCCACCTACATCACTGTAAATTGAGCCCACCTCCACTACTGTAAAAGGTCGGATACTAACCTGCCTCCCTTCTCCAGTGCTATTTTACAGGTGTGGAGCATGATGGAGTGGCTACGCATCGTCTGTCTGATATTTGGTCTCACTTCGCTTGGCGTGTTATTGGCGATGGACATGGAAAAGGGGAATATTATGTATCTGTGTAGCCCCAACCAATCTACAAGGATACATCACCTATGCACAGGTGATGTTCTTCACTGCCCCCATATACGAGGACATGGTATCGACTCATGGAAGGTCATCAAAGTTAAGGAGAATGCGGGAGTCATGAAGCAGCTGCACCGGCCCCGGCGATGGGAAGGGAACATTATATGGACATTGCCTTGTTTTTGGAATACATGTAAATTTGATTTTGGATGTGTTAAAAGTGGTACAATAAAGGTAACATCAGGCTGTCAGAAGAGTGTAGGAAGAGACCATGAGAAAGAGAAAGGGACTAGAGAGAGGACGGGGCGTGTGAGAAGGGAAGTACAGCTAGAACGTAGGTTACCGGGAGATGCACTTAAGTTAATTAAAGGCCAAACTGAGGAAAACCCGGGTAGTATGAATCTCTTCTACCAGATTTACCACCGTCTGTATGGCCAGGGACGGGTTGTCTGCTACCCAAACCCCGCAGCGGTGTCTAGGTTATTTTCTGTTTCACCGCTTTGGGGCACTCCCCAAACGGTGGTTCATTGTCAGCGTTCCGAGCCATTGCCCGAGCAAGTCACTCTTCCTTACGATCCGGATTCAGCACCACCGGCTATTTGCCTTCCCCTCCCTCGGGATAATTCCCATTCACAGTACGATAGGCTGCGACAGTGGAGGGCGTACATACCTAGCCACTTCACTCCCAATAGGGATTCCCGGTCGTACGAGAATTGCTTCAGCAGTGAAGGATATGGCTGTTTGCTGGTAGAGGTGGACACAAATATAACATGTCTGTTTCCCACCTGTACGGACAGGAGGTGCCATATCACCCAGGCGTCTGGCCAATGCGTTTGTTATAGCACCACTTGCGTTCCATTGAACGCTGGCCTCCAGCTCCTTTGTGGCTGGGCGAATGTCTCTCATATCACTGTTGGGAATAGGGCTTTCTGCATTGCTGGGCGGCCCGAATGGGCATTTCAAAATTGGATAAACTGGGCTACTGGGAGGTCCTTACGCAACCGGTATGCTCTTGACTATCTTCTGGCCCGTGAGGGTGGGGTATGCGCCATAGTACAGGGCAAGTGTATTATGGGGATTCAGGACTTGACTGCTAACATTACTAAATTTATGGATCGCATACGGGATCACTTGGACGGGATGCAGGATCCTGACTCTTGGGGTAACTGGGGATTTGGAGGATGGAAGGACTGGTTGATAAATATGGCCATGTGTCTAGTGGTAGCTATCGGCTGCATCTTTGTGGGCCTGGCCATCATTAAATGTGTGATGGGTAGAATGCTGGGTGCACTGGATCAGATCACCGCCCCAATCACCGAGAAAAAAATTTAACTGTTAAAATCCATGAGGGTGAAGCAGATGAAGGGGGGCTAAGACAGGAATTGGAAATGCAGCGACGAATCTTTTTAGATGAGGAACCGTAGCTATAGATTGGATAGTTCGGTTATCATGGAATGATAAAAGGAGGGAATGACGAATGTGATATAAAATAGTTACTTTAGAGTTACTAGTTAATGTAATGTAGAAATAAGCCACTTTGATTTTTGCAGTTAGGTACAAAGGAATTTGAGACCGCATGGAAAAAGCAGGAAGAGGTGTGTCTATGAGGGTGATGCTTCATTGATAGGGGCCAGAGAAAGGGATTGGAAGTGAGCCAATCAGAATAGATCGAACAGGTCAGGAGGGACATAGGCTGACCTATGTCCGTCGAGTATGTGAAACTTGATACCATTTGAACTGATTTTGCAGAGATCCCTTTGTCTGTTAGTTCAGTCGTTTTCTGGAATGAAAGAGGCTGGATGTCTCTTACATTTCTGTAAGATGATTAAGCTTGCAAGCTAAATAAATAACTTCTGTTTACGTGCGAATCCGTCTCAACTTTTATTGAGGCCAGACTGACAGAGAAAGAAATTTGGAGATCAACATTCTCATCATAGCTAATTTCCTCCACACCAGGCAACGCCCTGGTAAACCTCTTCTATATCCTCTCCAAAGCCTCCACATCTTTCTGGTATTGTGATGACCAGAATTGAACACTATGGGCACGATTCTCCGAGCCCCGCACCGGGCCGGAGAATCGGCGCAACCGCACCATGCCGTCCCGACGACGGCGCGGGTTGGCGCGGCCCAACTGTGCATGCACGGGTTGGCACAGTGCCCATTTCGCACCGGGAAGGGAGGCTGGAGAGGCGTGAATCGCTCCAGCGCATTGCTGGCCCCCTGACAGCGTTCACGACGGCGCGAACACTTAGTCTCCATTTCGCAGAATCACGCCCTATATTCCAAGTGTCGCCTAACTAATGTTCTATACAGATGCAGCATGACTTGCAAATTTTTATACTCAATGCCCCGGCCAATGAAGGCAAACATGCCGTATGCCTTCTTGACTACCTTCTCCACCTGCATTGCCACTTTCAGTAACCTGTGGACCTGTACACCCAGATCCCTCTACCTGTTAAAATTCTCTTTTTAAATAAATTTAGGGCAATTTAGCGTGGCCAATCTACCTAAGCTACACATCTTTGGGTTGTGGGGGTGAAACCCACGCAGACACGGGGACAATGTGCAAATGCCACATGTACAGGTCCAGGATTTGAACCCCGGTCCTCAGTGCCATAGGCCGCAGTGCTAACCACTGTGCCAAATGCCGCCCTTGCCTGTCAATACTATTAAGGGTTCTGCCATTTACTGCATATTTCCTACCTGTATTAGACCTTTCAAAATGCATCACCTCACATTTGTCTGGATTAAACTCCACCTGCCATCTCTCCACCCAAGCCTCCAACCAATCTATATCCTGCTGTATCCTCTGACAGTCCTCATGGTTAACTGCAATTCCACCAACCTTTGTGTCGTCCGTACACTTACTAATCAGGCTAGTTACATTTTCCTCCAAATAATTTATGCATACTGCAAACAGCAAAGGGCCCAGCACTGATCCCTGCCGAACACCACTAGCCGCAGCCTTCCATTCAGAAAAGCACCCTTCCACCCCTACCCACTGTCCTCTATGACCGAACCAGTTCTCTACCCATCTTGCCAGCTCACATCTGATTCAGTGTGACTTCACCTTCTGTACCAGTCTGTCATGAGGTACCTTGTCAAAGGCCTTACTGAAGTCCATGTAGACAGCATCAACTGCTCTATCTTCATCAATCATCTTCGTTACTTCATCGAAAAACTCGTTCAAGTTAGTGAGACACGACCTCCCCTTCACAAAACCATGCTGCCTCTCGCTAATATGTCCAGTTGCTTCCAAATGGGAGTAAATCCTGTCTCAAACAATCCTATCCAATAATTTTCCTACCACTGACGTAAGGCGTAAGGCTCATCGGCCTGTAATTTTCTGAATTATCCTTGCTCCCTTCTTAAACAAAGGAACAACATGAGCTATTCTCCAGTCCTTTGGGACCACACCTGCAGCCTGTGAGGATACAAACATTTCTGTCAAGGCCCCAATAATTTCCTCCTTTACCTCCTTCAGTATTCTGGGGTAAATCCCATCAGGCCCTGGGGAGTTATCTACCTTAATGTTTTTCAAGATGCCCAACACCTCCTTCTTTTTGATCTCAATGTGACCCAGACTATCTACACACCCTTCCCCAGACTCATCATCCACTAAGTCCTTCTCTTTGGTGAATACTGATGCAAAGTATTCATTTAGTACTTCGTCCATTTTCTCTAATTCCATGCATAGATTCCCTCCCCTGTCCTTGAGTGGGCCAACCCTTTCCCTGGCTACCCTCTTGCTCTTTATATATGTATAAAAAGCCTTAAAATTTTCCTTAATTCAGTTTGCCAGTGACTTTTCATGACCCCTTTTAGCCCTCCGACTCCTTGCGTTCTGTCCTACTTTCCTTATATTCCTCAAGGACTTCATCTGCTCCCAGCCTTCTAACCCTCACAAATGCTTTCCTTTTTTTTGACTAGGCTCACAATATTCCTCGTTATCCAAGGTTCCTGAAACTTGCCATACTTATCATTTTTCCCCACAGGATCATGCTGTTCCTGAATTCCTTAAAAACCTGATCACTGTTCCTGAAATGCTTCCCTTTTGAAACTTGAACCACCTGGCTGGGCTCATTCCCCAATACCAGGTCCAGTACGGCCCCTTCCCTAGTTGGACTATCTACATATTGTTTCAAGAAGCCCTCCTGAATGCTCCTTACAAGCTCTGCCCCATCCAAGCCTCCAGCACTAAGTGAGTCAGTACAATCATGTACAGCATTAACCAAACACTTTAGCTTGCTATCTCAATAATACAAACAAAGTACTGCGGATGCTGGAAGTCTGAAACCAAAACTCAGCAGGTCTGGCAGCATCTGTGGAGAGAGAAACAGAGTTAACATTTCAAGTCCAATCTGACTCTACTTCAGAACATTACTATCTCTCTTGCTGTCTTAAGAGCCTTCCAAAAATATGTGTCACCATTGCTCGTCATTGCTGAGTCTTGCACTCTGTGTTTAATACTACCATGAAAGCACCATTACCACCAGGACTGCAGTGCTTCAAGATCCTGGTTCCTTTCCACCTTCTCAGGGCAACTATGGATGGCAAATAAATTTGGAGCGGGATTCTCCATCCCGCTGCACCTGTTTTCTGGTGCGGTGCACCCCCGCCGGCAGCGGGTCCCTCCATCCAAGCAGCTGGCCAATGGGGGTTCCCATTGTGGGCACCCCCACGCCGTCGGGAAATCCACGGGCATGAGTGCGTTGCCGGCGAAGCGGAGGATCCCACTGATGGAGAATCCAGCCCTTGGTCTTGACAGAATTGGCCACAAGAACCCGATAATTCATGAAGGCCCCGCATTCTCAACCTTATCCCTCACTTGAGGTGTGGTGATCTCAGGTTAAATCACCACCAGTCAGCTCTCTTCCTCAAAGGGGAAAGCAGCCAATGGTTATCTGGGACTATGACGACTTTACCTTTACCTGACCCGTTCATAATCTGTTGTGTCTGCACTAATCTGCACATCTGAATCCACTTTTTTCTTTATTCTGTGAAGAGTATTATCATTTCGAGTCTGCTTTCCTTCACTCTACTTTACATTTCTCTGCATTGAACTCGATGTACAGCTACCACTCCAATGCCTGCCAATGTTTTTTTGCCATCTCCTTTGTTCTTCCTTGTGTTTTACCAAATCCCCTAATTTGGTCTGCCTAATCTGGCATAAATAGCAAACTTTGATATTCTTCCTTGTGTGCCTGTGTATAATCATTTGCATGATTAGAGAAGAAGTCCTAAAACAGACACATGAAACATCACTGCCATACCCTCCCAATCTGAATTTTTTTTAAGCTATGATATGTAATATGACCATATGAATTAAAGACAGGCAGGGAACGTAAGGCAAACAAGCATCTTATACGGCATCTAAATAATTTCTGACAATCTGTCAGAATCGTATTTCATCTTCCTCAAAAAATTCAATCAACTTAATCAAACACAACCTGCCTTTTAGAAATCTACAATAACATAAGAATGTAAATTGTTCAGGTGAGGGACAGGGCAGGGAAATTGGTGGTGGCTCCGGATCTGATTAACAAGGTCTTTGAGGAATTCTATGAGAGGTTGTACAGGTCAGACCCACCTGGGGGAGACCAGGAGATGCAGGAATTTCTAGATGGGTTGGAGTACCCGAGATTAGGGGACTGGGACAGGGCTACATTAGAAGGAGCGATAGTGGAGCAGGAGATAAAAGATGCGATTGGGAGGATGCAGTCGGGGAAGATGGCAGGGCCGGATGGGTTTTTTGGTGGAATAGTGTTGCTCTTATTAGCCTTAGTTTTATTAGCTCTAATTCTGTCACCTTTGCTCACGAGTCGCCAGGTATCTTTCTGATACGGCCCGTGGTTCAAGCTCAAGTTATGATTAATAATATAGCACACTGCTTGGTAAGAGTTAAAACAACGATCATTTATTATATATACAGCAATAAATACTTATACAATAATCCTACTGTCTATATCAAAACCTACCATTACTGCCAATACTTAACTTTAGGAATGGCCCACAATTTCGTCAGGGAAACAAATGGTTTATCGAATTGGGTCTGGCCTGCGGGATTCAAAGGCTGATACAGGTCGATGGCTAGGAGTCTCTATCTGGTAGTGATCGTTGGAGTCAAGCTTACTTGTTTCTTTGTCGAAGGTTCTTGCGAAGGTTGCGAGCAGGAAGAGAAGGGAGAGCGAGAGAGATCTGAACTTGGCCCCTCACTTTATAGGGCCGAGGGGCTTCCCGCCTCTTGGGGCGGCCCTTGACTCTGAGTCCCAAGTGATTGGACTTGTTCCCAATCACTGGGTTCGATATGCTCCAATAATGGGGCGATTCCTCGATCGGGGGGTGGTCGTTCACCTGTCTTTGTTTCGGCCACTGCAGGCGCCGACAGGTCTGGCCCGGCATTCAATTGCTAATATGTTGCACTTGTTCCCGGGGATAGCCGATTAAACTGCAGATGTCTGGGTTGATGTGCTGCTAATGGTCTTGAATATCGATCTGGGCCGACTTCCCCAGAGCCGAATACGCTATTCTGTCTGCAGCTGTCCGTTTGTGTCCTGTTGGCTGCTTTTCCCATCAGCCTTTTCAGTTAGCCATTTTAAATCGGGTTTTGGCCAAATTAATAGGCAATCAGCCATTTTAGGTGGCTACAATAGTATAAAAAATTCAAGGATAAGCTGGCATCCCTGATGATGGGGATGTTTGAAGAGGCGATAGGGATGGGGGTGTTGCCACAAACTTTGGGGCAGGCATCGATTTCCCTGTTGCTAAAAAAAGATAAGGACCCGACGGAGTGTGGGTTGCATAGGCCCATATCACTTTTAAACGTGGACGCAAAAGTATTGGCAAAGGTACTGGCGGGTAGGCCGGTGGAGTGCCTCCCGAAGGTGATAGGTGAAGATCAGACGAGGTTCGTGAGAGGGAGGCAGCTCTTTTCAAACATTAGAAGGGTATTGAATGTTGTTATGGCACAGGCAGAGGGGAAGGAAACAGAGGTGGTTGTGGCATTGGACGCTGAGAAGGTGTTTGACCGGGTAGAATGGGGGTACTTGATGGCAGTTCTGGAGCGGTTTGGGATTGGACCAAGATTTGTGCTACTGTATAAGGAGCCGAGGGCAAGTGTCCGCACAAATAACATCAGCTCGAGATACTTTTCTCTCCACCTTGGGATTAGGCAGGGATGTCCTGTGTCCCGTCTGCTGTTTGCACTCGCGATTGAGCCGTTGACCATCGCATTAAGAAGTTTGGGGGTATGGAAAGGAATAGTGCCGGGGGGGATAGAGCATAGGGTGTCCTTATATGCCGATGGCTTGCTGTTATACGTGTCGGAACCGAGTGTGTCGATAGGAGGAATATTGGAGCTGCTTTGAGTGTTTGGGTCTTTCTCAGGGTACAAACTAAATCTAGACAAGAGTGAGTATTTTGTGGTGTCTCAGCCAGGGGTGGGGGCAGGGGTGGGGGGGTGCTGCCATTCCGTGGGGCAGGGACTCACTTTAGATACCTGGGGGTGCAGGTTGCCTGGGAGTGGGGGAGGCTCCGCAGGTACAACATTTCTAGTTTGGTGGGGAGAGTGAAAGCTGGTCTGGCAAGGTGGGATGGTCTCCCTCTGTCACTGGCGGGTAGGGTCCAGGCAGTTAAAATGAACGTGTTGCCGCGATTTCTGTTTATTTTCCAATGCCTGCCAATTTTCCAGCCAAAGGCTTTTTTCAGAGAGATTGAGGGAAGGATTACTTTATTCATATGGGGAGGGAAGGTGGCCAGAGTTAGAAAGGTGCTGCTACAGAGGGGAAGGCAGGCAGGGGGTTTGGGTCTTCCGAACCTGATGTATTACTACTGGGCGGCGAATGTGGAGAAGGTGCGGAGCTGGGTTGATTCCCAGTGGGTCAGAATGGAGGAGAGTTTGTGCATGTGGGTCGGAATTGAAAGCACTAGGAACAGCGCTGTTCCCGATGGACCCGGGGAAATACTCAGGGAGTCCTGTAATGATAGCTTCATTGAGAATTTGGAGGCAGTTTCGCCAACACTTCGGGTTGGGTGCAGGGTCAAGGGAAATACCGATTCGGGGGAGCCACAGGTTTGAGCCAGGGAAGTGGGATGGAAATTTTTGGAAATGGGAGGAGAAGGGGATTAGGACACGAAAAGATTTGTTTCTTAGGGGTCGATTTGCAGGATTGAAGGAGCTGAAAGCGAAGTATGGGCTGGAGCAGGGGGAAATATTTAGATACATGCAGGTTCGAGATTTTGCCAGAAAGGAGATACAGAGCTTCCCAGTGGAGCCGGCCTCCACATTGCTGGAGGAGGTGCTGACAACAGGGGGACTGGAGAAGGGGGTAGTACCGGTGCTTTACGGAGCTATTTTGGAAGAGGAGAATGCACCACTGGAAGAGATCAAAGCAAAGTGGGAGGAAGAGTTGGGAGAGGCTATGGAGGAGGAGTTCTGGCATGAGGTGCTCCGGAGAGTGAACACCTCCACCTCGTGTGCGAGGTTGGGGCTGATGCAGCTGAAAGTGTTATACAGAGCTCTAACGAGGGCGAGAATGAGCCCATTCTTTGAAGGAGTAGAAGATGTGTGTGAAAGTTGCGGGGTGGGCTCCACTAATCACGTTCATATGTTTTGGTCCTGTGCAAAGCTGGAGAATTACTGGAAGGGTTTTTTTAGGGAAATCTCTAAAGTGGTGCACGTGAAACTGGACTCAGGCCCCCAGGAGGTCATATTTGGGGTGTTGGACCAGCCAGTGGTGGAAACGGGTGTGGAGGCAGATGTTGTAGCCTTTGCCTCGTTGGTCGCTCAAAGGCGGATCCTGATGGGTTGGAGAACAGCCTCTCCACCCTGTGCCCTGGCGTGGCGGGGGGATCTGTTGGAATTCTTGACTCTTGAGAAGGTTAAGTTTGAACTGAGGGGAAGGCTGGAGGGGTTCTACAATTCATGGTGTTGTCTTTTTTTACCTATTGTAACTATGGCAAGCAGTGAGGTTGTCCTCCTTTCTTTTGATATCTATGTTCTAATGCTCAGAGTCGCCAGGTATCAAATGATACCACCACAAGGTTCAACTGACTCGATCAAAGAACCAAACACCAGTTAGTTAGTTCAAGGTCAAGGGTACTTTATTTACCCACAATTAGTCATGCAACATAAACACTACTAGTTAACTGCACCTGTCGAATAAGACAACCTGTACTTAACTTCAGGCACTCGGCTTAGGTCAGAGGAACAGTGGCCGCTGTCCGATTCTGGATCTATCGAGTCTGGAGAAGTAACGGCGGTTCAGCTAGGCTCATCCGCCTGGTAGTGAACATTGAACTTGGACTTGCTTCTGGTGGTGCTGCGATTGGAGATGGACGTTGCCGGGGTGCCAGGTCCAAAAGAGGACGAACATATGGCGGACTCTATTCTTATACTTGGGGTTTTCCGCGCTCTTTCGGGAGGTCCTTCAGTTTGGACCCCACTAATTGGGTGATCCTTGATCATTCTGTTCGATTCCTAACCAATAAATGGGCGGGTTCTGGATGGCTGGGCGTGTCCCAAGCGGTCACTGACCCCGTTGTTTACGCTTCCCCTGAACAGGGAGTGGCGCCAACATGTCTGGGACTGTACCGGTCGCTCGTGTACCAGTCCTTTGTCTTGGTGAAGATGCGCCATCAAATGTTAATCGGCCCCATCAAAATACTAATTGGTCGGAGCTTCGATACCGTGTGGACTTCTTGCTTGCAAACATACATTTCAGGCTCTGAGCCTGCCTGAGACTTGCTTTGTCCATTTTACCCGCTAGGCTTTGCGAGTTTCTCTGTCCCTGGTTGTAAGTGGCCATCCCAGGTGGCTACAATAGGCATTATTCATTGTGAACTTTCAAGAACTGGATAACATCGAACATTAGTTGGGGGGGGGGGGGGGGGGGGGCTGGGGGGGTTGATGGGAGGGGGACTGTGTGTGTTAATGGTGACCACGGGTGATTTCTGGGGCGTCATTCTCCGACCCCCCAGAGGGTCGGAGAATGGCCGTTGGCCGCCATGAATCCCGCCCCCGCCGATTGCCGAAGTCTCCAAAGGGAGAAAAGTCGGCTGGGCGTTAATGGCGCCGCTGCCGTCGGAGAATGTCACGGGTCTGCGCAAGGCAGCCGATTTTCAGCCTGCCGATATTCTCCCTTCCGGATGGGCCGAAGTCCCGTCGACGTGATGACCGTTCACGTTGACGTAACTTATACCTCCTTTTCATCGGCGTGGCCCTGTGCTCCAGGTTCACGCCGACCAGCGTGGAGGTGAGTGACGGCCTGGGGGGTTGGCTCTGGGCAGGCGATGGCGTGGCCGCAGACTGAATGCGTGAGGAGAGGTGTGTCTCGGGTTGTGTGTGTGTGTGCGGCGGGGGGGGGGGGTGGTTAGAGTGGGCTGGGCTCCGGGGGTGTGCCGGGAGGGGGGTCCGTGCTGGGAGGGGGATGGGGGGGTCCGTGCCGTGGAGGGGGATGGGGGGTCCGTGCCGGGGAGGAGGTTGGGGTCCGTGCCGGGGAGGAGGTTGGGGGGGTCCGTGCCGGGGTGGAGGCTGGGGGGGTCCGTGCCGGGGAGGGGGATGGGGGGGGGGTCCGTGCCGGGGAGGGGGATGGGGGGTCCGTGCCGGGGAGGAGGTTGGGGTCCGTGCCGGGGTGGAGGTTGGGGGGGGGGTCCGTGCCGGGGTGGAGGTTGGGGTCCTTGCCGGGGTGGAGGTTGGGGGGGGTCCGTGCCGGGGTGGAGGTTGAGGGGGGGGTCCGTGACGGGGGGGGGGGATGGGGGGGGTCCGTGCTGGGGAGGAGGTTGGGGCCCGTGCCGGGTGGAGGTTGGGGGGGGGGTCCGTGCCGGGGTGGAGGTTGGGGTCCGTGCCGGGGTGGAGGTTGGGGGGGTCCGTGCCGGGCTGGAGGTTGGGGGGGGTCCGTGCCGGGGTGGAGGTTGAGGGGGGGGGTCCGTGCCGGGGAGGGGGATGGGGGGTTCCGTGCCAGGGAGGGGGATGGAGGGTCCGTGCCGGGGAGGGGGATGGGGGGGTCAGTGCCGGGGTGGTGTTTGAGGGGGGTCCGTGCTGGGGAGGGGGTTGGGGGGGTCCGTGCCGGGGTGGAGGTTTGGGGGGGTCCGTGCCGGGGAGGGGGATGGAGGGGTCCGTGCCGGGAGGGGGATGGGGGGTCCGTGCCGGGGTGGAGGTTGGGGGGGTCCGTGCCGGGGAGGGGGATTGGGGGGTCCGTGCCGGGGAGGGGGATGGGGGGGTCCGTGCCGGGGTGGAGGTTGGGGGGGGGCCCGTGCCGGGGAGGGGGTTGGGGTGTGTCCGTGCCGGGGAGGGGGATGGGGGGGTCCGTGCCAGGGAGGGGGATGGGGGGCCCGTGCCGGGGAGGGGGATGGGGGGTCCGTGGCGGGGTGGACGTTGGGGGGGGGTCCGTGCCGGGGAGGGGGATTGGAGGGTCCGTGCCGGGGAGGGGGATGGGGGGGGGTCCGTGCCGGGGTGGAGGTTGGGGGGGGTCAGTGCCGGGGAGGGGGTTGGGGGGGGTCCGTGCTGGGGAGGGGGATGGGGGGATCCGTGCCGGGGAGGGGAATGGGGGGGTCCGTGCCGGGGTGGAGGTTGGGGGGGGGTCCGTGCCGGGGAGGGGGATGGGGGGGGGGCCGTGCCGGGGATGGGGATGGGGGGATCCATACCGGGGAGGGGGATGGGGGGGGGTCCGTGCCGGGGTGGAGGTTGGGGGGGGGTCCGTGCCGGTGAGGGGGATGCGAGGGCAAGTGAATTGGTCCACCTGGCCAGGTGCCAGCCTCCAACAGTTGGAGCCATGCGGTCCATGCCACCTGGCTGGGGGGAGGAGGGGATATGGGCAATGATGACATGTCGTCGTTCCCCTCCCCCCACCAGGCCGTCATATTTTCCGATCATCCAGCGATGTTGGCCGCCGTGGCGGCAGCCGCTAATGTCTATGTTGCCCTGGATTAGGAGGAGGAGGAGGAGCGTGCCAGAGAGGCGGCGCAGGCTGCCGCAGAGGGACAGGCGGCAGCCGCCCAGGCTGGAGGGACACCTGACCGACAGGACGAGGAGGGGGAGGAGGACGTCGCGGCCCCACGGCAACGGAGGCACCCGAGGGCGCCCCGTGTGTACCGGCCCCGGCAGTCATACCAGGACCTCACGGACCGGGAATGCAGGAGGAGACTCCGGATGAGGCGGGAAACCGTGGCACACATCTGCCACCTGCTGGCACACCTGTCACCGCGTGGCACTGGCGGGGGACACCCTCTCCCCGTGTCCGTCAAGGTTACGGTGGCCCTGAACTTTTATGCAACGGGGTCATTCCAGGCACCGAGTGGGGACCTGTCCGGCATATCGCAGACATCGGTGCATCGGTGCATCCGGGCAGTGACAGATGCCCTATATGCCATGGCGCACTGCTACATCCGCTTCCCCGTGGACCGGGCCAGCCAAGATGCCCGGGCCGAGGGCATCTCTGCCGTGGCCGGGTTCCCCATGGTCCAGGGCGCGATCGATGGGATGCACGTCGCCGTGCGGCCACCTGCAGATAACAGGGCCGTGTTCACCAATAGGAAGGGGACCTATTCGATGAACATACAGGTGGTCTGCGACCACCGCATGATGATCCTGCACGTCTGCGCCCGTTACCCAGGCAGTGTACACGACTCATACGTGTTGTCGCGGTCATCCATCCCCGGCATGTACGAGGGACGCCATCCCCGGCTGAGGGGCTGGTTGCTGGGCGACAGGGGCTACCCATTGCGATCGTGGCTGATGACGCCTATACGGAGGCCACGCAATGAGGCAGAGAACCGCTACAATGATGCCCATGTAGCGACAAGGGGAGTGATAGAGAGGTGCTTTGGCGCGCTGAAGATGCGTTTCACTGACTAGATGGGCGTGGGAATCGGGTAGTATGGCCAAAGACTGCACACCATGGCAACAGCCGACCACCCACACCCCCCACCCATCCACCCACCCAGCACCCTCACCCCCCTCCCCAACCCCACCCACCCCACCCGCATGCACACCACCCCCCCCATTGCCGATCCACCTGCGGCACAACGGGCCAGGCTCACACAGTTGCGGGTGGACGCGTGTCTATTGCAGGCCATGGCGGATGATGACAACCCGCCCTGCGATGAGCTCCTGGCTCCACATCATTGGACTATGTCTGACCCATGGCCACAGTACCACCATCCACCCGGACCATCCCTGCATGCGGCTGTGACACTGCAGCGCACGGTCCCGTCCTCTGCCCGGGGGATGTTGATGGCGGCCCAGGGGGAAGGGGGCAGACTCACCTGGGGCTGAGGTAAGACCACCCCACACACACACACTTGCGCTCAACATATATGACACCCCCGCACGCTTTGGACAGAGCACAAAGGCAGCTTCTGTAGGTGTAACATTGACTTTAATAACCAAACGAGTTCATGCACGTGCCCTAGCCCCTAAAACCCATCTGTACCCTGCACCCATGCCAACTTACTCAGTGTCTAATTGTTTGGCCTTACGGGCCCTTTGACTACGTCTACGTGGTTCCCCAGACGGTACAGCAGAACTGGAGGTGAACTCCTGTGATTCCTGCCCTCTGACACTGGATCCCTTTGGCGGCCGTTTCCTGGGGCGTCCTGGCCTAGATGGGCCAGGCTGCGGCCCGGGCGACTGGGATGGCGAGCTGCCAGCCTGTCCTGCCCGTTGCCCACCCGATGCACCTGGGACGGAAGGGGGGGAGTCCGAGGTGTCGCGGTGTACCGGGACCTCACTTACAGGGGGAGCCGGGATGGACCACACCACCTCCTCCTCCCTTGGGGTGCCCGATGGCCCCCAGGCCTCTACATGGGTGGGGGATGCGAACGGACTGGCCATCCGACACCCCCCCGACATCTGGCGCTGCCAGTCCTGGAGGCCCGTGCTGGTATCGACAGGGGTCTGCAGGTTTGCAGCCATGGAGCCCAGGGGGTTGGCAAACCCTGTCTGTGACAGTGCGACGCCGGCTCGCACATGGCCACTGGCGCCGATGCCCTCAGCGATGGCCTGCAGAGACTGGGCCATGGCCTGCTGAGACTGGGCCATGGCCTGCAGAGACTGGGCTAAGGCGTTGAGCGCCTCTGCCATCTGGCGCTGGCACTGGCTCATGGGCTCCTGTGAGAGGGCAGCCATGTCCTGGGCCACAAACGCCACCTGCACGGTAAGCCCCAGGCCTCGCAAACCGTTCCCCATGTCTGACACCGTCGCACCCATTGCCTCCACCGCGGACGCCACCCGTGCGGTGTCGGCAATGACCGGCACCACTCCCAGCCCCTGGACGCGGGTGGACTCCTCCACCTGCGACTGCAGCCGCCGCAAGCCGGCCGTCACCCTCTTCGCTCGTCTCCGGGTCGGTGGTTGCATCGGATCTATGGGTGGGTGTGGTAACTGCAGGAACCCGGGATCCATCTGGGCGGCAGATGTTCGCTTGGGCTGGGCTGCCCTCCGACCGCCCGGCCCCTCTGCTGCTCCTACCTCCACCTGCTGTACCGGGACGGCTGTGTTGTGCGCACCAGTGAGTGTACCAGACGCCTCATCACTAAAGTGCCCAACCGAGGTGAGTGTTTCTGCGATGGTGGAGCGTGTTGGTGACAGCAGTGGCGTTGTGTCGTGCTCTTCGTCCCACTCTGAGTCCATGGCACTTTGGGGTGGGGGTTCGTCTCCACCCATCCACTCTGAGTCACTGTCCGGTATTTCGTCTTCCTGGGTAGTGCTGTCCCGGGTAGGGGTGACCTGGGCAGTGCTGTCCCGGGTAGTGGTGTCCCGGGTAGTGGTGTCCTGGGTAGTGGTGTCCTGGGTAGTGGTGTCCTGGGTAGTGGTGTCCTGGCTCGGATGTGACGGGGGCCTGTGGCTGCCCCCCTCATCGCTGGGTGGTCGCTCCCGCACGTCTTCCTGTTGCGCCAGGTCTCTCCGTCTCCCGTGGTGTGCGAGGGGCATCCTGCGGGCGTCGCACGCTGGAGGGTCCGGGTCTCTCCATCTCCCGTGGCCTCCAAGGGACATCCTGCGGGCGTCGCATGCTGGAGGTTCCGTGTCTCTCCGTCTCCCGTGGTGTGCGAGGGGCATCCTGCGGGGGTCGCATGCTGGAGGGTCCGTGTCTCTCCGTCTCCCGTGGCCTCCGAGGGGCATCCTGCGGGCGGTCTGCATCTGCGGGGATGGGTGCCTGGACGTTTGGTCCTGCGATACACAATGAAGCATGCATGGTTAGAAATCAGGCAGTGATCAGGTGATATGGGGGAGGGGGATATAGGGGAGGGGGAGATATGGGACGGGCTGTCGGTGGCTCACTTGCTAGTACGCCCCCGACCTCTGCATCAGCAACCTCCCGGTCATCAGGTCCGCCAGCCAGTTCCAGGGCCCTTTCCTCGTGTTCGGTCAGTGGCCTCTCATCAGCGGGGCCTCCTCCAGTCCTCACATGCTCCCTATTGTTGTGTGCGCGCTTATCCTGTGGGGGGGTGGTGGCAGGGGTAAAAGACAACACTGTTAGGCAGGTATATGAATGCACGCCATCGGTTGCGCGTGCATTGCAGAGATTAAGGTTAGGGCTGGATTCACTTGGGGATATGGGGGATATGGGGGAGGGGGGATATGGGGGAGGGGGGATATGGGGGATATGGGGGAGGGGGATATGGGGGATATGGGGGAGGGGGTGATATGGGGGAGGGGGGATATGGGGGATATGGGGGAGGGGGGATATGGGGGATATAGGGGAGGGGGGATATGGGGGATATGGGGGAGGGGGGATATGGGGGATATGGGGAGGGGGGATATGGGGGATATGGGGGAGGGGGTATATGGGGGAGGGGGTATATGGGGGAGGGGGGATATGGGGAGGGGGGATATGAGGGAGGGAGGATATGGGGGATATGGGGAGGGGGATATGGGGGAGGGGGGATATGGGGGAGGGGGGATATGGGGGAGGGGGGATATGGGGGAGGGGGTATATGGGGGAGGGGGATATGGGGAGGGGGATATGGGGGGGGATATGGGGGAAGGGGGGATATGGGGAGGGGGCTATGGGGGATATGGGGGATGGGGGGATATGGGGGAGGGGGGATATGGGGGAGGGGGGATATGGGGGATATGGGGAGGGGGGATATGGGGGAGGGGGGATATGGGGAGGGGGGATATGGGGGAAGGGGGGATATGGGGGAGGGGGATATGAGGGAGGGGGGATATGGGGGAGGCTCACCCTGCCTGCTCTGACGAGGTCGTTCACCTTCATCTGGCACTGGGTGCCTGTCCGTGGTGTCTGGGCCGCAGCGGTGACGGCCTCTGCCACTTCCCTCCACAGACGCCGGCTGTGGCATGGAGCAACTCTGCGGCCGTGCCCGGGATACAGGGCGTCCCTCCTCTGCTCCACCATGTCCAGGAGCGCCTCCACATCCCGTGACTCGAACCTCGGGGCTGAGCGGCGACCAGCCATCCAGTCGGGTGTTCCGGTCGGGTGTTCCGGTCGGGTGGGGGGGAGCAGCGCGGCTTTATGAGCCGTCACGCCGTGCGGCGCGTATGGCGCTGCACGGCGTGAACCACTGCGCAAGCGCGGATCCCGTTACGTCGCTGCTAGCCCATTTCGGGCCGGAGACTTTCGACCCATTTTTCCGACGTGACGCAAGTCGGATTTGCGCCGTTTTTTGCTCCGATCGGCGGACTTTCCGCCGATAACGGAGAATTTCGCCCCTGATTCCTGGGAACCCACCTCTTCACTCACCTGCGGAAGGAGCAGATCTCTGAAAGCAAGTGACTCCAAACAAACCTGTTGGACTTTAACCTGGTGTTGTAAGACTTCTTACTGTGCCCACCCCAGTCCAACACTGGCATCTTCACATCATAAGAATGTAAGAACTAGGAGCAGGAGTAGGCAATTCAGCCTCTTGAGCTCACTCTGCCATTAAATACGAACATGTCTGATCTCCTCTCAACTTCCGGTGGTGGTATGTAGAGGGAAGATGCACATGAGGTGGCGCCCACCAGAATATTACATTTTTGCCCAGTTTCTGGGGGTACGTTCGGTTAAAATTCCACCTGATCGATGGTCTCAGGTGCCCACAGAAGGGAAATGCCCAGAAAGCTCAGGGCAAAGAAACCTAAAGAACAAAATTCATTGACGGAATCAGAGACTCCTCAAGACACTTTGGTGGAGAAAGTGGCAGAGTGTGCTGCCGTGACTCCGTCCACTCCACTAACGGCTGAGCTGCTTACTGGCATCTTGGCAGGGGGATTTGAGAAGAAAAGGCGATTGTTAGAAGAGGCCCTGGCTCCCATTCGGTCGGTGTTGAAGAAGGGCAGCACGGTAGCATTGTGGATAGCACAATTGCTTCACAGCTCCAGGGTCCCAGGTTCGATTCCGGCCTGGGTCACTGTCTGTGCGGAGTCTGCACGTCCTCCCCGTGTGTGCGTGGGTTTCCTCCGGGCGCTCCGGTTTCCTCCCACAGTCCAAAGATGTGCGGGTTAGGTGGATTGGCCATGCTAAATTGCCCATAGTGTCCAAAAATTGCCCTTAGTGGGGTTATGGGGATTAGGTGGGGTTACTGGGTTGTGGGGGTGTGGGCTTAGGTAGGTGCTCTTTCCAAGAGCCGGTGTAGACTCGATGGGCCGAATGGCCTCCTTCTGCACTGTAACTTCTATGAAAAAAAAAAAAAAATACTAATGAGTTGGTAAAAACACATGGCGCAGTGATGAAGGGAGTGGAGGTGGCTCTCTCAAGGTCAGGTTACCTCTCTGGAAGCTGAGATGTTGCATATGGCCGGTGTGAATGAAGTACTGAAGGCTAAAGTTGACGATCTGGAGAATTGTTCTAAAAGGCAGATACCAGAATCGTGAGGTTGTCAGAGGGAGTGGAAGGCCCAACTCCCATGGGACACTTTTCAATGATGTTTGGGAAGATGTGGGGAGGGTGGATTCATGTCCCCTCCTAATCTGGATCGAGTGCACAAGACACTTCAGCAGAAACCCCACCCAAACAAACTGCCATGAGCTGTATCGTAAAGTTCCATAGCTTTCAAGAAAAGGAACAGGTCCCAAGATGGGCTAAACATCATTGTGATTATAAGTGGGAAGTCAACGCCATCAGGATGTATTACGATGTTGGCGTGGAGCTGACGAAGAAGCGGGCAGCATTTAATAAAGCCAAGGCCATCATGTATAAGAGTTGAGTTCAATTTGGGGTGGTTTACCCAGCGAGGCTCAGAGTGACCTTTGACTCAAAAGACAACTTTTTTGATACGCCGGAGGATTCTGGGACTCTTGTAAGAAATCATGGGCTGGGTGTGAGTTGATTGGGGTTTATGTGAGGTATTTGATGTTCGGGTGGGTTTGAGGTTGCAGGGCGTTTTGGGGGTCTCTTGTATAGGTCTGCATTTCTTTGTTCTTGGGTAGGATGACAATTTCAAAGGATGATTTGGGTAGGGGGCTCAAAGTTATGGGGGAGTTGTTCTTTGTGCTATAATTGTTATGGGAAATATATGGCTCACGTTGGAGAACATTGTTGTAACGGGTTTTGTTCTACTTAGTGTGGGTTTTTTTGTTATCTGTATTTTTCTTCACTCTGGGCGGGTGGCCGCCCTGCTAGCCCAATCGTAAGCAAGTTAATGAGAGCAGAGCGGTGGGGGTAGTTGTAGCTCATTATCTTAGTTTAGATTTGGATAATGAACTTTGTGGTTTATTTTGTTTTGGTGATGACAGATTTTTCTTTGTTTTGTCTTGCTGCTGGGATTGGTAGCCACCTTGGGGTGGGCCTGGTGCCTGTACTCCCTAAGCAGTTGTGGTTGACCCATTTTGGTGGAAATGGCTGATGGATCGAGGGTGGGTTGGTAGGCTCCCAATTTGGCTGGTCATTTGGAACATAAGGGGGCAGAATGGCCCAGTGAAAAAGTCGAGAGTATTTGCTCACCTGAAAAGTTTGAGTGCTGATGTGGTGTTGCTGCAGGAGACTCATTTGTGAGTAGGGACCAAACAAGGTTGCAGAAGGGGTGGGTGAGACAAGTATTTAATTTGGTTTTCGCTGGTAGGGCCCAGGGGGCAGCAATTCTGATTAATAAAAGGGTTCAATTTTTGGTCACTAAGATCTTGGCGGATCTTAATGGTAGATATATAATTGTTAGTGGGCCCTTGGCAGGCACCTTGGTGATCCTGGTTAATGTCTATGTGTCAAATTGGGGTTTTGTTAGCAAGTTGCTGGCCTCTATTCCTGACTTGGACTCGTATCACCTAATCTTGAGGGGGGACTTAAACTGTGTCCTAAATCCCAACGTGGATCAATCTAGGCCCAAGTCACTGGCTTCATCAGGATGGCAAAGGTGTTTTTTTTTTAAATTTTAGAGTACCCAATTATTTTTTTTCCAATTAAGGGGCAATTTAGCGTGGCCAATCCACCTAACATGCACATCTTTGGGCTGTGTGGGTGAAACCCACGCAGACACAGGGAGAATGTCCGTGAATATCACAGCTATACTGCAAGAGGACACCTCAGAGGGCAGTGAGGCTATATGGGTAGAGATCAGGAATAAGAAGGGTGCAGTCACAATGTTGGGGGTATACTACAGGCCTCCCAACAGCCAGCGGGAGATAGAGGAGCAGATAGGTAGGCAGATTTTGGAAAAGAGTAAAAACAACAGGGTTGTGGTGATGGGAGACTTCAACTTCCCCAATATTGACTGGGACTCACTTAGTGCCAGGGGCTTAGACGGGGCGGAGTTTGTAAGGAGCATCCAGGAGGGCTTTTTAAAACAATATGTAAACAGTCCAACTAGGGAAGGGGCAGTACTGGACCTGGTATTGGGGAATGAGCCCGGCCAGGTGGTAGATGTTTCAGTAGGGGAGCATTTCGGTAACAGTGACCACAATTCAGTAAGTTTTAAAGTACTGGTGGACAAGGATAAGAGTGGTCCGAGGATGAATGTGCTAAATTGGGGGAAGGCTAATTATGACAATATTAGGCGGGAACTGAAGAACATAGATTGGGGGCGGATGTTTGAGGGCAAATCAACATCTGACATGTGGGAGGCTTTCAAGTGTCAGTTGAAGGGAATACAGGACAGGCATGTTCCTGTGAGGAAGAAAGATAAATACGGCAATTTTCGGGAACCTTGGATGACGAGTGATATTGTAGGCCTCGTCAAAAAGAAAAAGGAGGCATTTGTCAGGGCTAAAAGGCTGGGAACAGACGAAGCCTGTGTGGCATATAAGGAAAGTAGGAAGGAACTTAAGCAAGGAGTCAGGAGGGCTAGAAGGGGTCATGAAAAGTCATTGGCAAATAGGGTTAAGGAAAATCCCAAGGCTTTTTACACGTACATAAAAAGCAAGAGGGTAGCCAGGGAAAGGGTTGGCCCACTGAAGGATAGGCAAGGGAATCTATGTGTGGAGCCAGAGGAAATGGGCGAGGTACTAAATGAATACTTTGCATCAGTATTCACCAAAGAGAAGGAATTGGTAGATGTTGAGTCTGGAGAAGGGGGTGTAGATAGCCTGGGTCACATTGTGATCCAAAAAGACGAGGTGTTGGGTGTCTTAAAAAATATTAAGGTAGATAAGTCCCCAGGGCCTGATGGGATCTACCCCAGAATACTGAAGGAGGCTGGAGAGGAAATTGCTGAGGCCTTGACAGAAATCTTTGGATCCTCGCTGTCTTCAGGGGATGTCCCGGAGGACTGGAGAATAGCCAATGTTGTTCCTCTGTTTAAGAAGGGTAGCAAGGATAATCCCGGGAACTACAGGCCGGTGAGCCTTACTTCAGTGGTAGGGAAATTACTGGAGAGAATTCTTCGAGACAGGATCTACTCCCATTTGGAAGCAAATGGACGTATTAGTGAGAGGCAGCACGGTTTTGTGAAGGGGAGGTCGTGTCTCACTAACTTGATAGAGTTTTTCGAGGAGGTCACTAAGATGATTGATGCAGGTAGGGCAGTAGATGTTGTCTATATGGACTTCAGTAAGGCCTTTGACAAGGTCCCTCATGGTAGACTAGTACAAAAGGTGAAGTCACACGGGATCAGGGGTGAACTGGCAAGGTGGATACAGAACTGGCTAGGCCATAGAAGGCAGAGGGTAGCAATGGAGGGATGCTTTTCTAATTGGAGGGCTGTGACCAGTGGTGTTCCACAGGGATCAGTGCTGGGACCTTTGTTCTTTGTAGTATATATAAATGATTTGGAGGAAAATGTAACTGGTCTGATTAGTAAGTTTGCAGACGACACAAAGGTTGGTGGAATTGCGGATAGCGATGAGGACTGTCTGAGGATACAGCAGGATTTAGATTGTCTGGAGACTTGGGCGGAGAGATGGCAGGTGGAGTTTAATCCGGACAAATGTGAGGTAATGCATTTTGGAAGGGCTAATGCAGGTAGGGAATATACAGTGAATGGTAGAACCCTCAAGAGTATTGAAAGTCAAAGAGATCTAGGAGTACAGGTCCACAGGTCATTGAAAGGGGCAACACAGGTGGAGAAGGTAGTCAAGAAGGCATACGGCATGCTTGCCTTCATTGGCCGGGGCATTGAGTATAAGAATTGGCAAGTCATGTTGCAGCTGTATAGAACCTTAGTTAGGCCACACTTGGAGTATAGTGTTCAATTCTGGTCGCCACACTACCAGAAGGATGTGGAGGCTTTAGAGAGGGTGCAGAAGAGATTTACCAGAATGTTGCCTGGTATGGAGGGCATAAGCTATGAGGAGCGATTGAATAAACTCGGTTTGTTCTCTCTGGAACGAAGGAGGTTGAGGGGCGACCTGATAGAGGTATACAAAATTATGAGGGGCATAGACAGAGTGGATAGTCAGAGGCTTTTCCCCAGGGTAGAGGGGTCAATTACTAGGGGGCATAGGTTTAAGGTGAGAGGGGCAAGGTTTAGAGTAGATATACGAGGCAAGTTTTTTACGCAGAGGGTAGTGGGTGCCTGGAACTCGCTACCGGAGGAGGTAGTGGAAGCAGGGACGATAGGGACATTTAAGGGGCATCTTGACAAATATATGAATAGGATGGGAATAGAAGGATACGGACCCAGGAAGTGTAGAAGATTGTAGTTTAGTCGGGCAGTATGGTCGGCGCGGGCTTGGAGGGCCGAAGGGCCTGTTCCTGTGCTGTACATTTCTTTGTTCTTTGTTTGTTCTAATACAAGAGACCCCAAAAACTACTTCCAACATCAAATTTTGCTTATGGCTGCAACAGGTCCACAGCAGATGCCATCTCCATGGCCCTGCACTCCACCCTGGAACACCTAGATAACAAAGACACCTATGCCAGACTCCTATTTATCGACTACAGCTCAGCCTTCAACACCCTTATTCCTATGAAACTCATCTCCAAACTTCGTGGCCTTAGCCTCGGCTCCTCCCTCTGCGACTGGATCCTGAACTTTCTAACCCACAGGCCACAATCAGTAAGAATAGGCAACAACGCCTCATCCACGATCATCCTCAACACCGGTGCCCCACAAGGCTGTGTCCTCAGCCCCCTACTATACTCTTTGTACACCTATGACTGTGTGGCCAAATTCCCCATCAACTCGATTTTCAAATTTGCTGATGACACCACAGTAGTGGGTCAGATTTCAAACAGTGACGAGACAGAGTATAGGAGTGAGATAGAGGATCTGGTGAACTGGTGCAATGACAATAATCTCTCCCTCAATGTCAACAAAACAATGGAGATTGTCATCGACTTCAGGAAGCGTAGTGGAGGACATGCCCCTGTCTACATCAATGGGAACGAAGTAGAAAGGGTCGCGAGCTTCAGGTTTTTGGGTGTATAGATCACCAACAGCCTGTCCTGGTCCCCCCATGCCGACACTATGGTTAAGAAAGCCCACCAATGATTCTACTTTCTCAGAAGACTAAGGAAATTTGGCATGTCACCTACGACTCTCACCAATTTCTACAGATGCACCATTGAAAGCATTCTTTCTGGTTGTATCACAGCTTGGTATGGAGCCTGCTCTGCCCAAGACCGCAGGAAACTACAAAAGGTTGTGAATGTAGCCCAGTCCATCACGCAAACCAGCCTCCCATCCATTGACTCTATCTATAAACCCGCTGCCTCAAAAAGGCACCTTTTTCCATCAGGAAAAAGATACCAAAGTTTGAGGTCACGTACCAACCGACTCAAGAACAGCTTCTTCCCTGCTGCCATCAGACTTTTGAATGGGCCTACCTCGTATTAAGTTGATCTTTTCTCTACACCTTGCTATAACTGTAACATTATATTCTGCAGTCTCTCCTTCCTTCCCAATGTATGGTATGTGTTGTCTGTACAGCATGCAAGAAACAATACTTTTCACTGTATATTAATACATGTAACAATAATAAATCAAATCAAATCAAATTGAAATGTGCAAACTCCACACAGACAGTGACCCAGGGCCGGGATTTGTTCCTGGGTTCTCAGCGCTGTAGTCCCAGTGCTAACCACTCAGGCTGGCAAAGGCTTTTATGAAGCAGATGATGGGGGGGGGGGGGGGGGGGGGGGGGCAGATCCGTGGTACCTTTTGCACCCAAGGCATAAAGATTTTTCTTTTTTTTCCATGTCACGGTTTACTCATGGATTGACTTTTTTGTGATGGGGAGGTCTCTCCTTCCCTGAGTGAAGAAGGCAGGGTGTTCGGCGAGTGTGATTTCAGACCATGCTCCACATTTTGTGGATTTGGCCCGAGAGTCAGGTCCCTCTCAATGCCCACCATGGAGGGCGGATATGGTGCTGTTGGCAGACAAACGATTTTGCGGACATATATTCTCTGCCATTGGAGAGGATATCAAATTTAATAAAAGTGAGTATATCTCACCTTCTACGCTGTGGGAAGCCCTTAAGGTGGTAATATAGGGGGGAGATAGTTTCTTTCAAAGCACATGTGGAAAGGACTGCGAGGGTGGAGTGCAGAGAATGGTGGACTCCATCCTTGAGGTGAACCTCAGTACTCGCTTGCCCCTACCTCGGATGTACTTGCGAATAGGAACAATCTACAGACGCAGTTTGATTTGCTATCAACAGGTAAGTCAGTAAGCCAGCTGCGATGCTGGAGGGGGGAATTTTATGAACATGGGGAGAAGGCCAGTTGCCTTTTAGCTCATCAACTAAGGTGTCAGGCTGTTTCCCAAGAGATTGCACAGATAAAGGACTCGGGTGGTAGTTTGGTTTCCGCCCTGTATAAAGTCAATGCAGCTTTCGAAAAATTCTATAGGGATCACTATAGATCGGAGCCCCTGGAGGAGGGGGAGAACATGCACGAACAGACTCAAAACAGCTTCTTCCCCACTGTTACCAGACTCCTAAACGACCCTCTTGTGGACTGACCTGATTAACACTGCACCCCTCTATGCTTCACCCGATGCTGGTGTTATCTAGTTACATTGTGTACCTTGTGTTGCCCTATTATGTATTTTCTTTTATTTCCTTTTCTTTTCATGTGCTTAATGATCTGTTGAGTTGCTCGCAGAAAAATACTTTTCACTGCACCTTGGTACACGTGACAATAAACAAATCCAATCCAATCCAATCCAAGGAGGGTTTGACCATGGCGGAGTTTTTGGATGGGTTATCCCTCCCATTGGAGGAGAGGGAGAGGTGGAAGGAGTTGGAATCCCCGTTGTCTTCAGAGGAAATTATGAAATGTATTGGTTCATGCGGGCGGGTAAAACTCCCGGCCCTGGTGGATTCCCCATTAGGTTTTGCATGACGTTTGCAGGTCAGTTGATCCCGTTAATATTGGACATGTTCAAAGACTCTTTGTCCTGGGGCTCATTGCCCACTACACTGATGCAGGCCTCTGTTTCTCTGATCCTGATAATGGACAAGGACTTGGGTCATTTTAACCCACTTCACTTCTGAATACAGATGTTAAGTTGCTCGCAAAGGTGCTAGCACTGCGGTTCGATCCCTGCCTTCCAGGGGTGATCATGGAAGACCAGACAAGCTATGATGATGATCGTAGTTGTCAGCCAATATATACGTCGGCTGTTAAATATTGTTCTTTCCCCCTCTCTTGTTCCCGAACCAGAGGTGATTGTGTCCATGAATGCCGAAGAAGTGTTTGATAGGGTGGAGTGGGGATATCTCCTTCAGATCCTTGGGAGGTTTGGGTTTGGGCAAAAGTTAATTTCTTGGATTTGTTTGCTGTATAGGGCCCCCACTGCTGGTGTTCACACTGATACATTGAGGTTGGGGATTTTCCATTGAATCGGGGTATGAAGCAGGGATGTCCATTATCTCACCTTCTGTTTGTTTTGGCAATTGAACCACTGACCATAGTTTTAAGATCCTCCAGTAAGTGGAAGGTGATAAAGACAGGATTATAGTTGGATGTGGCAATCCTACACCTTAATGGCCCAGTAACACTACCTAATTGAATGTCACTTGTGGAATAGTCACTTGGCTAAAGTACTGAAGTTAACAATGGGTTGAGGCCTTCTGGAAGAAAAGTGACAAGAAGAGTATGAGGGGAGGGCAGTGGTGGTGGGGCTGGTGACATACAGTATATTGGGTTGTAATTGGTGTGCTCAGCCTGTGAAGTCATGTTGGTGAATACTGTTCCTATTTCACCGTGGGGTCCCCATCTCTCCTGCCCAATTAAACAAAGGTCACCCCCTCCACCCGCCTCAGAGCCCAGCTCCAGGAGGAAGGGTTTTGAATTCCAGTATTCCACTCAATGACTCATGAGTTTAACCAAATACTCCAGGATCATACTATATATTCATCCCCACACTGAATCCTCATGCTCCACACCACATACAAAATGGGTTAAGCATTGTTATTTCTCAGCCAGAAATCACTGGTAGAAAAGCCTTTTGCGGCTACAAGCCAGAGATTCGGGCCCATCTTTATCACCAGTGTCTACCTCAATAAGAAGTGATCAGGTGGTATGATGTGGAAAATAAGTCCTGCAATGAATTTAAATAAACCTTCTTGGAACCGTCCATGAAGACATTTGAGAAGGATGTCCTAATAGGGTTGTCAACTTTGGCTGGACATATTCCAGGAGATGTCATCACATGACTTTCTATCTTCCACTTTCCATCACCCAGACTCCTGTCATTGGTTACCATCATCATGGGGCCCAGCCTTTTCAACATGTCCTGGTTTTGAATTTAGAAAATCTAGGACGGAATTCCCTGCCCGTTCTGATTCATTTTCCTGCCGGCAGAGCACCTCCACCCACGGGTTTCCCAGCAGCATGGGATGGCTACAATGGGAAATTCCATTGACAAGTGTTGGGAAGACAAAATCCCGCTACCAGCAAATAGCGTGCCGCTGAGAAGCACGGGGCTAGAGAACTGGATAATCCAGCCCCAGGTCACCCTTGTGGCCACCAGCAGTGCCAGAATGGTATTCAAACACAATCTCTAACCTCATGGAATGATAGATCCCTTAATCTATCATTACAGTAACTTCATTGCAGTGTTAATGTAAGCCTACTTGTGACAATAAAAAAAGATTAAAGATTACCATCAAACCAAGGGATCCATGGGTGGCATGGTAGCACAGTGGTTAGCACTGTTGCTTCACAGCACCAGGGTCCCAGGTTCAATTCCCGGCTTGGGTCACTGTCTGTGCGGAGTCTGCACGTTCTCCCTGGGTCTGCCTGGGTTGCCTCCGGGTGCTCCGGTTTCCTCCCACAGTCCAAAATATGCAGATTAGGTGGACTGGCCATTTAAAATTGCCCTTAGTGTCCAGAAAGGTTAGGTGGGGTTACTGGATTACGGGGATGGGGTGGAGGTGTGGGCTTAAGTAGGGTGTTCTTTACAGAGTCCAGTGCAGACTCGATGGGCCGAATGGTCTCCTGCACTGTAAATTCTATAATTCTATGATTCAAAGAAGACTGTAGGAGTACATGCAAGGAGCAAAACCACTAAAGATGAGGTGCCCACTTGGTGAAGCTACAAACAGGATTGCTTTTTTGCCAAGCTGCAGGAGCGTCATGTGAAAGATAGAACTAAGCCATCCCACAACCAAATGATCAAGTCAAAACTCTGTAGTCCTGCTACATCCAGTTGTGAATGGTGGTGGACAATTAAATAACTAATAGGTGGAGGAGAAGGAGGAGGTTCCACAAATATCCATATCCTCAATGATGGGAGTGAACAGCACATCAGTGCAAAAGTGCCTAATTTAGTCAGAATTGCAGATTCATATTGGCCTCTTCCTGGAGGTCCTCAGCATCACTGATACTAGTCTTCGGACAATTTGATTCACTTCCTGTGATATCAAGAAATGACTGAAGGCACTGGATACTGCAAAGGCTATGGACCCTGACAACATTGCCACAATTGCACTGAAGACTTGTGTCCCAGGGATAGCTGGACATCTAGCCTAGCTGTTCCAGTACAAGTAAAACTGGCATTTACCCAACGAGTGGAAAATCGCCCAGCTATGTCCTCTCTGAAAACAAAGGATAAATCCAATCCAGCCAATTACCACCCCATCAGTCCCTCTCGATCATCATATGTTGGGAGATTTCATTGGCAGTGCTAACAAGTGACACTTCCACAGCAACAACCTACTCACTAATGCAGTTTTGCCAGGGCCACTCAGTTCCTGACCTCATTAAAGCCTTGGTTCAAACATGGACAAAAAAGCTGAACTTGAGAGAGATGGTGAGTTTAACTGCCATTGACACCAAGGCAGCGTTTGACTGAATGTCTCATTAGGAGCTGTGCCAAATTGAAGTCAATGGAAATCGTGGGTGAAACTCTCCACTGGTTAGAGTAATAACATAAAGGAAGATGGCTGTGGTTATTGGAGTCCAATCCACACAGTCCCAGGTTTTTGATGTAGGAGTTCCTCAGAATAATGGCCTTGGTCCAATCATCTTCAGCTATTCATTAATGGCCTTCCTTCTATCGTAAGGTCAGAAGTGGGGATGTTTGCTACTGAGTGTTCAATATTAATGTAAGCCGACCGATGTCCTGGGGGGGTGTTTGCTAGAGCTGTTGGGGAGAGTTAAACTAATGTGGCAGGGGGATGGGAACCAATGCAGGAAGTTGGAAGGTAGTAAAACAGGGACAGAAATAAAAGGCAGTAAGGGGGAAAGTGTAAGACAGAGAAGCCATAGTCAAAAATCAAAAAGGGCGACAGTACAAGGTACAGTGACTGAGGGGAGCTCAGTGAATAGGACCAGGAATACTAAAAGAAATAAAACGGGAAGTGAAAACATTAATGGTAAGCAACGTGGCAGGTTGTTACAGGAAGATATGGGTTCGACGACAAGGAAAATTAGGAGAACGGTTAAGAGGAAATATAACTTAGGAGAGGTTACTGATCGAGGTGTTAAGATTAAGAACAGAGGTAAAAAAGCCAACATAAGTGTACTTTACCTGAATGCTCGTAGTATTCGGAATAAGGTAAATGAGTTGATGGCGCAAATCATCGTGAATGACTATGATTTAGTAGCCATTACTGAAACATGGTTAAAGGATGGTCACGACTGGGAGTTAAATATCCGAGGGTATCAAACTTTTCGGAAGGACAGAGTGGATGGTAAGGGAGGTGGTGTAGCTCTGTTATTTAAGGATGACATCCGGGCAACAGTAAGGGATGACATCGGTGCTATGGAGGATAAGGTTGAATCCATTTGGGTGGAAATCAGGAATAGTAAGGCGAAAAAGTCACTGATAGGAGTAATCTATAGGCCACCAAATAGTAACATTATGGTGGGGCAGGCAATAAACAAAGAAATAACAGATGCATGTAGAAATGGTACAGCAGTTATCATGGGGGATTTTAATCTACATGTTGATTGGTTTAACCAGGTCGGTCAAGGCAGCCTTGAGGAGGAGTTTATAGAATGTATCCGCGATAGTTTCCTCGAACAGTATGTAATGGAACCTACGAAGGAACAAGCGGTCCTAGATCTGGTCCTGTGTATTGAGACAGGATTGATTCAGGATCTCATAGTTAGGGATCCTCTCGGAAGGAGCGATCACAATATGGTGGAATTTAAAATACAGATGTAGGGTGAGAAGGTAAAATCAAGCACGAGTGTTTTGTGCTTAAACAAAGGAGATTACAATGGGATGAGAGAAGAACTAGCTAAGGTAGACTGGGAGCAAAGACTTTATGGTGAAACAGTTGAGGAACAGTGGAGAACCTTCCAAGTGATTTTTCACAGTGCCCAGCAAAGGTTTATACCAACAAAAAGGAAGGACGGTAAAAAGAGGGAAAATCGACCGTGGATATCTAAGGAAATAAGGGAGAGTATCAAATTGAAGGAAAAAACATACAAAGTAGCAAAGATCAGTGGGAGACTAGAGGACTGGGAAATCTTTAGGGGGCAACAGAAAGCTACTAAAAAAGCTATAAAGAAGAGTAAGATAGATTATGAGAGTAAACATGCTCAGAATATAAAAACAGATAGTAAAAGTTTCTACAAATATATAAAAGAAAAAAGAGTGGCTAAGGTAAATATTGGTCCTTTAGAGGATGAGAAGGGAGATTTAATAATGGGAGATGAGGAAATGGCTGAGGAACTGAACAGGTTTTTTGGGTCGGTCTTCACAGTGGAAGACACAAATAACATGCCAGTGACTGATGGAAATGAGGCTATGACAGGTGAGGACCTAGAGAGGATTGATATCACCAAGGAGGTAGTGATGGGCAAGCTAATGGGGCTAAAGGTAAACAAGTCTCCTGGCCCTGATGGAATGCATCCCAGAGTGCTAAAAAAGATGGCTAGGGAAATTGCAAATGCACTAGTGATAATTTACCAAAATTCACTAGACTCTGGGGTGGTCCCAGCGGATTGGAAATTAGTAAACGTGACACCACTGTTTAAAAAAGGAGGTAAGCAGAAAGTGGGTAATTATAGGCCAGTGAGCTTAACTTCGGTAGTAGGGAAGATGCTGGAATCTGTCATCAAGGAAGAAATTGCGAGGCATCTGGATGGAAATTGTCCCATTGGACAGACGCAGCATGGGTTCATAAAGGCCAGGTCGTGCCTAACTAATTTAGTGGAATTTTTTGAGGACATTAACAGTGCGGTAGATAACGGGGAGCCAATGGATGTGGTATATCTGGATTTCCAGAAAGCCTTTGACAAGGTGCCACACAAAAGATTGTTGCATAAGATAAAGATGCATGGCATTAAGGGGAAAGTAGTAGCATGGATAGAGGATTGGTTAATTAATAGAAAGCAAAGAGTGTGGATTAATGGGTGTTTCCCTGGTTGGCAATCAGTAGCTAGTGGTGTCCCTCAGGGATCAGTGTTGGGCCCACAACTGTTCACAATTTACATAGATGATTTGGAGTTGGGGACCAAGGGCAATGTGTCCAAGTTTGCAGACGACACTAAGATAAGTGGTAAAGCAAAAAGTGCAGAGGATACTGGAAGTCTGCAGAGGGATTTGGATAGGCTAAGTGAATGGGCTAGGGTCTGGCAGATGGAATACAATGTTGACAAATGTGAGGTTATCCATTTTGGTAGGAATAACAGCAAAAGGGATTATTATTTAAATGATAAAATATTAAAACATGCTGCTGTGCAGAGAGACCTGGGTGTGCTAGTGCATGAGTCGCAGAAAGTTGGTTTTCAGGTGCAACAGGTGATTAAGAAGGCAAATGGAATTGTGTCCTTCATTGCTAGAGGGATGGAGTTTAAGACTAGGGAGGTTATGCTGCAATTGTATAAGGTGTTAGTGAGGTCACACCTGGAGTATTGTGTTCAGTTTTGGTCTCCTTACTTGAGAAAGGACGTACTGGCACTGGAGGGTGTGCAGAGGAGATTCACTAGGTTAATCCCAGAGCTGAAGGGGTTGGATTACGAGGAGAGGTTGAGTCGACTGGGACTGTACTTGTTGGAATTTAGAAGGATGAGGGGGGATCTTATAGAAACATATAAGATTATGAAGGGAATAGATAGGATAGATGCGGGCAGGTTGTTTCCACTGGCGGGTGAAAGCAGAACTAGGGGGCATAGCCTCAAAATAAGAGAAAGTAGATTTAGGACTGAGTTTAGGAGGAACTTCTTCACCCAAAGGGTTGTGAATCTATGGAATTCCTTACCCAGTGAAGCAGTAGAGGCTCCTTCATTAAATGTTTTTAAGATAAAGATAGATAGTTTTTTGAAGAATAAAGGGATTAAAGGTGTTCGGGCCGGAAAGTGGAGCTGAGTCCACAAAAGGTCAGCCATGATCTCATTGAATGGTGGAGCAGGCTCGAGGGGCCAGGTGGCCTACTCCTGCTCCTAGTTCTTATGTTATTATGTTCAACGCCATTCACAACTCCTCAGATATTGAAGCAGTCTATGTGAATATGCATCAAGATCTGGAAACAATCAGGCTTGGGCTGACAAGTGGCAAGTAACATTTATACCACACAAGTGCCAGGGAATGACCATCTCCAACAAGAGAGAATCTAACCATCTTCCTTTGACAACCAATGGCATTACCATCACTGAATCTCCTATTATTAAGAGCGTGGAGGGTACAATTGACCAGAAACTGAACTGTACCACCTCAGTGGCGTAGTGGTATTGTCACTGGACTAGTAATTCAGAGACCCAGGGTAATGCTCTGGGGACTTGGGTTAGGATCCCATCAGCAGATGGTGAAATTTGAATTCAATGAATATCTGGAATTAAAAGTCTAATAATGACCATGAAACCATTGTCGATTATTGTAAAAACCCATCTGTACTTGTTGGAATTTAGAAGGATGAGGGGGGATCTTATAGAAACATATAAGATTATGAAGGGAATAGATAGGATAGATGCGGGCAGGTTGTTTCCACTGGCGGGTGAAAGCAGAACTAGGGGGCATAGCCTCAAAATAAGAGGAAGTAGATTTAGGACTGAGTTTAGGAGGAACTTCTTCACCCAAAGGGTTGTGAATCTATGGAATTCCTTACCCAGTGAAGCAGTAGAGGCTCCTTCATTAAATGTTTTTAAGATAAAGATAGATAGTTTTTTGAAGAATAAAGGGATTAAAGGTGTTCGGGCCGGAAAGTGGAGCTGAGTCCACAAAAGGTCAGCCATGATCTCATTGAATGGTGGAGCAGGCTCGAGGGGCCAGGTGGCCTACTCCTGCTCCTAGTTCTTATGTTATTATGTTCAACGCCATTCACAACTCCTCAGATATTGAAGCAGTCTATGTGAATATGCATCAAGATCTGGAAACAATCAGGCTTGGGCTGACAAGTGGCAAGTAACATTTATACCACACAAGTGCCAGGGAATGACCATCTCCAACAAGAGAGAATCTAACCATCTTCCTTTGACAACCAATGGCATTACCATCACTGAATCTCCTATTATTAAGAGCGTGGAGGGTACAATTGACCAGAAACTGAACTGTACCACCTCAGTGGCGTAGTGGTATTGTCACTGGACTAGTAATTCAGAGACCCAGGGTAATGCTCTGGGGACTTGGGTTAGGATCCCATCAGCAGATGGTGAAATTTGAATTCAATGAATATCTGGAATTAAAAGTCTAATAATGACCATGAAACCATTGTCGATTATTGTAAAAACCCATCTGGTTCACTAATGTTCTTTGAGGAAAAAAATATGATGTATTTATCTATATGTAACTTAAGATCCACAGCAATGTGGTCAACTCTTAATGTCCCTCAGGGATGGGCAATAAATGCAGCTCAAAGCAGCCCGCTAGATCAGCACTCACCCACCACATAAACATTCATTTCCATGTTAATAATAATATATAATAATCGTTATTATTGTCACAAGTAGGTTTAACACTGCAATGAAGTTACTGTGAAAATACCCCAGTCGCCACACTCCAGTGCCTGTTTGGGTACACAGAGGGGGAATTCAGAATGTCCAATTCACCGAACAAGCACTGCTTTCAGGACGTGTGGGAAGAAACCGGAGCACCTGGAGGAGACCCATGGGGAGAATGTGCAAGCTTCGCACAGACAGTGGTCCAAGCGGGAATCAAACCCGGGTCCCTGGCGTTGTGAAGCAACAGTGCTAACAACTGTGCTACCTTTGCACCAACTTGTTTGGTCCAATAACAAACTTTTTAATTGTTCTGACAGTATATACTATATATAAGATGTCCATCAGCAAAACCCCTTCAACAGCACTTTTCAGAGTTGTGACCTCCACCACTTAGAAGGACAAGGGCAGCAGAGACATGGGAATATCATCGCCTCTGAGTTGCACACCCCATCCATGTGGAACTGCATTACTGTTCCTTCACTGTTCAAAATGCTGAAACACCCTTCCCAGCAGCACTGTAAGTTTGCATACAAGCATTCGATGGACTGCAGCAGTTTAAGTAGGCAGCTCAGCATCAACTTCTCAAGGGCAATTAGGAACAGGCAATAAATGCTGGATGCCCGCATCGCATGAAATAATAAAAACACATTTCAAGTATGTCTTATTTGTTTACATAACACAGTAAATTCCAACAATCAGAGAATCTTTACAGTGTAGAAGGAGGCCATTCGGCAAACGAGTCTGCACCGGCTCTCTGGAGGAGCATTCTACCTCGTCCCACTCCACTGCCTTATCACTGTAACCTTGCACATTCTCTCTTTTCGGATAACAATCCAATTCCCTTTTGGAGACCTCGATCGAACCTGCCCCACTCAGGAAGTTCGTTCCAGACACCAACCACCCTTTGTATGAAAACATTTTTCCTCACATCACTTTTACTCCTTCTGCCAATTATTTAGAATCGGTCCTCTAGTTCATGATGCCCTCTTGAGTGTGAACATCATCTTACTATTTACCCTGCCCGTACCCCTCAGGATCTTAAATACCTCTGTCAAGTATCCTCTCAGCAAAAACTTTCAATAAAAGGTAGGGTTGTAAATATGGTTTGTCCACATTTTCTTTTCTAAAACTATTATGAAATGTATATGTATTTCAATAGATGACATAGAGTAGTGGGCGTGAACTGTAATTTGAACTCTAGCTTTGGTATTTCATCCAGTCGAATCGTATCTAATCACAGTTTCCCTTTCTGTTTGCTGACAGGTTCCCAAGTGAAATGAGGCTCTTCAGTCTCAGCCTTGTATTATTGACGGTGATAAGCGTTCAGCGCAGAACGGCCATTGGTTTGACAATACCAAACAGATAGTAAGAGGAGTTGATCATTGGATAGGCTATAATCTTACTCCGGGGTATTTGTTCAAGGCACGGAGAAAGGTAGATTTTGAAGGTGATGCTGAGAACTTGTCCCTTGTTTTCTCGTGCGCCCAATGCCTATAAAGTGAGGGAATGTTTCATTCTGATACATTGATGAATGGAAGTTCGTTTAAAACATTAACAATAGCAGCACAGTGATGTTCAGCGAAGCCCATCCACGCACACATTTATGGTGAACTTCAGGTCTGGAGGATCTTTCCCTTTTATTGAAATGGTGCTTTAGATCTACGGATAGCTAAAATGGAATCGCTTTACAATGTACAAGACACTTTAACAATTCTAATAAGTAGCAGTTGGCTTTTCCGGCAGGATTATAGTGGAACAACTTCCGCAAATGGAAAGTACACACGCTAAAACAATATACAGAACACGGCAATATTTGTACACATACAACTTCAAATATATATATATTTCCAGTACATTGGGTTTTTATTCCAAATATATCGTCTTTATTTGTAACCAGAGGCAGCACCTGCGTTTCTACCGCTGGGAGAAATTGCATATGATCCAATGACTAGGGCCTTTAAACTAACAATTCCATGAGAATGAACAGAACAAGACAAAATAAAAATAATTGACTACTGTTAATACATAAGATTGCTTGAAACAACACAAACACAATATTATATGAACATTTTGTTTTCTTGAAATTGACTTATTTCTGAGCAATCCCAGCTAGCTTCCACTCGCTGGAATGTAAACATTTCATTCCAATATATTATTATACGCCCACTAGAATTGCAAAAATATAAAACAAACGAATGACAAATGTTAGCTCGACGCCATTGCTGTCGCTGACTGCTGCGGACATGGCGTGTGGTGGTAATTCTGATGGGAGATTTCAGCCTATGCAATTAATTTAAAATATTTTCTGGTTAAGTTCCAATTGAAGTGATTTCCAGACTGTGATGTTACTAAATGTTCTGGCAAGTTTCACTTTAGGAGTTTTTCACCGAGTCTCTAGTAGCCGCACCTTGGCTCCTTAAGGAAGAGGTGGGTTGTGAAGAGGAGACACCGACAGACAGCAGCTCTCTTCCAATTGGATTATTCGGAGCACAGACTTCATCCTTCAGATCGCCGGAGGAGACCACAGAGTCCTGTTCAGGAGCGCCACTCCTGACTCTCTTCTTATCTTCTTCTTTCTTCCACTTCATCCTCCTGTTTTGGAACCAGATCTTTATGTGCCGCTCGGTGAGGTTTAACATGACAGCCAGCTCCACCCTGCGGGGTCTGGAGATGTATTTATTGAAGAGGAATTCCTTCTCCAACTCCAGCAACTGAGCCCGAGTGTAGGCAGTGCGCGTGCGCTTGTTTTCTTCCTGTTCCACCATGAAGGAAGTCCCTAAAAAGACAGAAAACATCCAAATCCACTTTCATTTCAGATTTCATCGAGTGCATTTTTAAACTGGTTTAAACGAAATAATAAAGTCAATTATCAATATTCAGCCAAAGGGTGACGTTCTGGCTAAACTACATCTGCAATTAAGCAAATGCACTGTTTAACTGAGAAGATGGACTCACTGGAAACATACATTTCCCCATCTATTATTCCTAGCTACTGAAACCACTTTTCCAATTGTTGGAATGCTGATAACATCCTGGTGATAACACATTCCCAAAGCACAGCAGATCCCCATTCCAGTCTGTGCAAATCGTTTGGAAAATCGAGAGCACTCCCGCAGGAATTGACCTCTCCAAATAGTGTGGGACACTCTCTGTTTGCCCCTCACCAAGCATTTGGAGGCTAATAAGCCAGGCATGAACTGCATGAGACTCCGGATAGGAATTCGCCAAAGTTTAAAGCAAGGTACGAGGCAAGAGTCATTGAAATCCTCAGCAGACTTTTAGTTCAGCAACTCCCGCGTTATTATTATCACAATCAGAAACATATTTCACTGCAACCGACCCGAAAATCAGCGGCGCGCACAAACTAGTTTCTCGCTGTCTTAAAAAGTTGGCTATTCTTGCGGAAAGCAGGACTTTAGCGTGAAAGAGGCTGGAAGCTTTCTACGCCCCAAAATACTTCATGGTAGTACTGTTCATGGTCGTTTAAGTGGTTCGCGGATTGATAAGGATTAAACCCCAGTGACCACTGCACTTTCCTTTCATTTGAACTTGACACAAATGGTGAAGTGACACGAAGCCAGTCACACAGGAATACCCCCGAAAGATGTGGCAGTTAAAAACTTAAGCGGAAGTGTATGATGATATGCAACGAAAACAGAAAACACTGGACAATCGCAGCAGGTCTAACAGCATCTGTGGAGAGAGAAGGGAGCTAACGTTTGGAATCTGGATGACTTTTTGAGAAAGCTCACACACAAGGAGTCGACAATCAAATGCTTTGGCTGATTGTGTTGTGAATACCGAGAATATGGTGACTTTTAGAAGACTTGTTAGAGCCAGTGTGATTTTATGTATTTATTGCCTGATGTTGTTTTTAATACTGTGCCAACCTGTTTCGCACTTTGTGACAATAACGATTTAAAAAATATACTTTATTTTTGAGTAACTTCAAATATCTCTAGATTGGAATTAAATGAATAGAGATCCGGAGTTCATCATAATTCATTGAAACATGAGAAATTTGTGTTAGTGTATAATAGGCGCACTGTCTAAAAGAGCATGACTGAAGTTTTTTGGGGGCTGAGATTCCTAATTTTCTTTCCTGTCCTGCCCTAATTTGAAAAGGGTGCAGGCAGGGTATCGATAAGCACAACATGGTCTTCTAAATAGTTAAAAGAACATTGTCGAAATTAACAGCTATGATTAAACACCGAATAGCTTTAAATCGTACTTTTGTATTTTTTGAAAGATGCTTCGTTGCTATTTAAATGAATTGGGTTTCTGGTATAAATGTGGGGATTATTGCCATTCAGGTAGAATGAAAGATGTCTTAAGTTAAATTGACATCCCCGTGTCAAAACTTTCAATGGATGTCAAATCATCTCATTTCGGTAAAACTGGAGCATTGAAAATAACATTTGGAACATGCAGATATCCATCTCTTTCCCATTCTGGAATTTAGCCGACAATTTTTTTTTAACTGAGAATCTTTCCAACTTGATGGATTGGGATCGATAACAAATTCAATTCTATAACTGAAAAAAACTATGCATTTAAATATAAAATGTATTTTTTTAAATGACCAGAGTTATCGGGTGTAATTAATTCATGCTTGTTGTCCGATTGCACATCCAAGAGTGAATATTATATTGTCGTTAAAGGAGAGAGATTCAATCAAAGCGTTTCTACAAATTAAACAAAATATTTCACTTGTACAATTAGAAAGCAATGGCTTGGACTCCAAAGCCGGAGACATGACCTTGTGAATGACAATCATACCAATAGCTTCCCGTCAGTGTGGAATAAGTCGAAATGGCTAATATCTGCCGATCAGAAAAGGGATCCACAAAAAGGAAACGTATTTAACTGAAAAAATAGAATTTCGCTTTATAAACTATGAGTTAGAGCTCGGCTTAGTTGGGTAAGTTCAAATTATTTTACAGTCTCTCTGGTGTTTTACATTCCTCTTTTCCATGGGAGTTATTTTGCCAGGCAAAAGATGACTGCCAGGCGCCAGAAACTTAGTTGTTTGCTACTTGAAATATCTTGATATTGCGAGTCAAGATGGTGACTATGTTTACAGACAAAAGTTCATTCAAGTTAGCAATAGCACGTAAATTGTGCGGCGGCCGTTGCGTGAAGCCTTGGCGAAGTCACTCTTTCCCCCTCCCGAATTGGGCCATTTCACCGATCTGACCAGTTACTTCACACGTTCATGAAGTGGTTCATTCTCAATGTTGAACAAAGAAGGCCTGAACATGCCCGAAAACACCTTTATTTACTGCCGCCTGCAACGCGGTAGCGTCGGGGTTCAGCTCCAATGTCATTTGTCGTTTATCGGTAGCATTTATTAACGGTCGCTCTTAATTAAAAACTGAAAGATTGAGGCTTTATCTGATCGAGCTATTGAAAATGTTAAAAGGACGTGATCGAGAGGTACATAGGGTTATTTGCTCGGGTGGAGGAATCACAAAGGGAATAGAATCTTAAAATTCGAGGCAGGCCACTTGGGAGTGATCATACTTGCACGGGAACAGTCGTGGAATTTTATTTCCCAAAAGACCACATATTCCGGGACATTTGGAGCGTTCAATGCTTCGATATTTTTGTTATCAACGGATATGGAGCAAAGGCGGTAAATGGGATTCAGGTACAGAACAGTCAAAATTCAAGTGAAGGTGGAGCAGGTTCCAGGGACTGAATGGCCTTCTGTTCCTCGCTTTCCTCAAATGTTGGGAAGAGTGTTACGAAATTTTCAAATGATTTACTTCTATTTGGAACCAGTTATTTGTTACTGTTCTTGTTACCCGCCGAGAAAGACGCAATTGGTAAAATTGCCATACAAACTCCAGCCTTCAGATTTGATTTGTTTTACTTGTTAGAAAAATGTACAATGCTCTGCATTCTGATCAAATTCTCCAAATACTCAGCGACCTCAACACCATCATTGGCGATTTAGCAACCCCGGTCTCCTGATCCCCTTCCATTTAAAAAAAAATGGTATGTGTAATTGACTAGAACTTGGTTTCAAAATGTAGAAATATAACCAGGCCAGTTAATGCTACGTGTAACATTCTCTATCGTTTTTTGAAAACTGATGTATAGCCCACACGCAATCTGACAGGAGAAAGAGAAACAACACATTGATTCCAAGCTGGAAAGCAGCGAAAATCAATCTTTGATATATACATTTTTTACAAGGCGAACTGATTCCCGGAACAATGATGATTGCCTCTCCATTTGCTGGTTACTGATAACATCTGTGCCAAAACGGCAGCAGTAAAATGAAAAGAAAATCTTTTAAAAGCGACACCACATCATATCTGAGATCGTAATTTCTGCCAGAGAGGTGACAGAGTTATTGCATGTCTTTTAACAAGACTGCGTTGAGCACACACGCGCCTCAGGCGTGGGGAACTAAACAACTCCATTTACCTGTTTGTTGAAATGCTAAGCACTTGTTGAGACTCCTGTTGCAGTCCACATGTATTTGGTTATGTAATGGGCTGTGATTTCACTTTTATGACTCGATGCAAACAAATCTAGAGTAATTATACACATATAGAGATCCCTTTATGGCCAACAATCACATCATCACCCGGATGCGCCGCGATTTGCGTCTGAATTCAATTTTTACTTTGCCCTAATTAGATTTTAATTTGTTTCCAATATTAGACAAGTCTCAAATTTTCAAAATGGACGTTTTATTAAAACTAATTGAACACGGCTCTTATGCACGTTGCCAAAGGTAGCCGTGGAGTTGGCTCGGCTGCCTGCTTCCTCCATGTTTCACCGAATTGGCCTCCAATTCCCCAGTCAGTAACAGACAGGCCGAGAAAGGCGCGTCTTTGATTTGAGAATTTCTCTGTGATGAACTCCTGGTTTTATCTTCAAACTGAGATGCCGGATTGCAGCATTCAGGTGAACTTCAATATTACCACCGCGTTCTGGGCAGCGCCAGGCAATTGCTTGCTAACGTTCCACAAAGTTCACAGCCTTTTTTAAAAACTCCTCCAACTTCTGCCCCACAAAGCGGACACTCAGTCTCACTGAGAATGTATCAGAAATCTTGATCAATAGAATGATTTTCCTCAACCAGATTTGACCATATCGACGTTGATTTATTGATATAATTTTGATTGTTAAAAAATAAGGTGATGAACAAAAGTGAGAAAGCTAAGTGTGTATTGTTACAGTTGCCGAATCAGCAGGAGTTTGACCTTCGGGATTAGTCTTGTTTAAGGAGATCATGAACAGGTTCGTCTGAAGTACCGCCATTATAAACACAAGGTTTTGATTTGAAGGAGGTGTGTGAAAATGTGTCGTTTAATGTAATGCAAGTGTGGTATAATGGCCATCGTCATGTTCACTGACAGCCTGAAGTGTTACTTGATCTTGCTATTATAGTAATCAATGGCATTGCTTCTGCTAACAGCGATAATTGGAACATCAATAAACTCTTAACATGCCAATAATATCGATAGCATTAACCAGGATGAAATTTCCATAGCAATAAATTATGTTTAGACCTCGTTATCTAATGCTCATCATCCATGTCCTCATGTGTAGTTTAGTCATTTTCTTGGGTTATCGTCACCTTAAAAACAAATCCCACAATGATTAGAGAAAAGAATTGCCTTCCAGGAGCCCTGGACACTTACCCGGCCATTGTCCTTTCCAGAGGTGAGCATGGGACTTGGTCGACTTCATCCACGGGAAGGGCATATGAGTTCTGTTGTGTTCATCCAGGGTCCCCATTTCGGAGCCGGTTCCAAAGCAAGCCCCTTGGTGGGTTTGTGGGTCAGGGTGCTGTTGCTGTGGCTGGTGATGATGCGAGACGGTAGGATCCTCTGATATCGCCGGCACATCGAAAGGAGAAATATCAGCGGGACTCCCTTGTTCAAGAGCTGCCAAGGAAGGGTTGGAATATGAAGACGGTGGCTGTCTCCCTACGTAGAGACATGCTGGTGGGCTTGGATTATATTCCTGAGCTTGTGATCTCTGATAAGCGCATGATTCTTTATACATTTGAGCCGAGGCATAATAATGCTCCTCGCTATTCATGGCTAGTAGTGCATAAACAATTGCAGCATAAGGATGCCACTGTAATTTTACAGTTTAATAGCTCTACCTAGCTTGATCCACTCATCAAAATAGCGCCTGGCATTCTGCTCTGCTGGGTGGAGAACGACGAGCATGTCATGTGACTTAGTTCCCACAACCTATTGGGCTGTAATTTCATGATAAGAACTTCACCTGCCTGGCGAGTCCATTAACTTCCCATGTAGTAACAGTGGAAACTTGTGTGAATGCCAGGCGATGTGTGTTCGCTCCTCTCTTCCTAGAAATACTTGCTTTATTCAAGAACGATTTCTGTGCTTTCTCAATTGAAACACAGGTGGCAGGTATACTGACTACTGAATTAATTTTTTACCTCATTCCAGCGTAATCAGCAAAGTTACACAAATATGTTGAATTTTTAACATTTAACTTTGGAAAATGTCTGACCAGATGTGAAGCAGTATCAGGTAAAGATTAGACACGACAGTGTTATCGCCCGCTCGGCGACTTGGGCCTGGGAAGCACAGATAGCAAAAAGAAAGGTGCTTTATTTCTAACAAACGAAGATTAGCTACTGTGTTCTTGACTGATCCTATTTTGAAGGACCGGGATTAACACGTCTGTAGTGACGTTCTGTAGCAACAGGCCCAGATGTAACTTGGTATATTTCACCCTTTTCAATTGTGTCTGAAATAACATCCTCTGCACACATGACTCTGGCACCTACCTACAGACATTTACTGGCCCTAGCTTCATTAGAATTTAACTCACGTCTGTACTTTAACAAGTGGAATCTGTTGCTGATTATGCCTGTTCTCTCCTTATTTCAGCTTCTATATTTCATCATCTAAACACCTTCACGTTCGCATCTTTGTTCAACTATTGATCTGTTTTGTGCTGCGGTATTTTAACTTTCCCCCTACTCCACCTGTCACTGACTACAGCGCCTGTTTTAAAGTTCGACCCGGTTCAATATTGACTTTTGATTAGGCGACTCTGTTAAGACATTCTGGCAAGAATAGTATCTTATAACAGTTAGGGAAATTGGCATCATAATTAAAAAAAACATTTTTTAAACAAAAACTTTCGTTTGCTCTGACGATTACCTTTTTTAAAAATAAAAAAATTGCAAATTGCCCGATTGATTATTTGGAGTATTTTTTTCTCTATAATTCACAGCGCTTGTTGACCTTTCTGGATGATATGGTGGAAGTTGCTGTTCGGTTGACTTGGTGACAGGGCTATGAGGAGGCGGGGGAGGTGCTGCAAAGGACAAAGATCGCTTCAGTACCTGTGTTCACTCACGCTTTCTCACACACACACTATTTACTTTGCTCTCCTGCTGTAATTGCACATTTCTGCAGATTTCTACCCATTTAAACGCCTCATTTAACTCAATTTTCTATTCTTTGTTAACTGATAAAAGGATTTCTTCAGTAAAACATTTTCCTTCAACACTGAACAATATTTGGGGGTTTTGTTTTTGGTTTGTTCATTTTTATTCCTGATTTCGGTTTTGCTTTTACTGATATAAGCAGGACGAAATACTTAATTTCACTTTTGGCACGAATTTTACGCCATTCTGTATGGCCAAATCAAAAACACTCCCGGCAAGGTTTGAGACACACGCACACCCTCTGGAAAATCTACCAGTTACTAAATATTTATGGAGAATTTAGTCATCTTGCCTTGCACGCTGATGGAATATTTTGAAATTGTAACTGGGAAAGAACGTGTTGACTCGCGTTGAATTATATTTCTCATCATTATACAGTGTGAATGATCATAAAAGTCGAGTCCATTAATGGCCATATGTGTCTCCCCCCTCTCCACAATCCATTTCTCTTTGCCATGAAACGGGGCGCTGAGCATTTGACTCAGTATTGAGCCATTAACCAATTGCTCGGCCGAACCATTAAACACCAGCTCTTATGGATAAATAAACAGAAAAGGTTGTAAACCAATTACTGAGGATAGTGAAAAAGTATTTTATTAGCAGAAATTACAGATAGGCACTCACTTCAGGGGAAATTCTACACAATTTCTCTCAGTCGGAAGAACGCTTTTTTTTCAAGATACTGCAACTCAACTGAAAAACGCATTGAAACATTTGCTGTGCATTATAACACGACACCAGTTAGCCTGTCAGTTGTAAAATGAAGCTATCATCATTTGATGGACTTCTTTGTGGCTATTCCACTGCTAACAGTCCATCGGCAATACATAGAGTCAGCTCACCGGGAGGAACTCAAATTCAGTTTAACCACATTTTCTGAGATATGTTACAATCAGAGCGGGCTACATTGCCATATATCCACTCATAACCAGAAAGCTCAGGGAGAAATTTCAAACCCATTTTCACGTTGGCTCAGAGAACCCTCAGAAATAGTCAGACCTTGTCACTGCGCACGGTTTACATCCAGTTGCACTGTGGTATCGGACCATAATATTGTTTTAAAGGAATGACTTGCACGATGAGGTACAGTAAGATGCAAAAGGGTTAGCGGGTTATTACGTTTCTGGTGCGGTTGTAATGACCTACCAAGCTCGGATGGGAGGGTAAGGACCGAAGGCTGGTGTTATATTGATAGTTTTTGCATTAATAACTACCCCATCGAAACAGGCCCAAATTGGATTGTGAAGCCGTTAAAATGGGAGATAGAAATTTGCATGAAAAAGAACGTCCAGTTGTTAAGAACTAATGGGACTGGTATAATGTTGAGCAACGTCATATCATTCATATTTGTCCCAGGCAGTTTGCCATTTACTTCACTGAGGCTGCCCTGGCGGGGTTTCATCGTTTGCTATGCTGTTGCGCGCTCCTTCTAATATTTCTTTCACAACTTAGTACAAGAGCAAAATATAAAACACAACGAGCTTCAATTGTGTGGACTGCATTTATAAAAGATCACCCTGGACCATAGAACCAGTACCGCGCAGAACGAGGACATTCGGCCCATCGAGTCCGCAAAGACCCTCTGAAAGAGCACCTGATCCAGACCCCCCCCTCCCCCCCCCTCTCCCCGTAACCCCACCTAACCTACACCTCTTTGGACACTAAGGGCAATTTAGTATGGTCAATCAACCTAACCTACACCTCTTTGGACGCTAAGGGCAATTTAGCACGGCTAATCCACCTAACCTACACATCTTTGGACACTAAGAGCAATTTTGCACGGCTAATGCACCTAACCTGCACATCTTTGGACACTAAGGGCAATTTAGCACGGCTAATCCTCCTAACCTGCACATCTTTGGACACTAAGGGCAATTTAGCATGGCTAATCCACCTAACCTGCACATCTTTGGACTGTGGGAGGAAACCGGAGCACCTGGAGGAAACCCATGCAGACACAGGGTGAATGTGAAAACTCCACACAATCATCTCAGGCCAGAATTGAATCCGGGTCCCTGGCGCTGTGAAGCACCAGTGCCAACCACTGCCGACCTTACGATTCCGATTGTATGTTATACAAATATGGATTGCCACCAAGGGCCATAAGTCAACCTAACTATAGGACTTATCGCACATATGAACTAGAATTGAGGTCATTATTTCACTTTAAAGGTTACAGTCCTCGCCAATGCAAAGGCAATCTGCCGGCTATGACCTGCAATCTGCAGTTCCACTTCGATGGGCTTCCGTTGTTGTTAAAGACGGTTAGTTTACGTCTTTGCGCACGATGTTGTATAATTGTTAATGGAAGGCGGGAAGAATGACACTCATTGGAACCATCCCCATTAATGTTTTGCTATAAAAAGCCCTCAACTTGCATATGTTGGTGCAACTTCTGAAAGTTACTTACAATGGTTTAACTGAATTGTTTCACACTGGGGACATACAGAGTTCAGCGCCGAGGGAAGTCCCTGCTGTACATCTTCGTGTGATTGATTAACTTTCAGTATTTGTGATTTGGTTTGATTCAGTACTTCCACTAACCGCAATGCACAGGAGCCGCAGGATTTGAATGAGGTGTCCTGTTCGAGTTTCACCTTTTCTGTAATGTTTTCTGCGGATATTTCCCACGTCGGTTTTGGCATTATCAACTCTGTCAATTGTGGAAAACCGCACTGCAGAAAGTTAGGAACAGAAGCGATACGTTGGGTATACTGCTCTGAAGGCCGTCCCCAAACGCCGCACAATATATCATAAGACGTGTTTATGATGTATTTCAGTGATGCTTATTGCAGCAGAATACATTTCAATACTTGAGGAGGAATGCCAAAGCTTTAGAGGAGATTTCCAAGAACGATACCAGGGGTGGCACACTTCAGCTCGAGAAATTGGGATGGTTCAGATTCCTGGCAGGCCGATGCCTATTGGAAGGACGCAGATATGATGCAATTCACAAAACAATCAGAGACAACACGGGGAGCCAAAAATACACAGTGAGGTGTTGTGACCTGGAATGCACTGCTCGAAAGACTGGAGGGAGCAGTGTCAATTATAACTTTCAAGAGGGAAGTGAGTAAATACGGGAAGGGGAAACCTTTACAAAGCTAACGTGGGGATAAGTAGAGAAGTAACAGCCCATAAACGACAGAGTGATGGCATCCTACTGCACTGTTTATTTTATAGTTCCATGATTCTGTAAGTTTAACTGGTATTACTTAATTTAATGCACAGCTGTTGCCGAAAAATACGGTGTCAGAAACATCCTGGTTATTCATAATGAGACAGTCATCTGGATGTGAGATATGTAGAGAATGCTTTCTTTGCTACCAATACATTTAGATCGGGACATACAGAATCCGTTTCCTTTATTCAAAAACCTATACAGGTGTTTGGACATACAAATAAATATCACTGCTACACATGCCAAGAAAACAGCACAACTGTTTCTTATTCAACAGTGATATCATTTGAACCCTACAATACACGGAGAATCATGGAATATTTTGGAGAGGGGAACATTTATTAGTCTCTGGAGACACAAGAGGATCTCTTCTTGAGCCCCTCCTCTTCCTCATCTGCAGGGGGCATCATCGCAGACAGTGTTAGTTTGCACATGTATGCGGCCGACATCTAGATCTACTTCACCATTCCCTCTCCTGATGACTCCATTGCTGCCAGACTGCTTGTCCAGTATCTAGTGTTGGATTAGTCGCAATTTCCTCTCTCACTCCTGTCACTAACTCTACATACTTGTCATTGGTCCTAATCCGTCGTTCGCCACTGTCCCTGACCGAATGAGACCACTCAAAACCTCAGCATTCCATTTAATCTCAATCTAGATATTACAACCAGTATCCTATCCATATGAAAGGCTACTGGCCTCGACCTCTGCAACTTTAGCAACCTCCACTTACCTCAGCAGAGATCCTCCTCCATGCCCTTATCACCTCCGGACGAGACTATTGAGCTACTCCCTCATCCAGCCTAGCACTCTCCGCCCTCCATAAACTTCAGTTCATCCAAATATCGCTGCCTGCATCTTTCTCACCCCAATCCCACTCACCCATCATTCCCATTCTTGCTGTATTGTGTCCCAGGTGCCAACTCCCAGATGCTTCCAAATTAAAGTTCTAACCTTCATTTAAAACCTCTCACTTGGTTTGCCGCTGGCCATCTCTGCAACAACTTTCAACACCACCCAGCCCTCACCCAACTTTCCATTGCTCTGACTCTGGACTCCTGTGCAGTCCCTCTCTTTACCCCACTGTTGGTAGCTGTGCTTTCAGGCATGTAGGTTAACCCCTCTGGGAGTAACACGTTTAAACACGTCTTCATCTCTTTACGATCCTCCTCCTTGACCAAACTGTTGGTTACCCCTCCAAATATTTTCCTTTGTTTTTGATTCAACAACTATTTATTTCGGATTCGGCCTCTGTGAAGCCCTTTGGACAGTTTCTACATTAAGAGTGCTGTAGAAGTGAAAGTTGTTGTTGTATCTCCTCTTGCCCTCATCGTCATTTTGCAGTCCAGAATGAAGACAAAGACAAATGTTTTGCTATGGGAATGAGCAGAGAGAGTCAGCTTAATGCCAACTGGCTGAACGCTGTAATCAAGGACAAGGCCACACTGAGCTGCATTTTGATTAATGTGATTAAGTTAACAGATACCGCAGCTCTGACAGGCTGTGCACAGAATACATTCGGCGTGCAAAGTTGGGCATTCTAAAAGCGCATGTTTTATCCGCAGAACATGTATTATCAGGGTGACGTTAAATCTTACTGAACAGCAGTTGCAAAAGGAAAGTAAGAGTGAAAACACAAATCCTTCAGAAGGTGATGAGGAATTTCCCAGTCTTCAGGCCTAGAACAGATGATAAAGTTATGATATTTAGATATAATCACCAGGTTTCCCTTTCTATTATGAATTACAAATTACCCATTCAATTGCCATTTTTTCAAAAGAATTTCGATTTGTCTAGTAAATATACAGGGTGTACAAAGAGGTCTATTTGCAAATCAGATACAGGTACCACCAGCATGCAGTCATACTTTATGCAATAGTGAACAAAATATGGGTAAAGAGAACCCTTAACTTTCAATTGACTGGAAGGGAACAGCCGGGATGTTCAATCTTGCAACGAGGCATCATTGTGTAGCCACAAAATGTTTTCCAGTTCGAACAAAGGACCTCGACCTGAACTCCGTTTCTGTCTTCACAGGTGCTGCCTGGCTAGCTGCGTATTTCCAGCATTTCCTGTTTTTATTGCAGATTGCCAGCATCATCAGTATTTTGAGTTTTCATCATTGAGAAGTTGGGATTGAGCACTTGATGTGTGGTATGGATACTGTGATACTGCAACATGTTCGTTGCTCCCGAGAGGTAACAGAGCATTTGTGTTGCTTAAGGAACCCAAAATCGTTAGGCAGTAAGAATGGACAACATGATTCTTAATAAAACTAATTATTTGCAATAAGATTGGATTCATAGTCTAATCTTACCATTGATATAATAATTGACACTAAATGAAAAGATATATACAGCCTTGTTCTCAGTGCCAGCGGAGAACAAGAATAGCCGGATCAAGGCGCAAATGACATAACGGTAAATATCAGGTTGGAGATGTCAGTTAAATCTCGCAGTAAGATTATTGTCTTGAATTCATGCCAGCTACTGTTTTATAAAATACCGCAAAACTTAACATATAGTTTTGCTCGTTTTTTTTTGCTACACTTGCTCTCAATATGTAACACAAAGGCCTGTGCACATGTGTGTTTGTGTTCACAGTGAACAATTAATGATTGTGACAATCAGAGTAAGGCGATAAAATATATCTTTCAGAAGGCTGAACAACGCAAGCTTACATTTTTTCCAATTTTCTGGGGTGAAGCAAACAAAACATATTTCAGAGTAGGATGGAACAATGATAGCGTTTAATTTATTAACGGGTATTATAGATCTCGTCTAAGTACTGAACCCTGATTCTATGTCATGAACTCAACAGAGATGGCAAGTGAAAGATTGGGAGTTAGGTCAAGCGAGATGGTAACGCACACACATATATCGGCATGGACAACATGCCGAATGGCCTCTTTCTGTGTTTTATAATTTGTATGGTTCTATATGTGTCGACAAACGTTTTCATTGAAAAGTTGGTCATGCACTTGCAGCCCTCACAGGGATTAGAGATTCCTTTTTGTAATTTCAACCACAAGGGCCATTACTGGCAGCACTTACTGATAACAGCGTTCCAGAGGCAGTGCAGGCCAATACAGCTTCGTAGCTTTTGGACTTGAGTATGTATGGTTGGTGGGCAAGGGTGATGGGGACAAGGAAAGGATTAATGCAAGATTACACTGTGCAGTATCTCGTTACCTCTTTTCATGTGTGTTTGCCCTTCAAAGGGTCTTTTACCTGTTCGATGTGATAACAATTGACCTGATCATGGACTCTATGCTTTAGAATGAAATTGTGGAACAATTTAAAAATGTTTAACACTTCAATGATTCCAACATCATAATAATAAGTATGTTTTTGCTACCTCGAGGTTACCAAGATGTACACTTGCAATGTATCAAATTGTTTTGGAAGATTCCTCGTGATTGTTAGAATCACAGGCATAAAAAAATAAAGCTATAATCCATGCCCATTGTCAAAACGCTGGTACAATATTAGTCTACAATTTCCAACAGCATTGACCTCCCAGTCACAGTGCAGATATTCAGGGACCATATCAAGGCAAAGGGAGGTGCTTCCTAAGAAATGGAAGGAAATAGGCAGAGGTAATCCCAATCTGCTGTCATTCAGGTCAACAGCAGAACTGGTAGGTACATAAATATTTTGACAACCTTATTTCTGTTTCGCCGATTGTCACTTAATTTTGGAAGGTATTAAAATATTACCTAGTCCATTAAACCGATACCACACAATTAGGATGCCTGCACCATGATGATTGACACCTCCTGCTTCTTAACAGCCTCTCTTGGGAAAGACAAAGATTGGATAAAAACCCATGGCAATAATGGGATAAAAACTCTGAAAAATTCCTCTGAAGCTCCATTCAGAAATTGACACTAGTCCAATAGTTCACATCTAACTTGGGGGAGATTTTAAAGTGACCCACTCCATGCAGTGTAACAAAAGGATGCATTATGATCTCTGCCCAGGCAGGATCTTATCAAGCTCTCTTTTGAAAGTAAACAGAAAATCAGTATAGGCGAGCAACTTGTTCCATTACCCTATTCGCTGTTGAGAAAGGAAGAACCACCTGCCATTTAACCCAGCTTTATCCTGGTTTCACTTATACATATGGCCGTTCCTGTTATTCAAACTTTCAAAATGGAAATACATTCTTAATAGAAATAGAATCTAGTGTTGAACTATTTAAAACACTACTTTCAATTCAACCCAAAGTCTATGCAGCCCCAAGCTGCCTGCTTTTTCAGCCCATCTAAGAAACTAAGATTGTTCAGCTAAGAATTGTTCTTGTGCTCATTTTCTGAACCTTTTAGTCTCTCTATCATCCTCCATAAGAGGGGACTCACACTGCGATGTAATATCCTAAATGTGGACAAATCAAGGTCTTTTACAAATGGTGTGCTTTGTTCTATGTTGAGGAGTCCTGCTATTACAACCTAATGCCCTATCTGCTTGGTCTGTGGCATCTCATCATTGGGCATCAGCTTATAGAGAATTATGGATTATAACACCATGATCTTTGCTCTCCCAGCCACATTCAGTTCTGTTGTAAAATGAAAGCATACTTGGCATTGCACTTGCCCAAGTGCATAACACTGCATTTGTTTGCCAGAGTTTGGCTCATTTTATCTACTTTCAGAATTTTTTTCATCATCACAGTTTAACATTTCTTGAATGTTATTATATACAAATGTTTAGACCATTGTCCCATCATTAATATCTCGGTTATTTATGAGTAATGGTAGAGAAAATGCTTAGAATTCAACAGGATGAAACATAAAGAGCTGGTTTGGTACGTTTGTGGTGTGCACAGTTTTATGCATTATTGGACCTTCATTTGTATCTCATCTCAAAAAGTCTCTATCAAAACCGCACTAGCTTTGCCTGGTCAACAAAGACCGTTAACCTCAGGATTGTGTAACTTTAACTCCGGCTATTACAAACATGACAAAACTTTGTCAATGTCGCTAATTCCCTCTGTGGTTAGACTGATGATTAACAAGGTCTGATCGACCAAACCTTTTGAAGATTTGCCTGGCAATCTCTTGACCACTTGCAATTCCATTCCAACACACCATCCACCATTGCCACATGGTTGACTTTCTCTGGCCTAGAACACAATTCACAGCTTTAAGTCTCCATAATCTAACTGTTCCTCTCCAAGCATCTTCTAGTTTTCAAGTACTTTCCTAAACAGGTTTTCGTTTTTTTTAAAACGCATTTTATTACTTGTATCAAAGTAGATTACAGCAAATAAACACCCCGGGAAACATTCTTCCCAACATTCAACTCTACAGTTTGTACAGATTTTTCTCCTTTTTCACCCCCCCCCCCCATCCCCATCACCCCCCCACCCCCACCCCCCCTGTGACAAACAGCTCCTCAAACACGGTCACAAACATCCCCCACCTTTTCTCAAACTCCCCTGCTGAGCCTCTTAACTCATACTTTATCTTCTCTAACCGCAGGAAGTCATACAGGTCACCCAACCATGCTGCTACCCCCGGTGGCGATGCCGACCGCCACTCCAGCAAAATTTGTCGCTGTGCAATCAGAGAGGCGAAGACCAAGACATCGGCCTTCCTCCTCTCCATGAACTCCGGCTTCTCTGAAACCCCAAATATTGCCACCAAAGGGTTCGGGTCCACTCTCTCCTCCACTATCCTGTCTAAGACCGTGAACATTCCCGCCCAGAATCTTCCCAATTTTTCACAACCCCAAAACATGTGCGCATGATTCGCTGGCCCCCACCCACACCTCTCACACTCATCTGCTACCCCCTGAAAAAACCCGTTCATTCTCACCCGAGTCATATGCACCCTGTGCACCACCTTAAACTGTATCAGGCTCATCCTTGCACCAGGGGAGGCCCCTTTTCCCCTTCGTAGGGCCTCACTCCATACTCCCTAATTGATCTCCATTCCCAACTCCCGCTTCCCATTTCTCCTTGATCTTCACCACCCGCTCGCCTCCCTGCTCCCCCAGCCACTTATATATATCTCCAATTCTTCTCTCCCCTTCCACATCCGGAAGCTACAGTCACTCCAGCAGGGTGTATCCCGGAAATCTAGGGAACCCCTTCCAGACCTTTCGTTCAAAGTCCTTAACCTGCAGATACCTGAACTCACTACCCCTCGGCAGCTCTACCCTCTCCCTTAGCTCCTCCAGACTGGTGAACCCTTCCTCCAAATACAAATCCCTCACCTTGACCAGCCCCACTTCCCACCACCTCCTGTATACACTATCCATCCCCCCCGGCTCAAACGCATGATTCTCGCACAGCGGGATTTTCACCGACATCCCTTCCACCCTAAAATGCCTCCTCAGCTGATTCCATATCTTCACCGCGGACTGCACCACTGGGTTCCCTGAATCCTAAACAGTTTTAACTATGAAATGCATGAAAGTAATTAAAATTAAATGTAAAAATATAAACAACTAATACCAAACATTTTCATACATTACAGCTTTTGCACTTCAAACCACTTGATACATTTCTCAGAGACTTGCTAAAGCAGTATATAATTGTGAGTCTTTCTTTCAAGTCTTTTAACTCTCAGTTATACCACTGAGTGTAATACACTCAGTGGTATAACCTTCTCCCTATTCGGGATGTGCTTACTCTATTGAAGATAATACATACCCTCCATCAAGTCCTTCTCTACTACTGGCTACTCAGCCTCAGCCTCTCCTCATCGTTGCCTTTAAGATACTCCTTATACCTGCCTCTTAGTCCAAGCTTTTGGTCATCTGTCCTCATATCTCTTTATGTAGCTGGGTGGCAAATTATAATGATAAAGCTCCTTGAAGGACATAGGGCGGTTTACAATGTTAAAGGCGCTATATAAATGCAATTTGGTTTGTTGTTTATAAAAGTGAGTGTGTAAGAACAGAAAAATAAAAAGAGTTCAGCAAAAAGGAAATGAGACAAGTCACCAGGACCAGTTGGTTTACATTTAAGGGTAACAAAGCAGGTTAGAGGGTAACAAGCAGAAGATCTGACTATAATTTCTCTTGGAAAAGAAAATTATGCTGGGGATTACATGTGCCAAATATGATTCCCTAGGCAAATATAGAGACATTGGAAATTACAAGCAAGTCAGTTTTATTTTAGATGTTACATTAACAGAATTTAAAATACCGATTGAAATTCAACTGAAGAAATATGTATTATTTAGGACCAGTTGTCCTAGATTTCTAAAAGGCAGATCATACTTGAGCATATTTGTAAAATTCTTCAATGCAATACTGGAAAGATGGATAAAGAAAGTACAGTGGATGTAATCAAATATATTTTCAAATAGAATAACAATAGCAATAACTTGCATTTATGTAGCACCTTTAGTGTATTGTAATACCTTCACTGGAGTGTACTTCGACAAATATTTAAATCAAGCCAAAGAAATAAATATTAAGGCCCAAAATTAGGCCAGTGAGATAAGTTTAAGGAATCTATTTAAAGATAACAGAGAATGATAGAGGTTAAGGAAAGGAATTCCAACGTTTGGTGTCCAGATGGCAGAAGGCATAACTGCTAAATTGCTAATCTACTGGCCCCCCGTCATCCACTTAACTAAATACAACTCATCCTCACAAAACTCAAAGAAATTTGTCAAACACAATTTTCCTTTCGGAAATTTTCCTCCTGTTCATATTATGATTTTCTAAGTGCATTGTTAAGATTCCCTTAATAATGAATTTATGCATGTTCCCAAGGAGGCGGCATGGTGGCACAGTGTTTAGCCTCTCAACTCCAGGGACCCGGGTTCAATTCCAGCCTCGGGTGACTGTCCGTGTGGAGTTTGTACTTTCTCCCTGTTTCTGTGTGGGTTTCCTCCGGGTACTCCAGTTTCCTCCCACAGTCCAAAGAAGTGCAGATTAGGTGGATTGGCCCCTTAGTGTCCAAAAGGTTAGGTGGGGTTAGTGGGTTACAGGGTGGAAGCCTGGGCTTAAGTAGGGTACTTTTTCCAAGGGCCGGTGCAGATTTGATGGGCCAAATGGCCTCCTTCTGCACTGTAAATGCTATGATTCTATGACTGATGTCAAGCTAGCTTGCCTGCAGTTCTCTGTTTTTCCTTGCCCTACCTTTTTGAAAAATAGGTTTACATTTGCCAACTACCTAGCTGCTGAGTCCATTTTGGAATCTAGGGACGCTCTCTGCAGCCACCTCTTTTAGTGCTGTAGGATATAAGCCATTAGATCCTTGGAGTTTGTCTGCTTTTGGTCCCTTACGTCTTTCTATTACCTTTTCTCAACTGACCTTATTTACTTTAAGTTCCTCGCTCAAGTTAGCTCCTCCATTATTCTCTATTTCTGGGGTGTGACTTGTGTCTTCTACGATGAAGGCAAACGCAAAGCAAGGGGAATTTCTGGTCATTCTCGGCAGTGGGATCTTCCCATTGACAGCGGCGGGACAAGAAGATCCCGCCGCTCGCCAATGGCAGGTCACCTCCTGCTGCCGAGAAACACACTGCAGGGGTACGTGGAAAATCCCCCCCCCCAAAAAAAAAATATTTGTTCAATATACCTGCCATTTCCTCACTCCATGAAGTAATTTCCCCTCTGTCATTTGAGGGACTAATGTTTACTTCAGCTACTTTGCTTTTTATATACTTATAAACAATCTTACAATTCCCTTTTATTTTTCTGGTTAGTTTACTCCTATATTTTCTTTTCCTTTTTATCATCTCTTTGATCGCCCTTTGCCGGTTTCTAAATTTCTATATTTTAGAAGTCAGCACAAGGAGAGAAAAATAAACCTAAATGGATTTGAGAAAAGGAGGATCTTATTGTGCCAACATACTGGCCATTAAAGTGACAGCACAAGTGGATAAGACCATTAAAAAACAACAAAATCCTCGGTCTCGTTCCGAGAAACATTGAATACAAAAGGAAAGAGGTACCATGAAAATTTATAAGATCTTTATTAATTCACACTTGGAGTATTAAGTGCAGTTTAAGTATAATAGGAAGCACTGGAAAATAATCACCATTGGTTCACTAGCATGTTCCCAAGGATGATAAGGTAAGATGATCAAGAAATCTTGATTTAGGGTATTTTCCAAGCCAGCTGGGAAGGTGAAGGGGAGACTATGGAGGATTATAAAATAAATATTGATAGATAGATTCTAATGGTTAGTAAGGTGGTAACAATGGAGCACGCATTTAAGATAATTACAAAAAGAATTAAAAGAAAAGTTAGGAACATTGTGCTTTACACAGATAATGTTTAGAATATGGGGTTTTCTTCCACAAACTATCGTTGCAGCATGGTTCATAAATAAACACCCATTTTTTGGAGCTTCACAACTTGCAAAAGAGAAGTCTTGATGGTTTTGGGGAAAAAATAGGAAAGCAATGGGTCAAAATCTGTTTTATTTTTGGTTTACTTTTATTACTTGTAACTTTTTAATTTTAACTCAAGTCTCCTGACATTTGAATTCTTCATTGCAATGATGGAAATACTGGCACTAACTTGACAACTAAATGGCCTGTTTGTGTGTTGTCGCAGACAATGATTCTGTGACATGTTGCTTTGGTGAAATAGCTGACATTTTAAAGTTGATGTGATAAATGACCATACCAGCAATTCTTTTTGATTGTCTAACTGGCCTTCCACTACATTGCTTCTCTTTACAAAAAAGCTCCTGATGTTTTCTTAAACTCATGTATTTTATTTGTCTGCCTGATAACTTATTCACAATTTATTACCCTCTGTGCCAAACTGTTCTCTTCCTTTGCACATTCTGATGGTTTAGGTGGAATATTAAAGATTCAATGAAGAGAAGACCATCGGATGTTCTCATGACGTCGCTGCCACTATTTTCCTCTCAACCAATTTAACCTAAAACAGATCAGTCAGCCAACCATCCTCATTTATCTTTTTTGGGATCTTCCTGTGCATAGAATGGCTGCCACAATTTCCGACATAAAACTAGCCATTGCACTTTGAAATTATTCACTGCATGTGAAATGCTAATTTACAGAAATGTGCAAGGATCATTAAAGTCAGTTTCTATTGCCAATTTAAAACTTGATTTCTTTTTCAGGTGTATTTCAGCTTCTCTTTTTCAAATCTGAGAAAAACTCAAAGGTAAAATGGACCTGGAAATCAGGTAAGCTATATTTTAATTTGGAACATTGGTGGAAGTAAAGAAAGACAAGGAAAAGGTTGATAAAGGAGGTAATTAAGCTAGGTAGTAATGCACCATAAATTTATATGGGGCTGGTTTAGCACACTGGGCTAAATCGCTGGCTTTTAAAACAGACCAAGGCAGGCCAGCAGCACGATTCAATTCCCGTACCAGCCTCCCTGAACAGGCGCTGGAATGTGGCGACTAGGGGCTTCTCACAGTAACTTAATTTGAAGCCTACTTGTGACAATAAGCAAATTTCATTTCATTTCATATTGTCCAATGCAATTATATCACAAATTTGGGTTTGTCATTGGCAGCAAATTACTTTTTAAAAAAATGATTCACTGACAAATATTTTGGTGTAAATCGGTAAATTAATCAAAATAAGACACCAGATAGATGTGAACCCTTTTTGATCGGTCTTCTCACATTTTTCTCATTTTAACTTGACTCTCCTTGTATTTTGAATTATCCATTGTATTCTATTTATTTGCAAAAGCTTTATCAATCAGATTGAAAACTTTAACCAGGTCAGTATGAATTGTTTTCTTCTTCCAAAGGTAATAAGCCCAGCTCCCTTAATTTTTTCTCATAATTCCAATTCCTGCAACACATAATATTTACCTTTGGACAGCCAAAGACAATGGGCGGGTTTCTCTCAGCTCGGGGCCGGGCCAGAGAATCCCCGCGACCAGCGCGAATCGCGCCATGCTGCCCCAATGCCGGCACGCGATTCTCCGTAGACAGGAGAGTCGGCGCAATTGGCGCCGGCGTGGTTGGCATGGTGCCGGTCGTCAGCTGCTCGCCGCGGCCAACCCGCCGATTCTCGGGCTGGGATGGGCCAAGTGGCTGTCGTGGAAACGCAGAGTCCCACCGGCGCCATCCACACCTGCTCTCAGCCGGCGGGAATTCAGCGATAAAGGGTCGGGTGGCGGCCTGGGGGAAGGAAGGGGGGGGTCCGACCATTGGGGGGGGGGGGTCTGGCCCGTGATCGGGGCCCAGCGATCGGTGGGCTGGCCTCTCCCGGCCTCCTTCCTTCCGCGCCGGCCCCTGTACTCCTGCGCCATGTTGCGTCGGGACCAGCGCGGACAAGGGAGGCATGTGCAAAAATCACGCCGGTGGGACTGCGCATGCGCGGGTTCGCGCCAGACCCACTGTGCATGCGTGCATCCCCCGGCGCCCGTTCCACAGCCAGAGCAGCAGCTGGAGCAGCATGAACCGCTCCAGTGCCGTGCTGGCCCCCTGTAGGGGCCAGAATTGCTCATCCTGGGGCCGTGTTGACGCCATCGAAAAATGTGACAGAGTTGCCGATGGCGTCAACACTTAGCCTCAGGATCAGAGAATCCCGCCCATCATAATTAGAGATTTTAAAAAATTTGGTAATAAATTCTGGGAACTTTATTTGGATAGAATATTGGCAAAAATGTCTTCCACCCACATTTGAAAAAATAACACCCAAAATTCCCAAGCTTTTAACAATAAACAAGTCTGGAGATATGTATGGGTCATGCCCATAACAGTTTGCTCATTTGTTATATTCCAGAAAGGCAGTAGGTGAAGGATTGGGCTAGAGACAATCTTTACATACTTTGATAAGCATTTATTGATAGAGTTACATATCACAAGCATGCCCCTCTTTACTCAAGAGCCACAGTTTTAGTCTATATCTATTTACAGGGGCAATCCCCAGCTCTGAATTTAAACCTCCCCATCTCAGGAGTGGCTGGGAGGCAGACGGGGGTCCTTACAATGGGTCAGGAAGATGCAGGGTGGAGAGCTTGTTGTCTTCCTGGCTCCCCCAAATTAACTCTGGGATAGGAAGAATCAAGAAAAGTCACATTATTTTTAAAAGAAGTAGCTACTTAGATTTAAGAAACACAAGCAATAGGGAAGCAAAGTTAAGTTGAGGCCAGATAAAATAAAGTAGTATAAGGAAACCAAAGTAAACTTAAGCCATGGCAGGACTTCTCCGTCATGTGGAATGCGTGTCCTGTAATATGTGGAAAGTCATGGATGCTACTGATGTCCCAAACGACCACATGTGCAGGACGTGCCAACAGCTGCAGAAACCTGAGCTCCGGGTTTGTGGTCATGGTCCACTATGGTACCAATCACTTAGGTAGAAAAGGGGATGATGTCCTGAAAGCAGATTTCAGGGAGTTAGGAAGGAAATTGAAATGCAGACCTCTAAAGCAATAATCTCAGGATTACTCACAGTCCCAGAACCACATGAGTATAGAAATAGGAGAATTGAGAAATTAAATACTTGGCTGGAAAGCTGGTGCAGGAGGGAGGGCATCAGCTTTCTGTGTCATTGGGACAGGTTGTGGGGAAGGTGGGAGCTGTACAAGCCAGACTGTCTACACCTCAACAGAATGGGGATACTCGGGGGGGGGGGTTTAACCAGATTGGCAGAGGGATGGGGCCTGAGGGAAAATTCAGAGCAACGTATGAAATATGGAGAACTGTTGAGTGACTCTGAAAATCAGAAGCAGCACAGATTAAAAAGTGTACAGCACAGGAATTTGGCAGTGTTCAATGGTATATATGTAAATGCAAGGAGCATAGCAAATAAAGACGATGAGCTGAGGGTACAAATAAACTCATGGCAGCATGATATCATCGCTATAATGGAATGTGGCTTAAGGAGGGACAGAAAGGGCAACTCACCATTCCTGGAGAGAGACCTTTCAGGCAATTTAGTGCGGGGGATATAAAAGGTGGATTTGTCATATTGTTGGTTAAGGAATCAATTACAGCCATGAGGAAGGATGATGTACTAAATTAAACATCAAATTAGGTCATATGGATTAAAGTCAGAAATAAAAAAAGGGCAGCCACACTGCTAGGAGTGCACTATAGACTCAAATAGTGGAAGAAAGTTAGAAGAGCAAAGTTGGAATGTTGTGCAGCACTACCGCTGTGCTAAATGGGATTGGCTTCGAACAGATCTAGCAACTCGAGACTGGGCATCCATGAGGCGCTGTGGGCCATCAGAAGTAGCAGAATTGTATTCAACCACAATCTGTAACCTCATGACTGAGCATTCCACCAAGCCTGGGGATTCTAGTTCAGTGAAGCGTGCAGAAGGGCACGCCAGGATGCACATATCAAAAAATGAGGTGTCGACCTGGTGACCCTCATGAATATTCTTTAGAGTCATGGATCGTAAAGATTATGGTGTGACAATTCTGTTTTGTCTTAGCGAAAAAACATTGGCTGCACTTAGCTCTGCTCTGATGTTATAATATTTGGAACATGATCCTTTTGGCCATCTCTCAGTGAGATATTTTATTATCTTCTGTAAGATTTCATCTTTGCTGGTTTTGTCTCTGGTTAATTTTGACTTCTCATCTGACACTGGAAGAGATTCTGTCACAAGATTCACATGTACTTGCACATCCTCATCTATACGTTGTTCTTCCTTCATGTGAAATGAAAAATGAAAATCGCTTATTGTCACAAGTAGGCTTCAATGAAGTTACTGTGAAAAGCCCCTAGTCGCCACATTCCGGCACCTGTTCAGGGTGGCTGGTACGGGAATCGAACCGTGCTGTTGGCCTGCTTTAAAAGCCAGCAATTTAGCCGAGTGTGCTAAACCAGCCCCTTGTCTGTAGCACGAGAGAGTGCATCAGCTACTATGAGATGTTTTCCTGGTGTATAAATGAGATTGAAGTCATACCTCTGTAACTTCATCACCATACGTTGTATCCTTGGTGACATCTCATTTAGATTTTTCTTTACTGTCGCCACAAGTGGTCCATGGTCAGTTTCCACTAAGAAAGTCGGTAGGCCATGTATGTAGTCATGGAATTTGTTTAATCCATATATCAAGCCCAAGCATTCTTTTTCTATTTGAGCATATCTGCACTCTGTGTCAGTCATTGACCTTGAAGCAATTTTCATCATTGTCTTGCTGCAAAACACTGCTCCAAACCCACCTTTCAACGCATCTTTCGATATTTTTGTCTTCTTTGTAGGGTCAAAAAAACATTGGAGCTGTTGTCAATGCTTCCTGTAACATTCGCCACTCATGCCCATGTCTGTCAGACCACTGGAATCCTTCTTGATAATTTCCCTCAAGCATGTCGTTTTCGCTGAAAGATTTGGAATAAACTTTCCTACGAAATTTATCATAACAAGCATCCTGAGGACACCTTTTTGTCTGTTGGACATGGCATGTTCAAAGTGACCTTCACCTTCTCTTGGTCAGGTTGTATAGCTCTAGCAGAAAGTTTGCCTCCTAAGAATGTGATATTTTTGACACCAAACTGGCATTTGGCTTTGTTTAATTTCAGACCATGCTCTTTGATTCTTCTCAGCACTAAGATAAGCCTTTCGAATGGAGTGTTAAAGGTGTACAACTTTGTGCTCTCCTCATCCAAACATGTCGCTCCTGAAATCTCACGTGTAATCTCTTCTCTTTTTGGAATAGGATAATGCTCTCTTTATGTTTAAATTGAGATCTTTGGGATTCATACAGATTCTCACGTCATTATTTTGTTTCTTAACACAGACTATGGAGTTCACTCAATCCGTTTTATCATTTGTGATTTGATTTGATTTATTTATTATTGTCACATGTATTAGTATACAGTGAAAAGTATTGTTTCTTGCATGCTGTACAAACAATGCGTACCGTACATAGGGAAGGAAGGAGAGACTGCAGAATATAATGTTACAGTTAGAGCAAGTTGTAGAGAAAAGATCAACTTAATACGAGGTAGGTCCATTCAAAAGTCTGATGGCAGCAGGGAAGAAGCTGTTCTTGAGTCGCTTGTTACGTGATCTCAAACTTTGGTATTTTTTTCCTGACGGAAGAAGGTGGAAGAGAGTATGTCCGGGGTGCGTGGGGTCCTTAAGTATGCTGGCTGCCTTTCTGAGGCAGCGGGAATTATAGACAGAGTCAATGGATGGGAGGCTGGTTTGCGTGATGGACTGGGCTACATTCACGACCTTTTGTAGTTTCCTGCGGTCTTGGGCAGAGCAGGCTCCATACCAAGCTGTGATACAACCAGAAAGAATGCTTTCTATGGTGCATTTGTAGCAGTTGGTGAGGGTCATAGCTGACATGCCAAATTTCCTTAGTCTTCTGAGAAAGTTGTCGTTGGTGGGTTTTCTTAACTATAGTGTCGGCATGTGGGGACCAGGACAGCCTGTTGGTGATCTGTACACCTAAAAACTTGAAGTTCTTGACCCTTTCTACTTCGTTCCCATTGATGTAGATAGGGGCATGTTCTCCAATACACTTCCTGAAGTCGATGACAATCTCCTTCATTTTGTTGACATTGAGGGAGAGATTATTGTTGTCGCACCAGTTCACCAGATTCTCTATCTCATTCCTATACTCTGTCGCGTCATTGTTTGAAATCCGACCCACTACGGTGGTGTCATCAGCAAATTGAAAATCGAGTTGGAGGAGAATTTGGCCACACAGTCATAGGTGTATAAGGTGTATGAAATGAATGAAAATGAAAATCGCTTATTGTCACAAGTAGGCTTCAAATGAAGTTACTGTGAAAAGCCCCTAGTCACCACATTCCGGCGCCTGTTCGGGGAGGCTGGTACGAGGCTGGTATAGTAGGGGGCTGAGGACACAGCCTTGTGGGGCACCGGTGTTGAGGATGAGTGTGGAGGAGGTGTTGTTGCCTATCTTTACTGATTGTGGCCTGTGGGTTAGAAAGTTCAGGAACCAGTCGCCGAGGCCAAGGCCACAGAGTTTGGGGATGAGTTTCGTAGGAATGATGGTGTTGAAGGCTGAGCTGTAGTCGATAAATAGGAGTCTGACATAGGTGTCTTTGTTATATAGGTGTTCCAGGGTAGAGTGCAGGGCCATAGAGATAGAGTTTGCTGTGGACCTGTTGCAGCGGTAGGCGAACTGTAGTTGATCAAGGCAATCCGGGAGGCTGGAGTTAATTCGTGCCATGACTAACCTTTCGAAGCACTTCATGAAGATGGATGTCAGAGCCACTGGACGATAGTCATTAAGGCACGCTGCTTGACTTTTTTTGGCACAGGGATGATGGTCCAAGATTTGTCATCCTGTTTAGTTCATTCTTTAGTTATTTCTTCAATGGAACCTTGGTGTGTGTATGACTGGTTGCGCATTCTCTTTTAACTGGATTCTATAAGTGAATGGCAGAACTACAAATCATTGAAATATTTTAAAAAATAAATTTAGAGTACCCAATTCATTTTTTCCAATTAAGGGACAATTTAGCGTGGCCAATCCACCTAGCCTGCACATCTTTAGGTTATGGGGGTGAAACCCACGCAAACACAGGGAGAATGTGCAAACTCCATGCGGACAGGAACCCAGAGCCGGGATCGAACCTGGGACCTCGGCGCCATGAGGCAGCAATGCTAACCACTGTGCCACCGTGCTGACCCGAAATCATTGAAATATTTCAGGAAATGGTTTCAGGATTGCATCCACTGATGTACTTTGCATGGTTACAGCACAGTCTGCAAATACTCTTTTCATTGGTTTGAGTGCTTCACATGCTTCCACTCCTAGTAATGATTCATGCTCAGCCTCTACAATGGAAAACTTCATTTTATGCACCTTATTCTTTACACGGATCTCTAGTTCCCATACTCCCAGAGTATTAATTCTTTTGCTGTTGTAATCTTTCAAAAGTACCGTTTTATTTAAAATGTGCGTTTTAATTTTAATTTCTTGCATATCCGCTAAACTTTTCAGATTGGGCCTCGTTCCCGTGTCGAGTTTGACATTAATTAATGTTTTATTAATCATCAGAGGAACTGTCCAGTTATCTCTTTGAACATTTGTATCTGCATTGCTATTACAGCAAATTTGCTTTGAAGCCTTGTTTGCTTGCATGCCATTACAATGCTTATCTTCAATATGTATAATATCTATGAAAAATGAGTTTTCAAGATTTATCTCATCAATCACATTGATGGATTTTGGTATTTCCAATTTTTTATTCGAGAAACATTAAGCGGAATTCTCTGACCCGCCGCACCAGATTTCTAGTGCAGCGTGCCCCTGGGATTCTCCATCTCGTCAGCTAGCCAATGGGGATTCCCATTGTGAGCAGCCCCATGCCGTCGGGAAATCCCCGGGCTGCCGGCGCAATGGAGAATCCCAACAGCGTAACTCCAGCCCATTGTTTTGCAAAGTGATTTTTGCCTTTGCATTTGGAACAAACTTTTCCAAATGCTGGATATTGCCTTTGCAAATGATTGTTGCTGCATCACTTGCATAAAATGGTGGTATCTGTTAACACGTTTAAAATGACCGCCGCTGCTGGGACCACGTTTTGCCTCAGGGTGCGTCACAACACTAATGGCGTTGGCTGCCTCTCCGATCTTTGTGCCAAAATGCTTTAGGTTTAGAATGCTCATCTGCTGCGCAGCTAGCTCACTGGCATGGCAAATGTTAATGGCATCGTCGAGCTGGAGTTCGTTCCCCCTCAACAAGCTCTCCCAAACCTTGTCATTTCTAATCCCGAACCCGATTTGATCGCAGATCATCGACGCTTGCAAGATTGCAAAATGACATGGCTGAGCCTTTAACCTCCAGTCTGTTAAGAAGCTGTCAAACGATTCACCTGCCTGCTGTGTATGCATGTGAAAAACATACCGCTCAAACGTTTCATTTTTGTTGGGTGTGCAGTGCCGATCGGGTTTTTTCACAACTTCATCGAAGTTCTTTTTATCAGCTTCATTATCGAATACGAAAGTGTTAAAGATTTATATCACCTGTGGACCTGCTACAGTGAGCAGCAACACTATTCCCCATTCATCAGGCTGTGCCTGAAGACCTCGAGATGCTACATAGTGTGTGAATTGCTGTTTAAAAATGCATCAATTCGTATCGACATTACCAGTGACTTGAAGCTGGTGTCTTCAGACCTCCCATCATGGACTTCGATGCCTAGTAATGCGTTGAATGATATTTGTCAGTACTCTATGTGGTTAGTAGAAATTATTTTTCTTCTTTGTTATCTTTGTGTCTGGTATTCCTAGACCTGCAGAGTCACTTCTGGTACCATGTTACGTTCTGATGCTTGACCGGTAGGAATAAGTGCACTAGAGAATGTATACACATTACTATTTACATGATTGTTTATGCATATCATCACATGTGGGTTTCCACCAGGGGCTCTGGGTTTCCTCCCACATCCTGAAAGATGTGCTTGGTAGGTGAATTGGACATTCTGAACTTTCCCTCAGTGAACCCGAACAGGCGCCGGAGTGTGGCAACTAAGGATTTTCACAGTAACTTCATTGCACTGTTAATGTAAGCATACTTGTGACACTAATAAAGATTATTATTATTATTACATAATGCGACGCCGGGTCCGAATTTACTGTTCCTGCATACTCCGCCTTCATGACACCCGACAATACTGCCTTCCCCAGAACAAAGAAATCAATTCAGCAGTATACTCAATGTACATGGGAAAAGGAGGAAAACTTCCTCTCTCCCGGATGCCTGAACCTCGAAGGATCCACCCCCCAATCTGGTCCATAAATACCCCAGTTCCTTTGCCATCCCTGAAGTGACCATTGACTTGGGCTGAACCTATCCACACTAGGGTCCAACACACAATTAAAATTGTCCCCCATAATCAACTGATGAGAAACCAAACCTGAGATGGATGCTAATAGCTTCTTAACAAAGTCTGCATTGTCCCAATTGGGCACATATACATTGACTAACACCAGCGACGCCCCCACCAGGACCTCACTCACCATCACAACCCGCACCCACCCCAACGCCCTCGGGTCCCTCAACTAAGCAGCCACCACCTATTTACTGAATAGGATCGCAACCCCCCCTCAACATAGAGTCGAAACCCAAATGGAACGCCTGCCTCACCTATCCCTTCCTTAACCACATCTGGTCCTTCACCCATAACCATAAATGCGTCTCCTGAAGGAAAACCACATCTGCCCTCAAACCTTTCAGATACACAAACACCCTGGGCCGTTTAACCAGTCCGTTATCCTCACTGGGGGTTTCTGACCCCTCCCCTACTAAGGTTCGCCACTTAGCACAGATCCCACCCAACCATCCAGCCCCTCTCTCCCCTGGGCCTGGCCAAAATGGCCACCTTCTCCATCCCCTCCCAACTTCAACCAAAAAACAAACTGCGTTGCCAGCCTCCCACCAATCTTCCACACTCCAACCCCAAACCTAACCCCTCCCTCCACTCTGGTCACCCACCGTGGCCCCACCCCCACTCTGCTTCTGATTAGTAGTCGTTCCCTGCTAACATGGCAACATCCCCTTGGAGAGCCAAACAAAGGAGCCCACCCAAGCCACCAAAAATATCCCTCCCCACTCTGCTTCCACCACATTATTCCAACCCAAATCTCTGTTCCCATCCCCTCGTATTCCCGATCCCTCACTCATCCAGCATGTGCAAATAACAACCGAGTGCGCTACATAATGTGTACACAATAACTCCAAACAACCCACACCAAAACCCAACATGTGCAAAAAAGAACAACATAGCAATTACAAAACTAGCATGTACATAACAGGTCAGAAGAACATACAAAAATTCCCAACATTGGCCCTCCCCCACCCATGCTCCTTGACAAAGTCATCCGCCTCATCCAGCGTCATGAAATAATGTTCCCTGCCCTTAAAAGTCTTAATTTGGCTGGGAACAACACTCCAAAAGGAACCTTGCTCTGAAACAGCGCCGCCTTGACTTTATTGAAACCTGCCCACCATTTGGCCAGGTCGACATTAATGTCCTGATAGATCTAAATCTGGTTCCCCTCCCTCCTACAGTCTCAATTTGCCTTCGCCCACCTCAAAATCTTCTCCTTGTCCTGGAACTTGTGCACAATCATCATCTGCAGCGGCTACCCAGTTCTCGGCCTATGTCTTAATAACCGACGGGCACGATCCACCTCTGGGGCCCTCTCGAAGACCCCTGCCTCAGCCAACTTCTCGAACAGCCTCAAAATGTAGCCTGTGGCATTCATCCCCTCCCCACCCACAATTTGCAAATTCTGCCGCCTGGACTGATTCTCCTGGTCGTCCACCCTCGCCCGTAGAACCTTACAGGCCTCTCCCAGCATCGCCACCTCCACCTCCAACGACATGATCCGGTCTCTATGATCAGACACCACCTTTCCCACCTCTCGGATGGTAGCACCTTGTAACTTCTCCACTTCTCCACCCTATCCAAAGTCCTGCGAATAGGGGTTACTGCTCTCTCAATCGCAATGCACCAGCCCCCCTATATCTCCTTTCGCTGTTGACGAAACACCCCCCTTGATAAAGTCCATCAACTGGTCCACAGGCAGTGTGGCAGAGAACAACATCCCTTCCCTCTCCACCATTTTTCCCCTGATGCTGCGCCACCAGTGTCCTCCAAACCCTGGAGCTATGGCTCTCACCCGCTTTTTTTCCCTAAATTTAGAGTACCCAATTCATTTTTTCCAAGGGTCATTCTAACGTGGCCAATCCACCTACACTGCACATCTTTGGATTGAGGGGGCAAAACCCAAGCAGACACGGGGAGAATGTGCAAACTCCACACGGACAGTGACCCAGAGCCGGGATCGAACCTGGGACCTCGGCGCTGTGAGGCAGCAGTGCTAACCATTGCACCACCGTGCTGCCCTGGCTCTCACTGACTTTTGCTAGGTGTCATACCGTGCCGACATTCCACTCTGGGGGAGAAACTACCACCCTCCATTCACTTCTCACTTTTTTTGCAAAGATCACTCATTAACTGGGATGAAAGGACCAAAATCAACACCTCCAAGCAGGAGACACCTGGGGCGTCATTCTCCGATCCCCCGCCGGGTCGGAGAATGGCCGTTGGCCGCCGTGAATCCCGCCCCCGCCGAAGTCTCTGCTCCCGGAGATTGGGCGGGGGCGGGAATCCAGCCGCGCCGGTTGGCGGGACCCCCCGCTGGATTCTCCGGCCCGGATGGGCCGAAGTCCCGCCCAGGAATTGCCTGTCCCGCCGACGTAAATCAAACCTGGTATTTACCGGCGGGACCAGGCGGCGTGGGCGGGCTCCGGGGTCCTGGGGGGGGCGCGGGGCGATCTGACCCCGGGGGGTGCCCCCACAGTGGCCTGGCCCACGATCGGGGCCCACCGATCCGCGGGCGGGCCTGTGCCGTGGGGGCACTCTTTCCCTTCCGCCTCCGCTACGGCCTCCACCATGGCGGAAGCGGAAGAGACTCTCCCCACTGCGCATGCGCGGGAAACTGACAGCGGCCGCTGACGCTCCCGCGCATGCGCTGGGAAACTGACAGCGGCCGCTGACGCTCCCGCGCATGCGCCGCATTTCCGCGCCAGCTGGCGGGGAAACAAACGCCATTTCCGCCAGCTGGCGGGGCGGAAATCCCTCCGGCGTCGGCCTAGCCCCTCAATGTTGGGGCTCGGCCCCCAAAGATGCGGAGCCTTCCGCACCTTTGGGCCGGCGCGATGCCCGTCGGATTGGCGCCGGCTTTGGCGCCAGTCGGCGGACATCCCGCCATTGGGGGAGAATTTCGCCCCTGGTGTGCAACCAATCAGCTCATGGCCACCAGAAGTGACTTCAATTACCCTAATATCAATGGGATACAAAGTGTGTGAAGGGCTCAGCGAGAACTGCATTCTTGAACTGCATTCAAGAGAACTTTTTTAGCCAGTTCGTAACAAGCCCAATGAGGGGGTGTAATTCTAGATTTAGTCTTAGCTGCACAAGCAGATGAAGTAGCAGTTGGGGACCATATTGGAGATGGTGGCCAAAATATAGTCAGATTTGGCATAATTATGGAAAAGAACCAGAGTAAAGGTTCTAACAAGGGGAAAGACAAATTTTACAAAGCGACTAGAAGGGAAAACAGTTTCTGATCAGTGGGAGGTGTTCAAAAGCGAGATTCAAAGGGCAAAGTGTAGACATGCCCCAGTAAAATAAAGGGTGGCACTGCCAAATCTACAGGCTCTGGTTATCTAAATGCAGAAAAAGAAAGAGAGTTACAAAAATCTTAATATCGTAGAAAGCCTAGAGGGGTACAGAAAGCATAGAGGTGAAGTAAAAATGGAAATTAGAAAATCAGAGAGAGGATATGAGAAAATATTGGCAGGTAAAATTTAAGAAAATCCAAAGTTGTTTTACGAGTACTTTAAGAGCAAGGGAATAACTAAGAAAAGGGGGCCTATCAGAGATGTACGTGGTAATTTATGCATTGATACTGAAGATGTGGACAATTTTCTCAATGAGTACTTTGTCTCTGTCATCACCAAGGAGAGGGATGATGCAGCCATTCTAGTTAAAGCAGAGGAGTTTGAAAAATTAAATACAAGTAGCATAATGAGAGAGGAAGTACTGGAGGAACTGACATCCTTGAAGGTGGACATCCAGGGTCAGATGGATTTTATCCCATGTAGTTAAGTGAAGCCAGGAAGGAAATATCAGATGCTCTTATGATCATTTTCCAATTTTCACTAGATACAGGCAAGGTACCAGAGGACTGGAAGTCAGTGAACATTATACGTGGGCAATGTATTGAAAACAATTCTGAGAGATAGAAGAACCGTCACTTAGAAAGACATGAATTTATCAGGGGTAGTCAGCACGATATTGTTCGGGGAAGATCATGTCTTATAAATTTTTTGAAGACGTAACAAGGATGATTGAGAAAGGTGATGCAGTGGTTGTGGTCTACATGGATTTCAGTAAGGTATTTGTCAAGGTTCCACATGGCAGACTGTCAGACAACGGAAATCTTATGGGATGCAGAGGAAGGTGGCAAGTGCGATCCAAAACTGGCTCAATGACTGGATACAAAGGGTAATGGTCAAAGTTTTTGCGAATGGAACGCAGTTTCCAGTGATGTTCCACAGGGCTCAATGTTGAGGCCCTTGCTCTTTGTTGTATATTTTAATGATTTGGACAGAAATGTAGCAGTCATGATCAGGAAATTGTCGACAATGCAAAGGATAGTGAAGAGGATAGCTGTTCTCTCCAGAATTATATTAATGATTTGGTTGAGGGGCAGGAAAGTGGCAAATGCAGTTCAATCCTGAAAAGTGTGAGGTAATGCATTTAGGGAGGTCAAACAAAGCAAGGGAATACTCAATAAACAGGAGAATATTGAGAGGGGTAGGGGATGTGAGAGACCTTAAAGCGCATGTTCATTGGTCCCTGATGGTCATTGGACAGGTGGATAAGATGGTAAAGAAAGCATATGGAATGCTTTCCTTTATTGGGCAGTGTATTGAATACAAAAGTAGCGATGTATTGATGGAACTGTGTAAAATAAATTTTTGGTAACCACATTACAGGAAGAACATAACTGTTCTGGAGAGAGTGTAGAGAAAATTTACAAGAATGTTGCCAGGGCTTGACAATTACACTATAAGGGAAGATTGGAAAGGCAAGGGCTATTTTCCTTAGAACAGAGGAGGCTGAGGGTGACCTAACTGCGGAGAAGAAATGTATGAGGGACCTCGACTGGGTAGCCAGGAAAGACCTCTTTCCCCTCGCTGAGATGTCAAGTATCAGGGGGCATAGATTTAAGGCAATTGGTAGAAGGATCAGATGGGACATAAAGAAAAACCTTTTCACCCAGAGGATGATGGGCGTCTGCAATTCAATGCCTGAATTGCTGGTTGAGGCTGAAGCACTCTACTCCTTTTAAACATTCCTAGATCTGCACCTGGAGTGCTGTAACCTGCAAGGCTGTGGACCAGGTGCTGGAAAGTGGGATTAAAATGAGCGGCTATTTTCTATTTTTCTCTTTTTGGCCAGCAGACTCAATGGACTTAATGACCTCTTTCATGACCTCTTTCTGCATCGTAACATTTCAATGGAGAGCCGTCTTCCTGCCTGGAGACCAGTTGGGGCCACTTAGGGCCTTATCGCACTGCTGCTTGTCTTTCATCAGTGGCGGGCAAGGCCCACACCATTTTGATGAACTATCAGGTAAACCTGGTTGGCCTGTCTGCGGCGTGGTTGAGGGGTCCCTCTTCCTTAGGTACCCTGTGCCCAACAGGGGTCCCACTGACAGCAAAAAGGGACTAACAAGAATACACCCCATTCCCTTTACCCTCAATGCCCCCTCCATGTCCTCACCAAGGCCTCCCTGACTTTCCCCCTTGATCTCCTCCAACTTACCTGTGTTATGATTGTCCTCCACTGGCCTACTGCAGTACCGCCAGTGGCCTCTACTGTCAGCGGTGCTGCCGGTATTAAAGCGTTTCCAGCCTCTGATTGGCTAGCAGCTCTCAGAGACAGGAAGTTCCCCCTGCTAGGCCCGGGAACGCCAATGATAGCCAGCAGACTGTCTTATAGGTATTTAATCCCATTGGAGCTCCTGGACATAAGACCATGGTGGGGTTGCCACTGGCAGCCCATTGCCGTGACCATCAAATTCATCCACTATCTTCAGTATGCCCATTGTACAGTTTTTCATTCAAGTTTTTGGACTAATAGAATCCCATAACCCTGCTGCCACAAGACCCAACATTTCAGCAGCCAATGTATTTTGAACTAGGGTTGTGCCTTCGCTATCTTTTTCCCAATAATTGTACCATTAAATTGATAAAAGTTATCAAATGAATGATTGATAGAAGGTATCCAACAACCAATACAATAAGGTATTTAAATGGGTAATCAACAGGTGAAAATTTGCCTTGATGAGCAAGGGTCTCCAAGGTTGATACATGCTACCTTTGACTTTACACCTGGGCCAGCTCAGGCTTGAGGTGGTTCCATGCTAGTTTAGACTTAATACTGCAGCCAGCTTGAGACATGATAGAGAAAGAACAGAAAATGCTACAAAGATCAATCAGTTCTGCCCATCGTCCCTTCTTCCAATCCAGGACCGATAAACATTTGCACTTGTTGCAGGTCATATGCTGCTATGTTTATACTGATGTGTGCTGTATTTTGACCTGTTGCTCAAACAGCTGGTGACTCCCTGGCCTTTTTAGATAACCAAAACCAGCCGCTCTGGAATACCCATCAGGAAGATTTGCATCACTAAAAATGACTGGTTTCATGTTCTTTTGGTGACCTAAGAATGGAATTTAAGTACACTTTTTTTCCAGCTTTAATTTTTTAGATATGTTACTCGACCTTAAAATTTCTTGGTTTTAGGGTGATTCCATGGTCATCATTTTTTGGTCATCATCCTGAGCAGTGAACCCATATTTAAACTTGCGAGCTGCTTTTCTTGTATGTCCTACAATTGTTTCATCTCTCCATTCACTAGTACCCTCTGGAATATATGTCAGCCAGGCAACCACTCTGGGCAATTGACCTTTGGGTGTTATAGCTCTATCGTGTATGCCATGATCACTCATATCCACCATCTAGATATTAATCTACCGTATTCTGTTCCTCAGGACTTCCATCACAAAACACAGGAGCTTTTGAGGTGCAAAGCGTCTTATTTATTTTTATCGGCTGTTCAAAGTCTGAAATTTTGTAATTAATTCCAATTAATCGTGAGAAGCAGTTAACGGTTCCTAACGGTTAACAGTTTGATAGCCACATTTCATAAGTACTTCCTTACCATCATGACCAGGATCTATTTCCTATGATCCCCTCTTTTATTACACACCAAATGTCCTGATTTAAATTGGCCTTATATGATACTTCAGTAGTCTCTGAACTTTCTCCAGGACCAAAGCCTTGATCAAAGGCCACCTTCCTGCGTGTAAAACATTCAAATGTGCAGAAAAAAAATGATACTAATTGTCTAGATCAAGAGGACCATCGCACTGCACAAAGACAATTAATTTGTGATTCCACCCATGAACTCTTAATGCGGGTTATACCCTCCAACCATCTGGCCTGAATTCTTTGCTTGAACTGCCCATTCCAGGGTGGTATTCAACTTGCATTCAGGTTGACCAGCCGATATTTTAAGCAACATTTCATCGATCACCACGTGATTCCTTTCACTGAGTCAATTTTTGAAAGGCCTTTCAGCTGTGAAATTCATGACCACAATGTTTGTTCTCACATGTGTCTCTGAACAGGTCATTGACAGATTATTCTCCATTATCCGACAGAAACACGGCTGATGTCCCAAGTTAAACCCCTATCAGTTTGATCGTGATTTTGTCTATAATTTTTGTTTTTCCTCATTGAGCATTATTCTGCAAAGACTAAATCTGGTCATCAGGTCTATCAAATGTGTAATGAAAATATTTCTGTCCATTCTCACCTCGGGTGACTGTCTGTATGGAGTCTGCATGTTTTCCCTGTGTCTGCGTGGGTTTCCTCCGGGTGCTCCAGTTTCCTCCCACAGTCCAAGAATGTGCAGGTTAGGTGGATAGGCCATGATAAACTGCCCCTTAGTGTCCAAAGGTTAGGTGGGGTTATGGGGATAGGGCAGGGGAGTGGACCTGGGTGGGTGCTCTTTCAGAGGGTTGTGCAGATTCGATGGGCTGTATGGCCTCCTTCTACACTGTAGGAATTCTATGATTCTATGTCCAAGACCTATAGATGGCAATTATCTTGTTAAAGTCACATGCCAATGGAAGTGGTGACATCCTCCAATCCTTTTCCTATACAGATTATACTCTCCTATTAATCTTACATAGTTTGCATCAACCATACTTGTATCTTTTAGCAGGGTTTTGAACGTTTGACAAATAGGTGAGCAAATTGTTTAGGTGACTTTGAAACAATTTGTTATTTTTCTCATTGATTCTTATTATTTGATGCTAATACTACTTGTCTAATGCTCTGATGAGAAGTATTAGGTCTTGTTAAGGATATACAATAATGGCCTATATGGGTAAAACTACAGATCTACTAACTTACCATCAATAAATGCCTTATGTTCCATGCCAACATTCATTTATGTTTTTTCATAGACAGTTTCTTAACAGTATAGGTGTCGCACCACAGACAACATCAGTACTTATAAGTTGGCTTACTCTTGGCTACCATGGAATTATAACTTCCTTATCTTCTTGTCACCAAACTTTTAAAGAGTTGCAGGGCTCACCATCACTTGGATCTTTGAGACTGCAGCAACCAGATGAATGGAGAGGAGACCTAAGAGACTGTGCCCGGGCCTCCCACTCTTACTGGAGGTTCTGCTGTGGGTTCTGAAGGGCTGCAGTGACGTGACCTCGCCCAAGGCCAGAAGGCAAGGAAGTGCGGATGGAAATGGCCAAGGAAGTTAGCGGTAGAGGTTCGGTCCAACCTGAAGACAGTGAAAAAAGAGGATGCAGGATCTTAAGAGGGTGATAAAGGTGCATGACATCACAATTTCAGTTGGCTAGTCCTGCACTCCGACTTTTCCAGCATTCTGTTGCACAGCACCCATCATATCAACACACCTTGCAACTTGATGTATTTCTCTCCCTCCATATAAACAGTCATCACTCGCACTTCTCCCTGTTGCTCTCTCACACCCATGCCTCACAGTCACCCCCGACAAGTGGTGTTCTTTCTTCCTCTCCACACGAGCTATCACGAACATCCACAAGTTTAATCTTTCTTTCCTTGTCGTAGAATTGAGTGCACAACGTGGCAAGAGGCAGAGACATAAGATAGGAATTGGGCATTGATTGGTTGCAGAATGAGCCTCCAGTGACAGACACCTTCTCAGCCACTGGCAATTAATATCCACTTGCTCCACTCTGAAGGTCATGTCCCAGGAGCCTGCAGATGCCATCAGTGACTTGCCATGAGAGCCTGAGACACTGGCGCTCAGACATGTCAGGAGAGCTAATGCTCTGCCTGTAGACCCTGTGTCGGTGCTCTCACCTCCTTCCAGCTGGACCTCAGTGTCCATCCAATCTGCTCTGTGGAGGTGCATGTGTCTGAGCAGGCAACGTTGCTGGTGTTGCTGCTGCTGCTGCCACTGGAACAGTGTGGCTGAGGTGGAAGATAAAGCTGCTTCCATGCCATAATGAAGGCTACCAGCAGGGTAGTACCTGTCAAGCAGTGACCGCACTCTAGAAAAATTAAGTGTCTTGAATCGCAGTTTCTCAAAAGCCATGGCCAGTCTTTACAGTGTAACAGACCAAAAACCCCACAGATTGAAGGTTTGATTGAAGAAGCTGTCCCTTTGTGTACTTGGCTCAGTGATCAAGGCAAATTCTTGATAGGTTAAGAGCATAAAATCATAAGAAATAAAAGCAGGAGTAGGCCATTAGGAATAAGAGTGGAAGTAAGAGGTGCATCATGCTTGATTTGATCTTAGCCTCAACTACACCTCCTTGCCTGTGCACCCCCCCCCCCCACCCCCGCCCACCACTGCCCATCCATAATCCTTCGCTCCCTTGAGTTCAAGAATCTGTCCATCTCAACCTTGAATGTATTCAGTGACTTATTCTCCACAGCTCTCTGAAGTAGAGATAACCAAACATCATGACCTTGTGATGGATGACATTTCTCCTCATCTCGGTCTTAAATTGGTGCCCTGTATTCTGGAACTGTGCTCCCTAGTTCTCCATAACCCCATGGGGGGAAGTATACTTGCGGTATCCACCCTGTCAACTCCCTCAGAACCTTATATGTTTCGAAAGGATCACCCCTTGTTCAATTCTTCCTCATAAGACAAACCCCTTCTTCCCAGGAATCAAGCTAGTGAAGCCTCTCTGAACTGCCTCTGAAGCAAATATGTCCTTCCTTACATAAGACCAAAGCTATACATAGAATTGTAGCTGTCTCACCAATGCCCTGTACATTATAGAAAGGCTTTCTTACTCCAATAGTCCATCCCCCTTGTAATAAAGGCCTATCATTCCATTTGCCTTTCTAATTACTTGCTGTACCTTCATGCTAACCTTTGGTGTTTTGTGTACAATGACTGGACTGCTGCATTTTATAGTCTCTTGCCATTCACATAATACTTTGCTTTTCTGTCCTTCCTAGCAAAGTGGATAATGTCACATTTTCACACATTATACTGCATCTGCTATTTTTTTGCTCACTTACTCAACCTACCTCTGTCCCTTGGAAAGATAAACAGAGTTAACATTTTGAGTCCATATCACTATTCTTTAGGAAGAAGTGTCACATGGACCCGAAAGAGTTTCTCTCTCCACAGATGCGACCAGACCAGCTGAGTTTTTCCAGCACTTTCTGTTTTTATTTCAGATTTCCAGCATCCTCAGTATTTTGCTTTTAACAATATCCCTTTGCAGGCTCATCGTGCCCTCCTCAAAACCTGCTTTCCAACTCCCCTCAACAAATTTGACGAGTTCACCCAGTCCCTTCATCAGTCATTAATATAGACTATAAATAATTGAGGCAATGATCCCTTTGGCACTACCACCCCCCTCCCCCAACCTCCACCCCCACCACTAGTTACAGTTTGCCAACTGGAAAATGAACAATTTACCCTGAGTTTCCATTTCCTGTTAGTTAACCAATCCTGTATCCATAGTAATATATCGTCTCTAACTCCATGGTCCCTTATCGTGTACATTAATCTTGTGTGTGGCACCAACAAAGAACAAAGAAATGTACAGCACAGGAACAGGCCCTTCGGCCCTCCAAGCCGTGCCGACCATGTTGCCCGACTAAAATACAATCTTCTACACTTCCTGGGTCCGTATCCCTCTATTCCCATCCGATTCATGTATTTGTCAAGATGCCCCTTAAATGTCACTATCGTCCCTGCTTCCACCACCTCCTCCGGTAGCGAGTTCCAGGCACCCACTACGCTCTGTGTAAAAAACTTGCCTCGTACATCTACTCCAAACCTTGCCCCTCTCACCTTAAACCTATGCCCCCTAGTAATTGACCCCTCCACCCTGGGGAAAAGCCTCTGACTATCCACTCTGTCTATGCCCCTCATAATTTTGTAGACCTCTATCAGGTCGCCCCTCAACCTCCGTCGTTCCAGTGAGAACAAACCGAGTTTATTCAACCGCTCCTCATAGCTAATGCCCTCCATACCAGGCAACATTCTGGTAAATCTCTTCTGCACCCTCTCTAAAGCCTCCACATCCTTCTGGTAGTGTGCCGACCAGAATTGAACACTATACCCCAAGTGTGGCCTAACTAAGGTTCTATACAGCTGCAACATGACTTGCCAATTCTTATACTTAATGCCCTGGCCAATGAAGGCAAGCATGCCATATGCCTTCTTGACGACCTTCTCCACCTGTGTTGCCCCTTTCAGTGACCTGTGGACCTGTACACCTAGATCTCTCTGACTTTCAATACTCTTGAGGGTTCTACCATTCACTGTATATTCCCTACCTGCATTAGATCTTCCAAAATGCATTACCTCACATTTGTCCGGATTAAACTCCAGCTGCCATCTCTCCACCCAAGTCCACAAACAATCTAACTCCTGCTGTATCCTCTGACAGTCCTCATCGCTATCCACAATTCCACTAACCTTTGTGTCATCTGCAAACTTACTAATCAGACCAGTTACATTTTCCTCCAAATCATTTATATATATATTACAAACAGCAAAGGTCCTAGCACTGATCCCTGCGGAACACCGCTGGTCACAGCCCTCCAATTAGAAAAGCATCCTTTCATTGCTACTCTCTGCCTTCTATGACCTAGCCAGTTCTGTATCCACCTTGCCAGCTCACCCCGATCCCGTGTGACTTCACCTTTTGTACTAGTCTACCATGAGGGACCTTGTCAAAGGCCTTACAGAAATCCATATAGACAACATCCACTGCCCTACCTGCATCAATCATCTTTGTGACCTCCTCGAAAAACTCTATCAAGTTAGTGAGACACGGCCTCCCCTTCACAAAACCATGCTGCCTCTCACTAATACGTCCATTTGCTTCCAAATGGGAGGAGATCCTGTCTCGAAGAATTCTCTCCAGTAATTTCCCTACCACTGAAGTAAGGCTCACCGGCCTGTAGTTCCCTAGATTATCCTATCCCATCAGGCCCTGGGGACTTAATATTTTTTTAGACGCCCAACAGCTCGTTTTTTTGGATCTCAATGTGACCCAGGCTATCTACACACCCTTCTCCAGACTCAACATCTACCAATTCCTTCTCTTTGATGAATACTGATGCAAAGTATTCATTTAGTACCTCGCCCATTTCCTCTGGCTCCACACATAGATTCCCTTGCCTATCCTTCTGTGGGCCAACCTTTTCCCTGGCTACCCTCTTGCTTTTTATGTACGTGTAAAAAGCCTTGGGATTTTCCTTAACCCTATTTGCCAATGACTTTTCATGATTCCTTCTAGCCCTCCTGACTCCTTGCTTAAGTTCCTTCCTACTTTCCTTATATTCCACACAGGCTTCGTCTGTTCCCAGCCTTTTAGCCCTGACAAATGCCTCCTTTATCTTTTTGACGATGCCTCTCGTTTGACAATATCTCTCGTTATCCAAGGTTCCCGAAAATTGCCGCATTTATCCTTCTTCCTCACAGGAACATGCCGGTCCTGAATTCCTTTCAACTGACATTTGAAAGCCTCCCACATGTCAGATGTTGATTTACACTCAAACATCCGCCCCAATCTAGGTTCTTCAGTTCCCGCCTAATATTGTTATAATTAGCCTTCCCCCAATTTAGCACATTCACCCTAGGACCACTCTTATCCTTGTCCACCAGCACTTTAAAACTTACTGAATTGTGGTCACTGTTCCCGAAATGCTCCCCTACTGAAACTTCTACCACCAGGCGGGGCACATTCCCCAATACCAGGTCCAGTACCGCCCCTTCCCTAGTTGGACTGTCTACATATTGTTTTAAGAAGCCCTCCTGGATGCTCCTTACAAACTCTGCCCCGTCTAAGCCCCTGGCACTCTTCCAAATTCCTTTTTGAAACCCAAATACAGTACATTCACTGGTTCTCCTTTATCCACCCTGTTCATTACATCCTCAAAGAACTCTCATAAATTTGTCAAACAAATTTCTCTTGAAAACTATGTTGACTGTATCTTGATTTTCTAAATTCTCTGCTGGTGGTGTGTTACTCAGGGAGTCCAGGTTACTGTGACAGCTTGTACTTTTACCTGTATGTTGTAGGCTGCCACTATGGATAGTGATGGCAGAGACCCAAAGGTTATTTCCATCATATGACTGACCAGGAAGCTCTCATGCTCTTACCACCTTCTATTGGCATGTGATGGAAGGATTTGTAGTATGAAAATCCACATAATGGACACACCTTCCTTAGCCATCAAGTCCTGCGGTGGCATTTGAACACCTGGCTCAGAGGTAAGGCAAGACTCACTGCACCAGAATATCTCCCTACAATGTCCTGCTATGACTTGCTTCATAATGATTCCAGCATTTTCCCAATGACAGGCTTTGAAACCTAAGATTCATTGTTAATCAGGCCTTCGTTATTTCCGAATTACCGCAACCATTTCTTAATTACTTACCCAGTAGATGCAAGGTGGGTTCTCCATGCTCCTATAATATAGCCAGGGGAAAACTGGAAGAGGGCCAGGTGATGTTGGGATCTGGAACCGATGTCGATTTCAACAACATTCCCACTCCGTCAAAACTTCCTGGGATTCTCTGTCCTGCCACACTCGTTTTCTGGAGCGGTGCACTCCTGCTGGCAGTATGATCCTCCGTCCCGGCAGCCGGCCAATGGGGTTTCTCATTGTAGGCACCCACACACCGTTGGGAAATCCGCAGGCGTGAGTGCACTGCTGGCGAAGCGGAGGATCCCGCCGATGGACAATTCAGCCCCCAATTCCAAAAGGCCAGAAAAATATTGTCTTTTATTTTTGTGTTCACAGGTTCTGCCTGACTTGCTGCGTAATTCTGCCATTTTCAGCTTTTATTTTAGATTTCCAGCACCCACAGTATTTTATTTTTGTAAATGCCTTTGTTTGTAGCTAGGCATGAAATAAGGACAGCAATCTCCTGACAGAGTTTCAATGCCGAGAGCCTTGAAACTGGAGTTAATCAATAAAGCCTGACTCAGAAAGCACTGCTTGGTAAAAACAAGAATACAGCTGTGTCCCTGTGCAAAACACCAACATTTTATTATCCCAGCACCATAGTGACAGGTTAAGACATATGACCATAACAAGAAGGCTTTCAATGTCGTTTTTGATTTGAAAAAATTCAATGTTATTTTTGATTTGAAGAAAATGACCTGCATAGAGGTCTGATGGTAAGACCCTTAGAAATTATATTTTGAAGTATCCAAATAATTGTGGATTGCCATTTAATCAATTGTCTTTTTGTTAAGAACTTATCTTGTTTTCGTGAATTGCCGTGGTTTAAATTTAAAAAAAATATTTTTACTGACTTTTCAAAATTTATCTAGGTTTTTGGGGTTAGGTTTACCCAACTGATTTTCTCCTAAAAATGCTAAAAATTAAAACTTGAAAGAATGTGTAGAAATGGTTTATCCTATTGGCAAATAATAATAATTCTGAGCAACAATTCTTTTCTATGATTAGCTGACCAGAACTACCTACCATACTGCAAATGGGGTTGACTCTTTTGGATCGTTTTCAACTAACCCAACACCTCATGTGTCTTCTTTATTACAGCAAATACTATTAATAGTTTCACAGATTCCCACTGGACCAGTAAAATCCCAAATGCTCCTTGAAGCATGGGTGCTGTCACTTTGAGTGTCACTGTCGCTGTAATCTCCTCCATGCCTTCAATGTCCTGCAATTCTGGCCTCTTGTGCATCTCCAATGTTAATCGCTCCTTGATGGGAACGGAACCTGCAGCTGCCTAAGCTCTAAGTGCTGGTATTTTCTCTCTGAACTTTTCCTACTCTTTACCTCTCTCTTCCTTTCAATTGTTCCTTAACACTTACTTTCTAAACTAAGCTTTGGTCACCTGTCCTATTGCCTCACTATGCTCAGTGTCAATTTTCTTTGATGACACTTGTTTGAAACGTCTTGGGACATCTTACTACTTTAAAGGTGCCAAATGAATCTAAATTGTTGTTGAGTCTAGTGATGAGAAGGTATATTACATCCTCTGAACTCTTCAGGTGCTGATGACAACTGTAATAGATCACTTTCCTTTCTTTTAGACTGGTTAAATATATAATTTCCTTTCACTTTCGTTGAAGCTGGGAAGTACAAGCTTAGCTAAAGAATTGTTGGAATGAGGAAGTTTGACGAAATGTTAATCTTTCTTATGTATTCTGATTCTTATGCCATTGCAGTCCTTACTTCAACCAGCTTGGGATTCAGATGGATTTCTAAACTGTGTGAATGTCTCTGTTCTTGTTTTTTTTTGTAAAATATTTTTATTCTCCATTTTCACATTTTCTTCAAATTTACGCCCCACCAACAAGCAGTACACGGTACAAATACAAAGTCATTCCCTTATCAACAACAATGATCTCATCCTCCCATCACCCCAAACAACGACACCCCTGGCAATATAAGCATCAAATAAAACAAACCCTCCCACGGTGGGACAAACAAAGGAGAAAAAAAACAAAAAAAGAAAAAGGAATCAGGAATCGCCTATGGTCACCATTGACCTTAGAGGCCCCCCCCCTTCCCCTAACATTCAATGCCATCCAATCCCCGAAAGAGTACCGTACATGACACCCATGCATTGCAAGCCCTCCCCCCTCCCCGACTCCTCCCCTCCACGTACTTTTACAAAACTCCTCCCCCCAACCTCTGTTCCTTCCCCCCAACTTTCCACCCCGGCTAGACTCATCGGAACCTGTTCTGCCGGGCTCCGATGGCCGCAGCCCCTACCCCCACCTCACTCCCGTTCACTAGCCAGCTTAAACCGACCAGCGTGGCGGTCCCGGCACGGGTCTCTTTCCCCCTTGCACAGTCCCAGGAAAGCCAAGAAATCCCCTTTAGCACACAAACCCCGCATACACACGCAAGCCCCAAAGAACCATCATTGCAAGCAAAAGTCCCATCTCTTCCCTTGTCCAAGTATATACAACATTAGCTCATTTAGCACATCCACCAACCGCAGTGAAAAAGTACAGCTACATGAGGCTACATCGGTACATGACCACTTCTCAATTCAGCCTCAGTTCTTCTGCCTTCGCAAACTCCTCTGCTGCTGCCGCCGTCCCAAAATAAAATTCCTTGGATTTGTAGGTCACCCTCAGCTTAGCTGGGTATACTATGCCACACTGCACCTTACTGATGTACAGCGCCTTCTTCACCCGGCTGAAGGCAGCCGCCTCCTCGCCAGCTCCACCATAAAATCCTGATATATGCGTACACCAGCTCCAGCCCACTGCACAACCCGCTTCTGCTTTGCCCAGCACAGGACCTTCTCCTTCACGCTGTACCTACGAAGACACAAAGTTACTACTCTTGGCGGCTCACTCCCTTTGGCACAGACCTCCACGACCGGTGAGCCCGATCCAGTTCATATCGGGAGGGATCATCCCCCTCCCCCAATAGCTTCACCAACATTGTGGCAAAATACTCAGTCGGCCTCGGGCCTTCAACTCCTTCAGGAAGACCCACAATCCTCAGATTCTGTTGCCTGGATCTGTTTTCCAAGTCGTCCATTTTGGCTCGCAGAACCTTGTTGATCTCCATTACCATCCGCATCTCCTTCCCCATCGAGGTAATTTGACCACTGTGCTGCAATAATGTCTCTTCCACTTCCTTCAGTGCCTCGCCTTGCTCCCGCACCTCTGCCACTGCGTTCAATACCGCCGCCCTCACCGGGGCAATCGCCTCCTCCACCAGCACTTTCAATACCGCCTCCATCTCCTTCCTCATCGCCTCCATGTGCTTTGTGAACTGCCTTTCGAGTTCCACGGCCATCACCTTAGTCATTTCTTCAGCCGTGAGCAATGCGGCCTCCCCTGGTGCCCCAGCCTCCACTTTTCTTGCCGTCCCCGTGGTGACCTTTCCACTCCCCAACGGACTTTCAGCTGCTTTTTTCACGGCCGTTTTTTTACTTGTTTTCGACATTTCCCTTCACTGTGCCTTCTCCCTGCTTTTGCTGCCTCTGCAGCCCCTGCAACCGGGCGTTAATCCCCGAAAATGCAGTTCCCAAACGGGAGCCCTCCAATGTGCAGCTGCCTCCTGCCCGCCGTCACCGGAAGTCCCCCTCTTCTTGTTTAATTATGTACTTTGGATCACTTAATTGCATTACAACCTTGTAACACATTTCCAGTCAGCTGTCATTCTCAACATTACATGTTCCTAAGCTTGATTTATGTTCCAACAACTTTGGTTCCAGATTGTGACCTTGGTGAATAGGTAGTAACTAAGGCAAAGTGTTGCAGAATGGATGTGATATGTGTCAACATTTAATGCAGTCAAAGTTAATTATTATATTAAGTTTTTTCCATATTGATTTAGCATATTGAGAATAAATGCAGATATTATTTATTACCAATAACCAAACATAAAATTAATAGAGCATATGCTTCAACTTGACCACTGTGTATATTTATACATATGCAAATCAATGCTTCACAAAATTACAAAATGGGCATTGATGAGGGAAGCTCTCTTGCCCATTCATTCCAACAAAATATCTATATTGAAGTAAACTGAAGTTTCCTTGTTCTCATTTCCTGACACACCTTCAATGGTGTTTTATTCCAGATCAACCAAGCCAAGCCATTTAATATGTTGTGAACTACACAAGGTTCCCTCACTCTTTCCTCCTTTTAAGAATAAAGACATCCACTTTCTCCAGTTTTTCCTCATAACTTAATCTTCTTAAACTAGGGATTATACTCATAACTTTTTTTCAGCAGTAACTGTATAGTTAATCGGAGAATACAGCACTCAGGAGCCCTTTAACCGGGGTGTTGAACAGACTTAATGCAGTATTTCCAACTTACTCTCAACTCTCTAAGCAATATAATTATCCACTCCAATTGCTTTGTTTATTGCGGTTCCACAGTGATTTTACACAATAAATTCTTAAACTACTTGACCATTTGCTTTAGCCTATTTTATTTAAAGGGATGTACAATTTTATATCATGTTCATTCATAACTGCATATAATGAAAAATTAAATATGTCACTATCTATGTATGGATATGGAATTGAAATGTTAACCTAAATAACTGCATTAGCAACATGCTGTACTATCAGGTGCTGGAATCCTGTAATAATAAATCTACTCCCTGTATGTGTTATGGTTGATGAAACAAAACATTGTTTTGTTTTAAAAACCACTGGTCCACTTTCTGCTGTACCATACCTGTAGAGTAAGCCGTGTGCTCCCCATACCACAATCTATTAAAAGTTGTGGGTCAGGTGAACTCCATGATACACTTTGGGATTCTCTAAACCCTGACCCATAACAATTGGGGGCTTGAGAGGAATAAAAGTCTATCTATTGGATTGGCTTAGTGAACTTAAAGACAGTGAGGGGTGAGCATATTGTGGTTGCTTTTCAGGTGTGGTATTTTAGTTTAAGTGGGGAGTGTGTTGTGGACAATGGCTCTTTCAGAGGCTCAGAAGTTTTTGGGGGTGGAGACGGTCACACGCAGTACCTTACAGACAGAGACCAAAAGCAGGCTGTTAGATTTGGCAAAAACATTGCAGTTAACATTACCTGACAAAATGCGAAAAGATGAGGTAATTATGGCGGTGGTTAAGCATTTAAAGTTGCCTGAGATAGAGTTTGACTCATTGGAAATGGCAAAAATTCTGTTGCAAATTAAATAAATGGAACATGAGAAGGAATTAAAGCAGCTTGAGTACGAAAGAGAGCGAGGAAAAAGAAAAGGAGAGAGAAGAAAGGAGAAAAGAAAGAATAGCCTTATCAGAACAAAAAGAAAGAGAAAGGGAGATACAGATCAGGGAAAAAGATAAACAGAGAGAGTTTGAACTTCAGAAAAAGGCCATGAACCATGGCAGTCAGTTAAAATTGGCAGACGTAAAGGGAAACATACAGTTGGATGATAGTGATGAGGATAGTGAGGAAGAGCGTCAAAGTTGAAGGCTTGGTGGGAATCTATTTAAATACGTCCAAGCATTGCCAAGGTTTGATGAGAAGGAGGTAGAAGCCTTTTTTATTTCATTTGAGAAGGTAGCTAAACAAATGAAATGGTCACAGGACATGTGGGCATTACTGATTCAAACAAAGCTGGTGGGTAGAGCTAGTGAAGTGTTTGCATCACTACCGGAAGAGGTATCTGGGATGTATGAGGAGATGAAAAAATCCATCTTGGGTGCATATGAACTAGTGCCTGAAGCCTACAGACAAAGGTTTAGAAATTTAAGGAAAGAATTTGGTCAAACATACATGGAGTTTGAAAGGCTCAAACAGAGTAATTTCGATAGGTGGATAAGGGCTTTGAAAATAGACCAAACGTATGAAGCTCTCAGAGAAATTATAATTTTGGAGGAGTTTAAGAATTCAATTCCTGATGTAGTGAGAACTCATGTGGAAGAGCAGATGGTTAAAACTGTGGGATTAGCCACAGGAATAGCAGATGATTATGAATTAGTTCATAAATCAAAGCTTGGTTTCCGACATCAGTTTCAGCCTTTGAGGGACAGAAACTGGGGACATGAGAAATACTCAAGTGGTAGAGGTAAAGGTGATCTGATGGGAGATGTTAAGGAGAGTGTACCTCTGACTAAAAAAGAAATCCAGGAGGGTGGAAAAGAAATGAAAAGTTTCAAATGTTTTCACTGTAATAAACTAGGCCATGTAAAGTCACAGTGTTGGTGGTTGAAGAAAAGCACTGGGAAGGCTGATGTGGTAAAACAGGATAAGACAGTGGGGTTTGTTAAAGTGGTAAAGGAAAGCCCAAGTGAAGTAAAGGAGGTGCAAAACATTGTACAGCCTGATCAAGAGGTGATTGATAAGAAGGTGCCAGATCTCTTTAAAGAATGTACTTGTGTGGGTAAAGTTTACTCATGTGTATCAGGAGGAGCAGGTAAAGAAGTCACACTTTTAAGAGATACGGGAGTCAATCTTTAATGGTAAGAGATGAGGAGTTATGTAGTTTGGGAAGAATGTAAAGGTGGTAATATGTGGAATTCAGTGTGAGAGGAGTAGCATTCCATTATATAAGGTAAGGTTGGAAAGTCCAGTGACGAGTGGTGAAGTGGTAGTATGAGTAATAGAGAAACTATCTTGTCCAGGAATACAGTTTATCTTGGGTAATGATATAGCTGGATCGCAGGTGGGAGTAATGCCTGCTGTGGTTGATAAGCCAGTGGAAAATCAGACAACTGAAGTGTTGAAGGACGAATATACTGGGATCTTTCCGGATTGTGTAGTAACAAGGTTGCAAAGTCACAGGTTAAGACAAGAGGAGAAATCAAAGAGTGGAGATGAAGTTGAAGTGCAATTATCAGAAACGATTTTTGATCAGATGGTTGAAAAAGAACAAGAACAGGTGGAGGATGAGGCGGATATTTTTAGTTCAGGAAAATTGGTGGAGTTATAACAGAAAGATGTAGAAATAAAACGGATGTATCAGAATGCATACACAGAAGAGGAATCTGCGTGTATATCAGAGTGTTATTACCGTAAAAGTGATGATTTGATGAGAAAATTGAGACCTTTTCATATGCAGGCGGACGAAAAGTGGATAGAGGTTCATCAAGTAGTATTGCCGGTAGGGTATAGAAAGGAGGTGTCGCGAGTTGCACATGAGGTACCAGTGGGAGGTCATTTGGGAATAAGGAATACTCAAGCTAAAATCCAAAACAATTTTATTGGCCTTGACTACATAAAGATGTAGTTAAATTTTGTCAATCATGTGACACATGTCAAGTGATAGGGAAACCTCAAGCAGTGATAAAACCAGCGCCCTTAATACCCATTCCAGCATTTGAGGAACCTTTTACAAGGGTCCTAATTGATTGCGTAGGATTGCTTCCTAAAACAAAAAATGGTAATCAATATCTTTTGACTATAATGGACGTGTCTACTAGGGTTCCAGAGGCCATTCCAGTACGTAATATTACAGCTAAAAAGAGTGTGGAGGAATTACTTAAATTCTTTACTGGATATGGACTACCCACAGAAATACAATCAGATCAAGGGTCAAATTTTACCTCAAAGTTATTCAAAGAAGTTATGGATAGCTTAGGAATAAAACAATTTAAATCAACTGCGTGCCATCCAGAATCTCAGGGAGCATTAGAAAGGTGGCATCAGACATTAAAGACAATGTTGGGGGCTTATTGTCAAGATTATCCAGAGGATTGGGATAAAGGAATTCCATTTGTACTGTTTGCAATTAGGGATGGACCTAATGAGTCAACCAAATTTCGTCCTTTTGAACTAATTTTTGGTCATGAGGTAAGAGGACCACTTAAATTGATTAAGGAAAAATTGGTGCTTGAGAAATCGGAAATTACATTATTGGATTACGTGTCACATTTTAGGGAACAATTAAATAGAGCAGGTGAATTGGCTTGACATCATTTGAAAGTTGCATGAAATGTGATGAAGCAGGTCGCGGACAAGAAATCCAAAGTTTGTAGTTTTGCCAGTGGAGATAAAGTTTGTAGTTTTGCCAGTGGTAGGTGAACCTTTAAAAGCTAGGTTTTGTGGACCTTATCAGATTGAAAGGAAATTAAGTGAGGTGAATTATGTGGTAAAAACACCAGATAGAAGGAAGAATCACCGAGAGTGTCCTGTGAATATGCTTAAAAGGTACTTTGAAAAGGAATGAGAGAAAAAGGAGGAGGTTTTAATGATTCTAACTCAAAGTGATGAACCAAATCCAGATAACTGTGAATTTGACATATCTCAAATTAAATTGGAAAATGATGATGTTCTTCAAAATTGGGATAAATTGTTGAGTTACCTTCCAGAGGAAAAACGAACTGACCTGAAAGAGTTATTGATATCACATGGGCAGGTTTGTGGAGATAAATTGGGAAATACTAAAATGGCTATACATGATGTAGATGTGGGAAATGCTGTTCCGATCAAACAACATCCATATAGACTTAACCCTTTAAAATTGGCACAGGTTAACATAGAGATTGAGAGTATGCTTAACAATGGCAGAATTGAAGTGGGTTGCAGTCAATGGAGCTCACCCACAGTGATGGTACCAAAACCAGACGGTACCCACCAGTTGTATGTGGACTATAGAAATGTTAATGCAGTTACAAGAACAGACTCTTATCCTATCCCACGTTTGGAGGATTGCATTGAGAAAGTGGGACAATCAGTTTTTATTTCCAAATTAGATTTACTTAAAGGTACTGGCAGATACCTTTATCCGAAAGGGCAAAGGAGATTTCAGCTTTTGTGACTCCAGATGGTATATACCAATTCAAAGTTATGCCATTTGGCATGAAAAACGCCCCAGCCACATTTCAACGGTTAACTAACAAAGTTGTTTCAGGATTACCCAATTGTGCGGCATACATCGACGATCAGGTAATTTTCAGCCAGACATGGAAAGACCATTTAAAACATCTGATGGAGTTATTCGATCGACTTCAGGAGGCGGGTTTGGTGATAAACCTAGCCAAAAGTGAATTTGGAAAAGCCCGAATCACTTTCCTTGAAGAGTTTTCGATACCCTCGAGACAAAGGGAAATAATGCGATTTCTTGGCATGAGTGGATTTGATCGAAGATTTGTGCAAAGGTTTTGTAGCGTGATTGCTCCACTGATGGACTTGCTGAAGAAACGTCAAAACTTTCAATGGACAGCGGAGTTTCAACAGGCATTTGACTGCCTGAAAGCTGTGATAACCAATGCTCCTGTGTTGGAGAATTGCAAGGGACTCTGTGATCAGATTGAACTAAAGTACCTGACTTTAAAGAGAAATGCTGAGGCATAGAGCAATGGACGGATCATGCAGAGACCTTCTTGTTCAAAGAGACTGTCAATCGAAACTGATTTCAGTTGGAGGAAGAAGAAGGAAAAAATGGACTATATTATTGTACCTGTTTGCGTGTGTTGTTTTTTGAAACAAAAACGATATTTACTGTGTGCATTTCTTAAAGGATGGTGAAAAGGTGAAAAATGAAACCATCTTGAAGTTGATGATTTTTTTTTCTTGGGGAGAGGTTTCATGTGAGAGTACTCTTAAAGAAATGGGTGTTTAAGAAATGTACCTTTAAGAAATGGAGCTGCTCATGTTACTGGAGTGATGTCAGAGTGTGGGTGGAGCTGAGCTCTACTTCTGCTTTTTTAGTTTCAGTTTGAGAAGAGCTGGGGGGTTGTCTGTGAGCTGCACTGCTGTTGATCTAAGCCATCCAAAGACTATCTATGGGTCATTTGGGTGAACTCAGAATTGTAAAAAAGGTCTCAGTATTGAATATAAATCTAATGTGCTCCTGTTTGAAGGTTTGTTAAGTCTTTTGGATGTTAAAAGGACAGCATACAGGTCATTTAGTGTTGTATTCTTTGGGGGGGGGGGGTGTATTTGATTTACTGGTTGCTAAAATGTTCACTTTGTTTTGGAAAGGTTAACTTGAGTTCATAGAATAAACATTGTTTTGTTTTTAAAACCACTGGTCCATTTTCTGCTGTACCATACCTGTAAAGTAAGCCGTGTGCTCCCCATACCACAATCTATTAAAAGTTGTGGGTCAGGTGAACTCCATTATACACTTTGGGATTCTCTAAACCCTGACCCATAACAATATTAACCTTCTAATAATTTCATTTTGATACAGTAACCCAAATGTTAAATTAATCATATTTATTTCACTATGCAACAGCAATTTTACAATATCTTTACGTATGAATTTTAAGGAAAACCATAGCTCGTTTTATAAAGACTTGGAAAGGCATATAAAGTTTACATGTCTACCAGATTGAAAGACGTCAGAGTTCTTCGGGGCTGACACTGAAAGCGTGCATGATCGCCTAGTTATTTCATTCAACATGTTTGCTGTTAAAAGAAAACAAGTATTGGCGATGTGAACTACAAGTCCCAGAACACCCCACTCTCCCTGTGAATTTACAGCAATAACACACCAGAGGACGCTGCCGCTTTATCAACTGATCACATCCTCCAGCCTCCTCATAATATTGTTAATATTATTGATGTTGTTGAAAAGACAGTTTACAGATTATGATTAGAAAATAGGGTATATTTCAAAAAATGCTTGGTTAATTTGTTGTTTTAGTTAAATGATAACTGGACTGATTTATCATTAGGAGGTATAGTTTCAAAATGCAAAGATATATTGCAGAGTGCGACGTGAAAAGTTGTGAAGATAGCATGTGATCCGTACAATTTCTACTTACCTATGAAATTGCATACCCGGAGAATGAGAAGTGTATTTTTTCAAAATTGATTTCTGAATGTAAGTGTCCGTGTTTATTCAACATGGTTATCTTGAGTTCACGCAACTAAAGGACACCAACGGCTCTTAAAATATTTATGTTGACATTGACATCTTCCTGTTATATTTATCACTGAACCCCCCAGGTGTACGTCGTCACAATCTAGTAATGTTATTGAAAGTCATGCTGTTTGGAAAATAGCCTAGTATTTTCAAAGGATATTTCACTAATGTTGTTCACTGCCAAACTATCAGTGACTTGTCCACGTGGATATATTGGTTAAATAACCGCCTGCAGTTTGTTACATTGTCTGCTTATTGTTGATAAAATAGACCTAAAAATGAAATCACATTAGAAGGGATATCGCAGATAGAGGATGCTATTGTTCCTTCTGATTAAAGCTAACACGCCCCCTTCTGGGACCCTACAAAACAAATATTAATCACTGACATTGTTCAGCCAACCCATCAGAAGCAAATCTCTGTACCAGTCCCCTCCCCACATCCCAAAACCTCAATAACAATCAAATAGGAATTCGGGATAGAAGCATTTACCCTAATGAAGCCGATCGCACTAATCTCTCACTTCTGTCCTTGTCAAATGTTTAACGGGAATGCTCGTATCTGTTGGATACACTGCCAAATGCATTCCCTAACTTCCCCGACCTGCCGTTTTATCCTGTCTGAAACATGAAAGAGCCCTGGGAGTCCTGAACAGTCGTCAGAAGGATATAAGGATAGCAGATGCTGGTCCCTTATGAAGTCTACACATTCAAAAAATCTCACTCGATTCCTGTTAAAATTGTGACACATGGATAAATAGCTCCATTTCATTCCTGCAAAATGCAGAAGTTCAGTATATCTGGCAAGGTGCGATGATTAACCCAGGCAGCGGTATCTCCATTCATTCCGGGGTATCGACGGCTAGCAGGGATTTGACATTCCACTGTCCCGTCAATGCAGGAAATGGCTCTGACACCGTGAGATGGACCCTCCCTCAGGTTGCCCCTCACACCTGCACTTGTCCAGTCTGCGGGATAGCAGGCCATTGAGAGAGGCACTCGACACATTAAAGTCCGTATGAATACTGTCCATTGGCTGAATGTTCTGCACCATGAGGTGTTCACATCAATGAAGACACTAAAAATGGATTGTGGGCGAATACAATATCTATTCTAAGTGGCCAGAACGAGGTTATTAAAGAAGAATACGCTTCAAATCCGCACAAATGTTTTCATATTAAAATGATATTTTCCGGTACCTCCATATAGATGTGGTAAGTTGGAAAAGTCACGTTGCACTCAATTCCTCTTTTGCGCATATAGATCGGAGTTTGTGAGGACTGTTTGGCATCATACACGTTATTATTTTAATTCGGTTTCTACGCGGTACAGTAATGCACACCTTTTGGACAATCCTGTTTCAGGAAACAGGTCATTGTATTATACGATTCAACAATGGCGAGGCAGTAAGTGTTCATTATTAGTAAGTGCGTCAGCATCCTGAAGTGTGCCATTCAGCGTGCTATATTTATCTGCTATTATGTAACATTTACACAGCTGCAGTTACTTTATCCACTAGACTACTGATAATCGGGGTAGTAATGAAAGAGGCAGAATTATACTTAAAGAAAATGACTATTTGTTAGTGAAGACGTGAGTGCCTCCGTTTTATTGTGTCTCTCCGCCCCCTCCCCACCCCCATGCACACACGCTTTATCACGTTAAGACCCCCATACAGAAATAATACCAACCGTCCATCATAAAGTACAAACTGTAATCAGAACTGTAATGTAAATGCAGTGACCCCTGTTTTACCTCTAACCTTGACAGATGGATGAAAACACAGGCAACTCTTGGTGATACCTAACTACCTTACAAAAACAAGGGCATTTCTCCCTCTCTGCCAGATACAATGGGTATACAAAACCGAACAGCACTCAGTGATGTGAAGTTCTCAGTCTTGGTGCTTCATTGCTCTCTAGCGCTCCACATTACTCAAACTATTGTAATTGGGCTAATTGTCTCACAGGGTTGAGACCTTGTGTTTTTGTGTGGGCTATAGTGTGCATATAAGGTCACGCCCTACGTGTTACATAAAATTATGGATATACGTACCTGGTTCAGTCTGCTAGTTTATTGGTTTAATTCCACGAGTTTACATTGAAGCGCCATCGATTTTTTTCCCCCTATTTATCGTTGCAGTCAAATAAAATGTTTAAACATCATTTATGTCATTTGAAGCTAAGAACTATATTTTAAATGTAATAGTTTTATATAATCAATTTCATATACCGTAATAATGATGGATCATATAATCTTAATTTAAATCTATAAGTTATTACGTGGCTACATCTAGCCTGTACTTTTGTGACTATGATATTCTGATGATAAATAAACATCTTTGATTTCGATTTGGTGTATAATTTTTAAAAAAATATTTTCTTTAAACTAAGCCTTCATCCAATAAATCCATCTCCCTGCAGGCATTCCTACACAGGACCAAACGTTATTTTTTTTAACTTCAGGGGTATAATAACTTCAACGCTGGCCCTTTGCAAAGAGATTGGATGGAAGGCACGGTCTTCCAGCATAAGAAACAGAGCAGGCAAAAGTTGACTTTTAAATGTTAATATGATGAATGATCTCCATTTAATAAACGAAGATTGGAGCTGTACTGGTATTCTTCAGAGTGCTGTGCATTCATATGTCCCCAAAATGAAAGAATGTTGCCAGAGAAACATTTTTTGAATGGTCCATTTTAGTCCCTCGTCGCGGGAGGTTGTCACAACTGACAGATCACCCTTCGTTTCAGTACAAAATGCGGGGAAAAAAGATGACAAGTGATAAAAAATGAACCCAAATCGAGTCCCCTTTCACGGCACAAAAGCCCCAGTGGACTTTTTCTTCTCAATTTACCCATCACCGTTTTGTAATGACGTTCCGAAGGACGGTCAGACTCCGGGTGCGCCACCTTGCCACCTAATTGAAATGGTGAATAGCTTTCTGCTTTACTCAATAGAATTAAACAATTTACCAAGTTCACGAAGCTGTGTCATGCTTCATGACTAATTCAGATATTTAAATTCGAGCGGTCAAAGCGTGGCTATTTGATGGCAGCCAGGCGTATTTATCAGGTCAGAGAGCTCACAATGGACTCAAGGCTAGGAGGCAGTAAGAATTGTGAAGAGTTCAGTTAAAAGGAGAATTTTTAAAACGCAAAAACTAACCCCCTAAAACCCCTCAAAAGAGAAAATCTCATTTCTTGAGGCAAGCTTGCTGTAAAGTTCTCCTCTATATTCTTTTATTCTGACACTTGGTTAATTGTACATATCAATTACATCAAACCTGAATGTTCTCACTCCACTGCGCAGTTTCAAAGATGCCACGTTTTATTATTTTGACGATCCCTGGCAATGCAGGTGCAGGCTTAGGGGAGAAAATAAATTAAATTAACAAAATGAACATTTTAGTTCGATCATTGACATCTAGTGTGCCAGATCCACGTCTAGCCTGACTGGGAGCTGGAGATGGTTAAACAGTTCACAAGAAATTAATTTTAATTTAGTGATAGCCGGAAAACATATCCAGAAAACCCACGAACAACAGATAAGATCTTAATGAACGTTTAACAGGGGTTTCCCCCCCTTTG